>NC_086445.1:145636943-145940276 GCF_028390025.1 Pseudophryne corroboree
TCTTCTATCACTGCTGATGGATATCCTCTTTCCAAGAATCTGTTAGAGTAGGTGTCTAGTTGTGATTTGAAATCTCCATCCTTATTGCAGTTTCTCTTTAATCTGCAAAACTGCGAATGGGGGATATTATTTTTCAGATTCCTTTGATGTCTGCTTTTGTAGTGGAGGTGTCTATTTTTATCTATGGCCTTAATAAAGTTTTTCGTGATGACTTCTCCATCTTCTGCCAACAGCACCAAATCCAGATATTTTATTTCCTTATCTTGAAATTTATATGTGAAAGAAAGAGTGTAGTCATTTGTACCTATGTACCTCATAAACTCAAGGAAAGTATTTTAATCTCCTTTCCAGACAATCAGGATATTGTCTATATATCTTCGATACAAGATTATATTTTCCCAATACATATTGTTGTTATAAATATATTGCATCTCCCAACTGTCCATGTGCAAATTCGCAAAACTAGGTGTGAAGACTGTCCCCATCGCCGTCCCACACACCTGGAGGTAATAATCATTTAAAAATTTAAAATAATTATGGGTTAATATGAATTTTATTAAAACACATATAAGTTCTTTATGTTCTTCTGGTAGATCTTGATCCTTTTGTAAAAATTCTCTATATGAATTTATTCCCTTATCATTCATTATGGATGTGTACAATAATTGTACATCAATTATTATCCAATGGTAGCTGTCTTGCCATTTGAAGTATCTTAGACTATGTAAAACTGCCATAGTGTCTTTCACATATGAATTAAGGCCCTCATTCCGAGTTGTTCGCTCGCTAGCTGCTTTTAGCAGCAGCGCAAATGCTAGGCCGCCGCCTACTGGGAGTGTATCTTAGTTTAGCAGAAGTGCGACTGAAAGGATCGCAGCTTTGCTACAAAAAAAGATTATGCCGTTTCTGAGTAGCTCGAGACTTACTCCTAGCTAGCGATCACTTCAGACAGTTTAGTTTGTGTTTTGACGTCACAAACACGCCCTGCGTTCGGCCAGCCACACCTATGTTTCCA
Organism: Pseudophryne corroboree; assembly: GCF_028390025.1. Taxonomy (NCBI): domain Eukaryota; kingdom Metazoa; phylum Chordata; class Amphibia; order Anura; family Myobatrachidae; genus Pseudophryne; species Pseudophryne corroboree. Next base: position 145,637,959 of record NC_086445.1, read on the forward strand.
CAGCCACTCCTGCGTTTTTATCCGACACGCCTGCGTTTTTACACATACTCCCCGAAAACGGTCAGTTACCTCCCAGAAACACCCACTTCCTGTCAATCACTCTGTGGCCAGCAGTGCGACTGAAAAGGGTCGCTAGACCTTGTGTGAAACTGCATCGGCTTTTGTGAAAGTACATTGCGCGTGCGCATCCCCCCCCCTATACGCATGCGCAGAAGTGCTGCTTTTTTACCTAATCGCCGCGCTGCGAACGAAAGCAGCTAGCGATCAACTCGGAATGAGGGCCTAAGATCTATAACATATTTGTGCAAAAAGATTTCAACATATTCAGATATGTTGGCTGTGATGGAGTCAATTCCAGCGATTATGGGGCGGCCAGGTGGATTGATCGGTGTTTTATGGATCTTTGGGAGGTAATAAAATATGGGGATTATTGGATTGTTATTTATCATGAATTGAAATTCATCTTTATTTAAAAACTCTGTCTTTAGGCCTTCTAATAAGATGGTACTTAGATCCGATATGCCAGTGCACCCCCCCCCCCCCATTTCAATGATTGTAGCTGGTCCTCATCGCTTATATTTATTATTACACCCATCAGTGACTGCCCCTATAGTTAGTTATTGCTACTCTAATATATACTAAGTGAAAAAACAGTATACTGTATATCTGTGGTTTTTTATACTTAGCTGCAGGAGGCAGGCGCAGCTAGAACGCACCTCTTTTTTCTATTTACAGTTTGGGGTCGGTACGTCCCGGCTCCTATCTCCTCTCCAGTCAGTGTCTCCCCCTGTCTGATGTTATATGAATGTGCGTGTGATGTCATGAGGTCACACACACAATTTTTGAGCACAGCGGGAGGAATATTACTCGGCTCAGGCTGTCAGTGAGTAGACAGCTGTGAGCTGCGGGCAGGTGGCAGGTGCCGCATTCACACTGCGGCGCACCCTCTAACCCTTTTGGAGCCCGGAGCTCGAACTCCACTTGAATCACCCTTCCTACGTACTTGGGTACGAACTCTTATTTTTTTTTCATCATATACATTTTATTTTATGATAGAAACATATAATTCAACTGCTAATGTATAAACAGTAAACAGGAGGCTGTACGGCCGGTATGGTTACAAATACAAAAAATGTATCTAAGAGAGCGGTAAAAGAGTATGGTATGATGGATAGGAAAGATGTATAGGAGATGAAGAACTGGGAAACAAAGGATCCAGTGCTATGTAGGAAGGAAGAAAATAAAGGAATAGAACGGTTTCTCTAAGGGGTCGTGGGTCCGGGGGAGGGAAAAAAAAAAGAGAGAAGAAAAAAAAAGGGGGGGGGGGATATAGGGGGAGGGGCAGTGGCTGTGGAGCGGAGTCCATAATTAATTTAGTCCTGGGAGGGGGTGGTCATGGTATCTGTACCATGGGAGCCAGGTGGAGTGGAACTTTTTAACTGTGTTTTGGCGAAGACTAGTGATGTATTCCATGTTTGCAACAAACCAGATTCTATTTGTGAGTGCCTGGCGATTGGGGGTTTCGGGGTTCTTCCAATTACTCGCTATTTGATATTTGGCTGCGCAAGATACAAAGAGAACCAGGTTTTTAGAGTCTTTAGAGATGTGGGCGGGCGGAGAGCAAAGGAGGAGGTTCGCGGGTGATAGGGGCGCTGGTAAGTCGATTAATCGTGAAATAAGCTTACGGACCTTTGCCCAGTATTGAACAATCACCGGGCAGGTCCACCAAACATGATAGAACGTGCCTACTTGACCGCAGTTCCTCCAGCAAAGGTTGGAGGTATGAGGGTAAATCCTATGCAACCGGTCCGGTACTAAGTACCATCTTGTGTATATTTTGTATGAGCTTTCACGGATGGCCGCGCTGATGGAGCATTGTGAGATTGCGGTGTGGATTGTGTCCCAGCCCTACTCCCCTAAGTGACACCCCATGTCAACCGCCCAAGCCAGCTCGTGCGGTTCGAGAGGTGGGGGTGCAGGGTTGAGGGTGGTTTTGTAGAGGAGAGAGATGGTGCCTCTACCGGTAGGGTTGTACATACAGAGTCTCTCAAGAGGTGTGGGGGCCGATAGAGGAAACGTTAAATGTAGGGAGGAAAGGAAGTGACGAATCTGTAGGTATTGATAAAACAGAGAGTTGGGTAGGTCGTGTGTAGTTTGTAGGTCAGAGAATGACTTAATTGAGTGCGTCCCTGTGAAGTGGTGTATTCTGGTAGCCCCTGCCGAGATCCAGGGGCGGGCCATTTCCCGAGAGAGTCCCGGGGGAAATGCTGGGTTGTTCCAGATGGGAGTCATAGGGGATGGGTGGTTTGATAATTTTATTTTTTTTGTTCAGATTCCGCCAATGTGTAATTGTCAAATCTATTGCGGGTGAGGTGCGGTGGGGTGGGGAGCGTAGTTTACTAGAGAGCCAAGGCAGGTGAGTGATAGATGGGACTCCCGACAAATCGCTCTCCAAATCAACCCATCTTTTGGTGTGTTTTGGGGCATGCCAGGCAACCATTTGGCTTAATCTGGTCGCGTCATAATAACGTTGGAGGATGGGGAGGCCCAGACCGCCGTTTCGAGAGTGTTTAGCTAAGATATCCCGTCGGATTCTAGGCTTTTTATGGCTCCAAATAAATTTACAGAAGGAGGACTGGAGATTGTTAAGAGTCCGGGAAGGCACCGAAATTGGAAGCGTCTGAAACAAGTACAGAAGTTTGGGAAGGATATTCATTTTTATAGCGTTAATTCGTCCCACGCAAGAGAGAAAGTAAGATTCCCATTGATGGATATCGTTAAGGATTGATGTGATGAGTGGGGGGTAGTTAGCCTTGTAGAGAGAACTGTAAGATTTGGTGATGGAGATCCCAAGATATTTGAGGGAGCGTCTGCGCCAGGAAAAATTAAAGTTCTTTTGTAGTTGTGATTTAGTTAGCTTGGGGATGTGCAAGGAGAGGGCTCCGGATTTTGTCTGATTAATTTTATATCCCGAGAGGTTGCCGTACGTGGTTAGTTCTTGGAAGAGGTTCGGGAGGGAAATAGTCGGGTTCGTCAGAGTCAAGAGGATATCATCGGCGAAGAGGGAGATGGTGTATTGAGTGTGGTTAACGTGGACTCCCGAGATGTCAGGATTGGTCCGGATGCGGTTTGCAAGGGGTTCAATGACGAGTGCGAAAATGAGGGGAGATAGTGGGCATCCCTGTCGTGTTCCATTCAAAATTTTGAGGGGGTCCGATAGTAGGCCATTGGAGAGAACCGATGCCGAAGGGTTCTGGTATAAGGCCTGTATGGCTTGAAGGAATTTACCTTGAAGGCCAAAACGTTGTAAAGTCTGTCGCATGAAAGGCCAAGAAACTCTGTCAAAGGCCTTCTCTGCATCTAGGGCAAGAGTCAAGGACGGGATCTTATGAAGATTAATGTGGTGGATAATATCCACGACACGCCTAGTATTGTCGAGTGCCTGTCTGGATTGAACGAAGCCCACTTGGTCAGGATGTATGAGCGAGGGGAGAATAGGGTTAAGTCTATTAGTCAGTACTTTGGCGAAGATTTTCAAATCCGAATTCAGAAGTGATATGGGTCTGTAGTTAGAGATAAGCTGGGGGTCTTTATTGGGTTTTGGGATCACGGTAATGACGGCCTTGGTAGTGTTGGTAGTGTGGGGATGGAAGGGAGACCCATCTAGAATAAGGTTAAATACTGTCGTGAGGTGAGGAAGTAGTCCAGGTTGAAAAGTTTTATAATATGACATTGGGTAGCCATCCGGACCCGGGGCCTTAGATGGTTTCTGACTACCGATGGCAATGGTTATTTCCTCGGGGGTAATGGGTCTGTCAAGGCCCGTGGAGGTGTTGGCGTCGATACGAGGTAGATCTGAGGAAGCTAAGTAGTCTAAAATTGTGGGGTGGGTCGGGTCTAATGAAGAGGAAGTGTCTGGCAAATTGTAGAGCTGCTCATAATACGTCCGAAAAAGAGAGTTAATAGTCTTTGGATTGTATTGGAGGGAGTTGTACTCGTCTTTAATAGCCGGGATAGCAGTGTGCGCTTTCCGAGCCTTCAATCTGCCCGCCAATAGCGAATCGGCTTTATTACTTTTTTCGTAGAATTTTTGTTTCAGCCAGCGGAGTGAGTGCTCTGTTTTTTTCGGCTAGCAAAGCATTCAAAGTTGCCCTGGTAGATGTGAGTTTTGAATAAAGAGATTGTGAGGGTCGTTGTTTATGTAGGGTTTCTAAGTTGTGGACCTCAACTGTGAGGGATGATATTTTTTGTTTACGATCCCTGTTCCTATATGACGCATAGATAATGATGTGTCCCCTAATTACGGCTTTGTGGGCTTCCCAGATTAATGGAGTGCAAGTAGAATCAGTCATGTTTAAGGAGAAGTAGTCAGCTAGAGCTAGATTGATTTTTTCCTGAAACTGAGGGATTTTCAAGAGCGTCTCGTTTAGTCTCCAGTTGGGGCGAGTTGTCGGGGTGTCGAGGAAGTCAAAGGTGGCGGTGATAATGGAGTGGTCCGACCAAGGATTAGTGAGATTAGACGAGTCTAGTACGTGCTGAGAGACCAACGTGCCGGAGTAAAAAAGATCGATTCGAGAGTATGATTGGTGCGGGGTCGAGAAGAAGGTATAGTCTCTGGCTGTTGGGTTGAGAGCTCGCCAGACGTCGAAGAGGCCAGATTCGTGGATGTGTTTATTTAAGGAGCATGAGGACGAGTCTCGTTGGGGGCGGGTCTGACCAGAGGATTTATCTAGGTCAATATCTGGGACAGTATTGAAGTCCCCCCCTAGTATTAAATAACTTTTTCTGACTTTGGTTAGATCTGAGAAAAAAGAATTAAAAAAAGAGGATTGCCCGGAGTTGGGGGCGTAGACGGTGGCGATCGTGCATTCTAGGTGTCCGAGCGTGCCCGTCAGAATGATATATCGGCCATCAGAGTTTGTGTGGGTCGATTGTAGTGTGAACGGGATTTTGGAGTGGATCAGGACAGCCACCCCATTGTGTTTCCATTGGCTTGAGGAATAGAAAACCGTTGGGTAGCGTTTAGTGGTTAGGGATGGGTGCGATCGGGATTTGAAGTGAGTTTCTTGGATGAGCACTATTCCCGCTTTTAGAGTTTGAAGAGAGCGGAACAGGGATGAGCGCTTCTGGGGGGTATTGAGACCCTTGGCATTCAATGACGCCAGGATCAGGGGCATCTTTTAAGGTGTTAGAAAGGGGCACAAAGGAAAAAGGAAGGAGAGAGAGAGAGGCGAAGAAAGAGAGAAGAGAGGAAGAGAAAATAAATAAAAAATAAAAAAAGGGGGGGGAGGGGGGAGAGTCTGTGTAGGAGTTCCTTACGACCAGCGATAAGGAATGGGCACAGAAAGTAGGATCAAGGGATCCAAAGTGGAGGAGCGTCGGGGAGCGATCGTACTCCCTCCACGGAGGGGAAGAGGTGGGGAAGCGGGTCTAGATGTTAGAAAGCAATAGTGTGGGCTTGTGTGGTAAGTACAGGGATTGAGGGAACACGTCCCTCCAGTGGTGGTCTGTGTGAAAGTAACAGTAATGGTTGAGAGGCGTATAAATCATTGTGTGAATGGCATGTAACTGAAAGGTGGCATGCAAGGTCAAACAACGAGTGCAATAATAGCAATACTACATTAATACAAACAAAGTAACTAGAGTTTCAAACTAAACATCCTGGTTCCTATATACGAGTATAAAGTGTGTGTTAGTGGTCAATATGCTGCGGAGAGCACATATGTGGGTGGGCCTAAGGGAGTAGCTATAACCGCGGGACTTCGAGTAGCGGGGTTAAGCAAGGTGGGCTGGAGAAAAGTAAGGGCAGACAATATACAATAGGTATATGGAACAATCAGGATGTGAAACTAAAACAGGTAAAGTAGTCAACAGGAGTACTATAGCAATATAATGAGTGGAGTGTCCATGTAACCGCAGGTGCAGAGGTGATCAAGGCGGGTGAGGGTTAGAATTCTGCCCGATGAGTGGGTCTGAGTCCTCCAGGTGTAACAGGAAGTCACCCCCTTCTCTCGGGTCTTTAATGACGATTGTTTTTCCATTATATTCGACCAGAAGTTTAAAGGGGAATGCCCAACGGTAGCGGATACCTCGTGTGCGGAGAGCGGAAGTTAGGTCTCTGAGTTCTCTCCTTTTAAGTATGGTGGAGGGGGCCAAGTCTTGAAAGAATTGTAATTTGGCGTCCTCGAACATTGTGTGGCTTGCCCCGGGTCGGGAGGAGGACCATCTCTTTATCTTTGAAGTTGAGAAAGCGCATGATGACGTCTCTCGGGGGTTCGCCATCGCGAGGTCTAGGGTGGAGGGCCCTGTGAGCCCTTTCCAGAGGCAGTTCCCGAGCATCTGTGCTTGGCAAAAGGGTGGAGAACAGCCGTTGGAGGTATGTTTCGAGGGCCGCCGGGAGGATGGACTCTGGGATGTTGCGGATTCTGAGATTGTTTCTTCGTTCGCGATTCTCCAAGTCCTCGTTTTTGGCCCGGAGCTCCGATATATCTTGGATGAGGTGATCTATATCTCTGACCGTTTCTATGTGATCTTTCTGTAGAACGTCTTGTCTGGCTCCCAGTTTGGAAGTTCTGGAGGACAGGGATGAGATATCCGACCTAATAGAGGTAACTGCTCTGTCGAGTTTGGATTCCAATGATTCTTTAAAGTCCATTATGAGCGACTTCAAAGCCATGATATCCTCTTTGGTCGATGGAACGGGTGAGGATGACGGGTCGTCACCGCCTGAAGAAGATAGGTAGGGAGAGGGAGAGCCTGAAGGTAGGGAGGGCTTGTCGCTCTTATCGGTTTTGGTGAAATGTTGGGAGATATCTGTACCCGCACGTTTTCTTGTATTCGGGTTGGATTTAGACATGTTTGAAACTCGGCAGGCGGGTTTGGAGAAGAAGGGACTAAAATGGCACTGAGGTACGTGGGTAGCGTGGGACTATCAAGCTGCCAGAGAGGGAACCACTGGAGGGCTGAGTTATGGTGTAATCAGTGGAACATGAGGACTGGTGGACGTCTTAGAGAGTTGTGGGATGCCCAGTCGTTGCCGTATGTGGGAGTGCTTGTCCCCACGCAACTGGGGTGGAGCCGTAGAGTTCACGCGGCTCTGGTGGCGTCGAAGGTCTGGGTGTACGTAACGTGGGGTCCAAGGATTGTGGGCTGTTCGTCACACTCCCAGCGGTGGGTGTCCACTGATAAATCAGAGATAGCGCTCCGCTGTCGTATTGAGCAGTCGCGTATTGTAGATAAGTAGGTGCGACAATGAGGAAGGCGGGTACGGTGCTGGAGAGTGTGGCGGTACCGCTCGTATGGGATGGCCCGGTTCGAAGGGGTGGAACGCTGCTATCCAGGAGTCACCACGAGGGGAGGACCGGGTGTGGGGGTACAGCAGCAGCAGCAGCAGAGCTTCGGTGCCGTGGGCTGGAGCCAGAGAGCCCCTGTCTACCGGGCTAGGAGCCTCCGGATAGCTGGAGGGGAAGTAGCGGTGACCAGGGGCCTGCTGTGTTGCTATCTGTGGGGACTCCTCCAGTGATCCCTGGATCCACAGGCAACACCTGGAAACAGCTGCGGGGGTTAGAGAGACCGGAGCTCGCAGGGAAGTCAGGGAGTGGAAGCTCTGAGTATATGAGTGGCCCAGGTAGGGGGGCTCTGATAGCCCTGATCTTGTGCAGCACCCCTCAATGAAACCCACTTGCTGGGGTATGCAAGATAGAGTGGGGACAGTGACTGGGGAGTGCTGGCAGCGTCTGGTTGTCAGTGAGGGTCTTACCTCTTTCTGCTGTCACTCCCAGTTTAGGCCGCGGGCTCCGGCGGCTCCCGATGTAGATCGCTGTGGGCCCGTGTCGGTGCGCACTCCGTCGGCCCCCCCAGAGATGGAGCCTTATCCTCGGCGGCACCACCCGAGGTGCTGCGCCGGGAAGCGATGCGGCGGAGGAGGCTTCTCGGAGAGATGGCGGGCACCCGTCCGGATAGCGGGGAGAGTCGCGGCAGCTGCGGAGGGTCCAGACGGGAGAGAGTGATCGGCTCCACTGGTGGTGAGTGCGGTGGGGGAGCAGTCCGGGGGTCGCTGGGCCGCAGACGGACCAAGGAGGGTCAACGGGCTCCGACAGTACTTCCGGCGGGCCGCACTGAAAATTTAGTCCCCGGGCTGTGTGGGGGAGGCAGGCCGCAACCCGCAGAGAGGCCTAGTGTCTCTCCCGGCTCCGCGGTCTCTGCACTCCAGGGAGAATGGGGTGAAGGTGGGGATCAGATGTGGGGGATTAGAGCGTGGTTAGGGGGAATAAATATGTTATATGGTGTGGGCATAGCAGGAGCCCTGAAGCTGTGCGTCCGTTCACACAGGCTGCTAGACCACGCCCCCCTCGGGTACGAACTCTTATTAATTACTTTATGTCAGAGGTTTTTGTTTGTTTTCTGGCTACGATCCAGTTTGGTTCTTCTTTCACCCAGGGGTGTATGTGAGGAGCTTCTGCCCAGTGCACAATTAAAACACAAACAAACGTGTATATAGTTCATTGAAATATGTCAGATTCTTAAAAACAATAATAAAACATACCCAAAAACATGGGATCTCACCTCTAAAAGGGTTACCTGCGATGACCTTCCTAATCAATCCTGCCCCATATATAGCAAATAAATTAATCGGAGAACTGACTGCAACTTCTTTCAGCAATAAAGGACTGTGGAAGAACTATGGAAATAAATACTAATATACTCTAGCTATAGTTAGTTCTGATTTAGCATCTTGTTACAATTCAGGTATTTTACATTTGCCCATTAACTTGCTCACCTACTATAAATAATGTAAAATTACCATAAACTATTTAAAAAGTCTAAGAATAGCCACCTATCTTCTGAGAACATCTAAAGAGAGGGTGGTTTAATGTCTTTAAGTGGAGATGAAGAAGGCAGAAACAATTTACATGTGCAGACATCATTTGCCTTTATTGCTTACAATATAGGGAAATATAGGTCTTATAGGTTGCAAAAGACAGAGGTTAATAGATTTGTAACTAACATTTTGCAACAACATCTTATTACTAGGCTACGACACAAACAACATAATTAAACCAACTTTGTATTTTCCATAAAGGCTCAAGTATTTTTAATTGCACATATTTATTACTATTATTACTATTTAATGGCTTCAAGATATGTCATTTAAATTGTGTGCTGTAGAAAAATAAAGGGGGAGATATATCAAACGTTGAACATCCCAGTTACTTAACCACCGGTGTCAGTTTATTGATAGCAGGTACAGCCATACTCTCATACATACACACTGGCTCTCATGGATTAAAGGCAGGCCTTCAGCATCTCAATGGGCGGTAGGCGGGCGGTCATGTGACCGACGACGGAATTCTGACACCACTCAGGAGACCAGCGCCTAAAGACCGACAGCCAACATCCCGAAGGTAAGTATCGGGGTCACTGTTAGGGTTAGCGTCCAAGGGGATGGGAGATTAGGGTTAGGTATTAGGGGGGTTAGGCCTAGCCATCCCCCCCTGGAGGGTTATGGTAGGTGAGTGTGCATGTGTATGTGAGAGTGTGTGTGTGTGTGTGTGTGTGGGGGGGGGGGGGGGGTGGGGTTTAAAAATACTTTCCCCCCCCTCCCAGACGTCTGGATTTTCAATGTCGGGATGCCAGCATGGGTCATGTGACCGCCGGCATCCCAACAACTGGGATAACATACCAAACCCGTTGAGTGTATGCTGCTTGCAGGAACAGTAATAATGGTGCATGGTTGCTGGAACAGTTTCATGTAGGTAATTACTGGGGTCACCGTCTTTCTGAAGCTAAGTGGAAGACTTGTGTCTCCACGATCTCACTTTTTATATAGTCTCACTGTACTATGGAAGATTCTTTAGATGGCTGCAGTCACATATGCAGTAGCACATCATATCTTCCTTTCAGATCTGTTGCCCCATATTGCCCTTGCTCTCTTTTGAGCAAAATAAACAATATTTTATTCCAAGTTACCAATGGTTGATGCCAGTGATGGTAAGGTTTATCGAAAGCAACAACATGATGATTCCATAACTATAGGGCACCAGTGGCAAACACAGGATTACTAGAGGGGTGTTTCCAAATACAGTACACAGTCTCTCACTATGCAGAACATTGGAGCAAGTGCAGGAGTCTGCGGGAGCGGTAGAAGAACCTAGTAAAGACTCTGGACATTAATGCAAACATTGGTCTTTTTATACACTGTATACTATATGCATGGGTCTTCAACCTGCGGCCCTCCAGCTGCTGTGGAACTGCACATCCCAGCATGCCCTGCCTCAGTTTTAGCATACCTTAATAGCAAAACTGTGGCAGGGCATGCTGGGATGTGTAGTTTCACAGCATCTGGAGGGCCACAGGTTGAAGACCCATGCTGTATTGAATACAGTATTAATATATAACACTATAGAATGTCTATAGTATAGGCTGTATCAAACATTTAAATAATATACATCACAATAAATAAAATAAATTAAAAAAAACACAAACATAATTGTACTGCACTTTCTAAGCACACATTCTCCCATCTCATGGTAAGCTTTCTGTCTCTTCTTCTTAGCAGCTACTCTCTGGTCCAGTGCACTAATTGAGGACTCAGATCCACACACACAGCAAACTTGGAAGAAGAAACTGTTACCACTGGGCTCTGCTCTGTCCCCTAAACTGCATCAATGATGTGGCGTATTACATACCATTGCTATTGTCACAATTTAAGCCACTTGCCAAGAGGAGGGGGTGCTCTGGGCAACCAAACCCCTCCCCTCGCCCCAGTGTTTTCCTATGGGCACATTGAAATTGTATGATTTTATTTAAAAATAATAAAAATTGTGCCATGCAACAGGATATATTTCCCTACGCTGTACATGGGTGGTCATTCCGAGTTGTTCGCTCATTGCTGATTTTCGCTATATTGCGATTAGTCGCTTACTGCGCATGTGCAAGGTTCGCAGAGCGCATGCGCTTAGTTATTTTACAAAAAAGTTAGGTATTTTACTCACGGCATAACAAGGATTTTTCATCGTTCTGGTGATCGTACTGTGATTGACAGGAAGTGGGTGTTTCTGGGCGGAAACTTGCCGTTTTCTGGGCGTGTGCGAAAAAACGCTGGCGTTTCTGGGAAAAATGCGGGAGTGTCTGGAGAAATGGTGGAGTGTCTGGGCGAACGCTGGGTGTGTTTGTGACGTCAAACCAGGAACGAAACTGACTGAACTGATCGCAATGGCTGAGTATGTCTCGAGCTACTCAGAAACTGCTAAGAAATTTCTATTCGCAATTCTGTGAATCTTTCGTACGCAATTCTGCTAAGCTAAAATACACTCCCAGAGGGCGGCGGCTTAGCGTGTGCAATGCTGGTAAAAGCAGCTAGCGAGCGAACAACTCGGAATGAGGGCCATGGTTCTTCCAACATGAAATAAAACGATAGCAATATTTATTTTAAAATTGTATTGAAATTTGTTATTTTCACCAATACAGTATATCTATAGTGCATATCCAGTATTGACTACAGCATTAAAGTGTATTTCTACTTAAATTGCTATAAGGAAATCAAGTTGTGTTGCTGTTTGCATCCTTTTCATGTACTGTAAGTAGCGACAATCTGTTATCGTCAATTATTCCCAGAGACAGACCGCTAATGTAATTCTAATTTGCAGAGCAAGTATCAGTGGATTTAAATTGGTTTTACCATTACTAATTGTGACATAAATGCAGCTCAGTACACGTATAGTGCCTTTTACTTCCCTAGGGCCTCCTGGTGTCCATCATTGATGTAAACCTTCATCTTCACTAATGTAAACCTTCAATTCATAACCCACACTTGATAGTTCAGGGTAGAACTCCTATATCTAGAAAGCACCATGGAAAATAGGCAAATACACACAAAGACATACATTAATCCCATAGATTACAATATCTACATACCGGCCATGATCTGTCATCTCTGATTGGCACAGGATTATACCATGGGGATAGGGAGGCCAATCCCGGGGCATTTTTTCAATCCCGGGATTCGGGATTGAAAAATGCTCAATCCCGGGATTCCCGGGATTGCAGAAGGGATCAGTGTAGGGAGCAGGGAGACTATATGTGGAGGGCAGCGAGGGGTGGAGGGCAGCGAGGGAGGGAGGGTGGGTGTAGGGAGCATGTAAGGAGCAGGAAGGGAGGGTGGGTGTAGGGAGCATGCAAGGAGCAGGAAGGGAGGGTGGATGTAGGGAGCTGCGGGAGGTGGGTGTAGGGAGCAGGGAGGGTGGGTGTAGGGAGCAGCAAGGGAGGGTGGGTGTGTAGGGAGCATGTAAGGAGCAGGAAGGGAAGGTGGGTGTTGCGAGCAGGGAGGATGTCAGGTGCAGAGTAGAGATGGAGTAAAACCGAACCCGCTCATCACTAGTGCAGAGAGGGAGGGAGGATGTCAGGAGCAATGAGGGAGTGTGGGTGTAGGTAGCGAATGCGATAACACTTACTAATTAGGCGGGCCGCGGGCAGCAGCCATGGACACACACTCACACTGACCACGCTGGCGGCATTTCAAATGTAGCGCCGGCCGCCATCCAGTCAGAACTGGCAGTCCGGCAGCCAATCAGGAGCCGCGGCTGCTGCCGCTTCCCTGATTGGCTGCTGGTCTGCCAGCTCTGATTGGCTGGCGGCCGGCGCTACATTTAAAATGCGGTCAGTGAGTGTGTATTTGGAAATACCTGTGGCTGCTGTAACTACCTCCCTGACAGCCGGGCTGCGCTGTGCTATAGTGCTCAGCGCTGTCCGGCAAAACTGTGCATGCGCACTCTAATCCCGTGAATCCCGAGATTGGAGGCTCCAATCCCGGGATTCAAATCCCGGCATTTTTGGGCCCAAATCCCGGGATCCCGCCGATCCCGGGATTGGCCTCCCTACATGGGGATAGTTAAAAAAAAAATCCATAGAGGGCGCTGCAGCACCAAAAATTATTTTGAACAAGGACCAAAACAGGACCTGTTGCAGACCTTGTGGCTCCCAGGGTGAATGTTTCCTTTGGTGCCCCCCCCTCCCCTCCCCCATTCAAAACAGGAACAGTGCACACTGGAGGCGCATGTAGGAAATAAAGGGACCTGGCTTCACGGCGAAGGTGTGTGACCACAGAATAATACCAATTCACATTACACTTCACAGTAGTGTCCATCAGTCACATTACACCACATAATGTTAGAGCCCCTTGCACGCATTACACCACAGTAGAGCAGGGCCCCTTACACATGTTGTGTCAGGTAGAGCCCCTTACACACATTGCGCAAGCTAAAGCCCCTTACACATGTTGCACCAAGTAGAGCCCATTACACATGTTGCACCAAGTAGAGCTCTTTACACACATTGTGCCAGGTAGAGCCTCTTACACACATTGCACCAGGTAGAGCCCCTTAAACATGTTGCGAGAGAGTGTGTGTGAGTGAGTGAGTGAGTGAGTGAGTGAGTGAGTGAGTGAGTGTGTGTCTGTGTCCCGTCACTCACCAGGTCCCCTGGCTCTGAACAATCTTTGCGTCCACTTCATATCTGACTTCCGCCCAACGTGAAGCTGGGTGGAAATTAGTAGCGGGAAACAGCCAGCAGGGGGCACCCAATGAGAGGTAGACACTGGTGTGGTGACTGCAGCCACGCCATCAGGCAGCAGCGACCCGGAGGGCCGCCCTTCTAGTCCGTACCTAAAACAGGATAACATGAAGAGAGAGAGAAGGATTTAAGGAAGCCTACACCCACAGAAGATCTGTAGTTAGTTCTCCAAGATGTTTGGAACAACCTCCCTGCTGAGTTCCTTCAAAAACTGTGTGCAAGCATACCTAGAAAAATGTATGCTGCTTTGAAGGCAAACGGTGGTCACACCAAATATTGATTTGATTTAGATGTCTGTTCATTCATTTTGCATTTTAATTGATAAAAATAAACTATTAGCACTCCTATTTTTTAAAACATTCTTACTCTGCAGCATTTTTTGCACACCTGCCTTAAACCTTTGCACAGTACTGTACATATACAGATGTAGCCACGCTCAACCAGCATGGCTACATCGCAAACGTTCTCTACTGGCGCGACTAGTTGATCCGGCGCCTAGTCAGCGCACAAAGATGCTACCATTCATGTGAATGAGGCGTGTGCGCGTCTATGATGCACGTGCCCCAGAAGCGAACGCACTCTGTGATTGCCAAAGTGGCTAGGCGCAGATGTAGCCATGACGAACGTGGCTACATCTATGTGTATATGTGTGTGTGTGTATATATATATATATATATATATATATATATAAAAACTGTATATATTTTACATATATATATTTTATTTATATATATATATATATATATATATATACATATATATATATTAAATAGAGTTGTGCGGCAGGCACTTTTCATGTTTTGTGTTTTGTTTTTGGTTCTAATTCCCCGCTCGTGTTTTAGTTTTGAATTGGTTTTGCAAAAACCACCCTTTTGTGTTTTATTTTTTGATCTGGATGATTTTTGGAAAAAAAAAACCCATAAAAATGGCTAAAATCACAGAATTTGGGGGTAATTTTGATCCTACGGTATTATTAACCTCAATAACATTCATTTCCACTAATTTCCAGTCTATTCTGAACACCTCACACCTCACAATATCGTTTTAGGCCAAAAGGTTGCACCGAGGTGGCTGTATGACTAAGCTAAGCGATACAAGTGTGTGGCACAAACACCTGGCTCATCTAGGAGTGGCACTGCAGTTGCAGACAGGATGGCACTTAAAAAAAAAAAACTAGTCCCAAAACTGCACATGATGCAAAGAAGAAAAAGAGGTGCACCGAGGTTGCTGTATGACTAAGCTAAGCGACACAAGTGTGCGGAACAGACACTTGGCCCATCTAGGAGTGGCACTGCAGTGTCAAACAGGATGGCAGATATAAAAAAGGCCCCAAACAGCACATCATGCAAAGATGTAAAAGAGTGCAATGAGGTAGCTGTATGAGTAAGCTAAGCGACACAAGTGTGCGGCAAAAACACCTGGCCCATCTAGGAGTGGCACTGCAGTGTCAGACAAAATGGCACTTTAAAAACTAGTCCCCAAACAGCACATGATGCAAAGAAGAAAAAGAATTGCACCGAGGTTGCTGTATGACTAAGCTAAGCGACACAACCACCTGGCCCATCTAGTAGTGGCATACAGTGGCTGAATGTCAAAAGTGGCCTGCAATTTTTCAGTCCACTGACAGCATCTCCTGCACGCCCCTGTCATTTTTCAAAAATTCTGCAATTGGTGGACTTATATGGCAGTACCCCTGGACTAATACAGCAGTACCCCATGACTTATACGGCAGTGTCAGACAGGATGGCACTTTAAAAACCATGCCCCAAACAGCATATGATGCAAAGATGAAAAAGAGGTGCACCGAGGTGGCTGTACGACTAAGCTAAGTGACACAAGTGAGCGGCACAAACACTTGGCCCATCTAGAAGTGGCACTGCAGTGGCAGACAGGAGGGCAGATATATTAAAAAGGCCCCAAACCGCACATCATGCAAAGATGTAAAAGAGGTGCAATCAGGTAGCTGTATGACTAAGCTAAGCGACACAAACAATTGGCCCATCTAGGAGTGGCTCTGCAGTGTCAGACAGGAGGGCAGATGTAAAAAAAAGGCCCCAAACAGCACATCATGCAAAGATGAAAAAGAGGTGCAATAAGGTAGCTGTATGACTAAGCTAAGCGACACAAACAATTAGCCCATCTAATTAGCACCGCTACAATGGACTGGACTTATACAGCAGCACTGGACATATGGCAGCAGTGGACACCACCACTGTGACTGGACTGATGCAGCACAATACACCACCATTGAACTGATGCAGCACAACACAGCACCACTGGACTGGATTTATACAGCAGCACTGGACATATGGCAGCAGAGGACACAACCACTGTGACTAGACCGATGCAGCACAAGACACTAACACTGAACTGATGCAGGACACTGAGGACGGAGACACGTCCTCTCTCTACACTCTCCAATGCCGGAGTGAAAATGGCAGCGACTCGCAGCTCCTCATATGGAATCCAAACCCCGCGAGAATCCGACAGCGGGATGATGACATTTTGCCTTGTACTGGTTTCCGAGTCAGGCGGGAAAACCCGAGCCTGACTCTGATCCGGGCTCAGGTAGTGAAGTTCGGGGGGGGGTTCGGTTCTCAGGGAACCGAACCCGCTCATCTCTAATATATATATATATATAAATATAATAATATTAATAAATAATATATATTATAATATATATATATATATATAATTATATAATAGAATTATATAAATAATATTAATAAATAACAATATATAAACTGTATATATAATGTAAATTATAATGATGTATAGATTGACATATATTTATTTACTGATCACCAAATGGTTGTCATTATGTCATTATGTTAATTAGTGAGGGTAGATATTGTTGAAGTCAAGTCAGCGGTGGGAAGCCACACCATTGGCAAGGTCTGGAGGTGAAAAGCTGCAGAAGAACCTAGCACTGGCCTTGGACAGTGTGCGGACTATAGATCTACACTAAAAAGGTCTACAGTCAATAGGTCTACCACCAATGGTTGACATGCATTAGGTCGACAGGGTCAGAAGGTCGACATGTAAAAAGAAGACAGTTCAGCTGGTCGACAGGATCAAAAGGTCGGCTGGGTCAAAAGGTCGACATGACTATGGTCAACACACATATGGTAGACACTTTTTTTTCCAACTTTTACATACTTTACCATCCACGTGGACTACGATTGGGAATTGTAACCTGTGCCAAGCGTAGCGGTAGCAGAATGAGGCACCTTGCCCGAGGTACCAAGGGTACGCAGTACAGTAATGGGGCTTGTTTGTGGCAGAAGAGTTACAAAATTGTGTCTACCTTTTTTTGTGTCAACCATTTCCATGAGGACCTTTTGACCCTGTTTTCCTTTCCTACAGCCTACCTATTCTATGTTGACCTTTTGACCCTGTTGACCCTTTGACCTTGTCGACCTAATGCATGTCTACCATTAGTGGTAGACCTATTAACTGGAGACCTTTTTAGTGTAGATCTAATAATCCACACCCGCCTTGAACATACATGTACAGTTACATTGGCTGCTTATACACTGTCTTGTGTATGTAATATAGTATAAATAATTAACAATACAGATGGTCTATAGCAGTGTTCCCAAACTCATTCCAGGGCAAATGGAACAGGACTCCCCCCCCCCCCCACCACCTTCCCCACCAACATTTTCCTAGAATATACATATATATTTATACATGTGTATGTTTATGAATGTTACAATGTATATATGTGGTGTAGCTAGGTGCCATGGTGCCCGGAGCAAGGGTATGTTTCGACGCTCCATCCCCTGTACTGAATTAAGTCCATGTTACATTTAAAAATTTAAAAAAATAGAGCCGCTTATACATGGTACGCCACAGTAGAGCTGCTCATGGGGGTCATTCCGAGTTGATCGTAGCTGTGCTAAATTTAGCACAACTACAATCAGGTACTCAGACATGCGGGGGGATGCCCAGCACAGGGCTAGTCCGCCCCGCATGTCAGTGCCGCTCCCCCCCTCAACCCCCGCAGAAATGCAAAAGCATTCCGCTTTTGCATTTCAGGAGTAACTCCCGGCCAGCGCAGCTCCTGCGGCTGGCCGGGAGAACCTCCTCGCTGCCCGGGTCACAGCAGCTGCGTGTGACATCACGCAGCCGCCGTGGCCCGCCCCCCCAATGGTCCGGCCAAGCCTGCATTGTCCGAACCGCGCCCCCTAAATGGCGGCTTAACGCCGCCGTCCAGCCTCCTCCTGCCCAGCGACCGCCTATGCCTGTCAATCAGGCAGAGGCGATCACTACAATACAACGGCCTTCGGCCGCCCAGCATGCGCCAGCACACTGCGGCGCCAGTGCATGCGCAGATCTGACCCGATCACTGCGCTGCAATAATCTGCAGCGAGCGATCGGGTCGTAATGACCCCCTATATACATTGCACCAAAATGGAGCTGTTTATACACATTACACCACAGTAGAGCCCCTTATACACGTTACACCACAGTAGAGCCATTTATACACATTACACCACAGTAGAGCCCCTTATACACATTACACCACAGTAGAACCCCTTATACATGTTGCACCACAGTAGAACCGTTTATACATGTCACACCACAGTAGAGCCATTTATACACGTTATGCCACAGTAAAGCTGCTTATACAGGTTACTCTACAGCTTCTAATGCAGAGAGAGGTGCTGCAGCAGCAGCAGCTAGGGCAGAGAGAGGTGCTGTAGCAGCCGGGGCAGAGAGGGGTGCTGCAGCAGCCGAGGCAGAGAGAGGTGCTGCAGCAGCCGAGGCAGAGAGTGGTGCTGCAGCAGCTGGGGCAGAGAGAGGTACTGCAGCAGCTGGTGCAGAAAAAGGGTGCTGCAGCAGCTGGGGCAGAAAAGGGGTGCTGCAGCAGCTGGGACAGAGAGAGGTGCTGCAGCAGCCAGGGCAGAAAGAGGTGCTGCAGCAGCAGGGGTAGAGAGTGGTGTAGCAGGAGAGAAGTAACGCTGCTGCACTGCTGCAAGCAGACAGTGAGACATATAAAGAGGGCAGCAGAGCTCCATCATGTGCCGGCTGTCACGGTCTCCAGCTGTCACCTCTGGCTTGTCCTGTACCCTACCTAGTCTCGGAGACCAAGTCAGTGTGCACCTCACTTCGCTCCACCGGAACCACCCTCGCTATACCCCTGGTTATTTGCCATTTTCAGGGATAGGTGATGCATATCATTTTTAGTTACCAGCTCCCAAGACATTAATCTCATGACAGGTCAGTAATTTTTTCCACAGAATTGAATTAATAAATTAAAGAATGATCACACATTAAGGAAATTAGGCAATTCTTACACGAAAATGCTACTGTAAATAAGAACACATGAAGTTTTCTTTCCTTTTTGATACTTACATTTTATGAGATTATTCCTATTTAATTGAATAAAATGGTGTATAGTCGGATGGTAATCTAGGTGATTAATATAATTCGATTTCAGAGCTTGAAACTTGTTCATATTGCTTGGGCTAATAGGTTTGTAGAAGTTGAGCACTGAGCCTTTTGGAACAGAGCTCTATCAGTCACAGACTGTATTCTTTAGCTTGTTATGATGCTAATACTGCAGTTACTATAACGTGATCTTACGTAAGTAAATCTGGTCTTGTCCTTGTACATTTTCTGAGTGACTGCTCAACCATGCAACTTTCTAATCAGGTAACCGTAGCGCAGGACTAGTACAGAACATAAACACACAGTAGTAGTTATGTGACTGATAACAGAACTGTTCAGAAGATTGATACTAGCATGAAAATACATTCTACTGATTGATGATACAACTTATCTACATATAGGGAGAGATAAAGTAGAGAAAGATAAAATACGAACCAATCAGCTCCTAATTGTCATTTTGCAAACTGAGGTGTCTATTCACTAAGCCTTGGTTGGAGATAAAGTGGACGGAGATAAAGTACCAGCCAACCAGCTCCCAAATGTCATTTTTCAAACCCAGCCTGTGACATGGCAGTTAGGAGCTGATTGGCTGGTACTTTACCTCTGTTCACTTTATCTCCATCCAAGGCTAAGTAAACAGACCCCTTAACATGTTACATAGCAATTAAGGAGCTGATTGGCTGATACTTATCTCCTGCTGTATCTCTCTCAAAGGCTTAGTATGTAGGGCCATTTATCTCTCTCCAAGTTTTGATAAATCTCCCCCATACAGGGCCGGCACTACCATTAGGCAGCTTTAGGCAGCTGCCTATGGGCGTTGGCTCCTGAGGGGGCGGCACCGAGTCTCCGAGCACAGTAATAAGGATGTCTCTGAAGAAGACATCCTTATTTTACTACAGCCACGGTTTGCACAGGCTTACTGGCTGAGACTGCAGACATGTCACAGTCTGACATGTCTGGTGCAGCCAGCAGCAGTGCCATACCCTCCAACATTTTACACACAAAAATCGGTAAAAATTAGAAAAAGGGGCGTGACCACGGGTAAAGGGGGCGTGGCCACATCCCTTTTCCTATACTTTCAATGGAAGTTTGGAGAGCCAAAAATCGGTACAGACCATAAAAAAAAGGTACTGTACCTATTAAAAAGGTACAGTTGGAGGGTATGCAGTGCCCGACGCCCGCCTCCCTTCATTTCTGTACTGTGGTTGCTCCGTTCCCTGGGACCCAACCACCTATCTACTAGTATGCCCTTCTCCTGCCCCTCCCGAGGCCTCGCCCCCTCTTCTCGAGGCCCCGCCTCTTCCTACTCCTGGAGTCATGCTCTGTCTGTGTGGGCCTATCCTGCCCTGCTCCTCAGTGTGCAGTGCAGTATGAGTGAGAGAAAATGCAGAACCCTTCAAGCAGTAGGTGGGTGTTTTTTAGTGTTATCTGGGGGTTGGGGTGTATATTAATATTATCTGGGGAAGTGGGTATAGTAGTTATGTGGGGTGGGATAATGTCCTATTTAAATATACTGTATTTAAGTTACTTGCGCATGGTGTAAAGTTATGTTTGCTTGGAGCGGGGGCAGGTGTCTGTAGTAATGTTTTGTGGGGTCTCAGTAAAGGGATGTATTGTTTAATATGTAGATACAGAGCGCTTGGGACTTCATAAATTATACATACTGTATATATAGAAGAAAACAGCGGCACTGCAGTTTTAAATCAATAAATCGTGTTGTATTCCGGCATTTGTTGTCAAATGCGTGTCCGACGTTTCGGGGCTCGTAGCCCCTTTTTCAAGGTGAGTTACAACAAAAAAAAGGGGCCACGAGCCCCGAAACGTCGGACACGCATTTGACAACAAACGCCTGAATACAACACGATTTACTGATTTAAAACCGCAGTGCCGCTGTTTTCTTCTTTGCATATAACCTATCGTATTGAGGGAACCCGGGCAACTAATTTGTGACATCAAAGGAGTGCTGGACTATCCTATCTATCTATCTATCTATCTATCTTTTTATATATATATATATATATATATATATATAAAATGGGAGGAAGCAGCACAGAGGAGCAGTGATACAGGTGACAGGGGAAGTGACAAAAAAGGGTTGGCATACAGGTGACAGAATAGGTTAAATGGCACAGAGGAGCAGGGGTACAGGTGTTGGGATACGGGGGTGGGGGAGGCAAAGAGGAGAGAAGAGCTGGGATACAGGTGATGGGATGGGGGGAAGCGGCACTGAGGAGCTGGAATACAGGTGACGGGATGGGGGGAAGCGGCACAGAGGTGCTGGGATACAAGTGAAAGGATGGGGGGAATCGGCACAGAGGAACTGAGATACAGGTAACGGGATGCGGAGGAAGCGGCACTGAGGAGCTGGGATACAGGTTTGGGATACGGGGGTGGGGGAGGCAAAGAGGAACTGGGATACAGGTGATGGGATACGGGGGGAATCAGCACAGAGGAACTGGAATACAGGTAATGGGTAGAGATGAGCGGGTTCGGTTTCTCTGAATCCGAACCCGCACGAACTTCATGTTTTTTTCACGGGTCCGAGCAGACTCGGATCCTCCCGCCTTGCTCGGTTAACCCGAGCGCGCCCGAACGTCATCATGACGCTGTCGGATTCTCGCGAGACTCGGATTCTATATAAGGAGCCGCGCGTCGCCGCCATTTTCACACGTGCATTGAGATTGATAGGGAGAGGACGTGGCTGGCGTCCTCTCCATTTAGATTAGGGTTGAGAGAGAGAGAGAGAGATTGACCTGAGGCTGTGATACTGTAGAAGAGAGTGCAGAGTTTAGTGACTGACGACCACAGTGACCACCAGACAGTGCAGTTGTTTGTTTTATTTAATATATCCGTTCTCTGCCTGAAAAAAACGATACACACAGAGACTCAGTCACATACCATATCTGTGTGCACTGCTCAGCCCAGTGTGCTGCATCAATGTATATATATATCTGACTGTGCTCAGCTCACACAGCTTATAATTGTGGGGGAGACTGGGGAGCACTGCAGTGCCAGTTATAGGTTATAGCAGGAGCCAGGAGTACATAATATTATATTAAAATTAAACAGTGCACACTTTTGCTGCAGGAGTGCCACTGCCAGTGTGACTAGTGACCAGTGACCTGACCACCAGTATATATAATATTAGTAGTATACTATCTCTTAATCAACCAGTCTATATTAGCAGCAGACACAGTACAGTGCGGTAGTTCACGGCTGTGGCTACCTCTGTGTCGGCACTCGGCAGCCCGTCCATAATTGTATATACCACCTAACCGTGGTTTTTTTTTCTTTCTTTATAGTCATACTAGTTACGAGTATACTATCTCTTTATCAACCAGTCTATATTAGCAGCAGACACAGTACAGTGCGGTAGTTCACGGCTGTGGCTACCTCTGTGTCGGCACTCGGCAGCCCGTCCATAATTGTATATACCACCTAACCGTGGTTTTTTTTTCTTTCTTTATACATACATACTAGTTACGAGTATACTATCTCTTTATCAACCAGTCTATATTAGCAGCAGACACAGTACAGTGCGGTAGTTCACGGCTGTGGCTACCTCTGTGTCGGCACTCGGCAGCCCGTCCATAATTGTATATACCACCTAACCGTGGTTTTTTTTTCTTTCTTTATACATACATACTAGTTACGAGTATACTATCTCTTTATCAACCAGTCTATATATTAGCAGCAGACACAGTACAGTGCGGTAGTTCACGGCTGTGGCTACCTCTGTGTCGGCACTCGGCAGCCCGTCCATAATTGTATATACCACCTAACCGTGGTTTTTTTTTCTTTCTTTATACATACATACTAGTTACGAGTATACTATCTCTTTATCAACCAGTCTATATATTAGCAGCAGACACAGTACAGTGCGGTAGTTCACGGCTGTGGCTACCTCTGTGTCGGCACTCGGCAGCCCGTCCATAATTGTATATACCACCTAACCGTGGTTTTTTTTTCTTTCTTTATACATACATACTAGTTACGAGTATACTATCTCTTTATCAACCAGTCTATATATTAGCAGCAGACACAGTACAGTGCGGTAGTTCACGGCTGTGGCTACCTCTGTGTCGGCACTCGGCAGCCCGTCCATAATTGTATATACCACCTAACCGTGGTTTTTTTTTCTTTCTTTATACATACATACTAGTTACGAGTATACTATCTCTTTATCAACCAGTCTATATATTAGCAGCAGACACAGTACAGTGCGGTAGTTCACGGCTGTGGCTACCTCTGTGTCGGCACTCGGCAGCCCGTCCATAATTGTATATACCACCTAACCGTGGTTTTTTTTTCTTTCTTTATACATACATACTAGTTACGAGTATACTATCTCTTTATCAACCAGTCTATATATTAGCAGCAGACACAGTACAGTGCGGTAGTTCACGGCTGTGGCTACCTCTGTGTCGGCACTCGGCAGCCCGTCCATAATTGTATATACCACCTAACCGTGGTTTTTTTTTCTTTCTTTATACATACATACTAGTTACGAGTATACTATCTCTTTATCAACCAGTCTATATTAGCAGCAGACACAGTACAGTGCGGTAGTTCACGGCTGTGGCTACCTCTGTGTCGGCACTCGGCAGCCCGTCCATAATTGTATATACCACCTAACCGTGGTTTTTTTTTCTTTCTTTATACATACATACTAGTTACGAGTATACTATCTCTTTATCAACCAGTCTATATATTAGCAGCAGACACAGTACAGTGCGGTAGTTCACGGCTGTGGCTACCTCTGTGTCGGCACTCGGCAGCCCGTCCATAATTGTATATACCACCTAACCGTGGTTTTTTTTTCTTTCTTTATAGTCATACTAGTTACGAGTATACTATCTCTTTATCAACCAGTCTATATTAGCAGCAGACACAGTACAGTGCGGTAGTTCACGGCTGTGGCTACCTCTGTGTCGGCACTCGGCAGCCCGTCCATAATTGTATATACCACCTAACCGTGGTTTTTTTTTCTTTCTTTATACATACATACTAGTTACGAGTATACTATCTCTTTATCAACCAGTCTATATATTAGCAGCAGACACAGTACAGTGCGGTAGTTCACGGCTGTGGCTACCTCTGTGTCGGCACTCGGCAGCCCGTCCATAATTGTATATACCACCTAACCGTGGTTTTTTTTTCTTTCTTTATACATACATACTAGTTACGAGTATACTATCTCTTTATCAACCAGTCTATATATTAGCAGCAGACACAGTACAGTGCGGTAGTTCACGGCTGTGGCTACCTCTGTGTCGGCACTCGGCAGCCCGTCCATAATTGTATATACCACCTAACCGTGGTTTTTTTTTTCTTTCTTTATACATACATACTAGTTACGAGTATACTATCTCTTTATCAACCAGTCTATATTAGCAGCAGACACAGTACAGTGCGGTAGTTCACGGCTGTGGCTACCTCTGTGTCGGCACTCGGCAGGCAGTCCGTCCATAATTGTATACCACCTAACCGTGGTTTTTTTTTCTTTCTTCTTTATACATACATAGTTACATAGACATCTCTTTATCAACCAGTCTATATTAGCAGCAGACACAGTACAGTACGGTAGTTCACGGCTGTGGCTACCTCTGTGTCTGCACTCGGCAGGCAGTCCGTCCATAATTGTATACCACGTAACCGTGGTTTTTTTTTCTTTCTTCTTTATACATACATAGTTACATAGACATCTCTTTATCAACCAGTCTATATTAGCAGCAGACACAGTACAGTACGGTAGTTCACGGCTGTGGCTACCTCTGTGTCTGCACTCGGCAGGCAGTCCATAATTGTATACTAGTATCCATCTCCATTGTTTACCTGAGGTGCCTTTTAGTTGTGCCTATTAAAATATGGAGAACAAAAATGTTGAGGTTCCAAAATTAGGGAAAGATCAAGATCCACTTCCACCTCGTGCTGAAGCTGCTGCCACTAGTCATGGCCGAGACGATGAAATGCCAGCAACGTCGTCTGCCAAGGCCGATGCCCAATGTCATAGTACAGAGCATGTCAAATCCAAAACACCAAATATCAGAAAAAAAAGGACTCCAAAACCTAAAATAAAATTGTCGGAGGAGAAGCGTAAACTTGCCAATATGCCATTTACGACACGGAGTGGCAAGGAACGGCTGAGGCCCTGGCCTATGTTCATGGCTAGTGGTTCAGCTTCACATGAGGATGGAAGCACTCAGCCTCTCGCTAGAAAAATGAAAAGACTCAAGCTGGCAAAAGCAGCACAGCAAAGAACTGTGCATTCTTCGAAATCCCAAATCCACAAGGAGAGTCCAATTGTGTCGGTTGCGATGCCTGACCTTCCCAACACTGGACGTGAAGAGCATGCGCCTTCCACCATTTGCACGCCCCCTGCAAGTGCTGGAAGGAGCACCCGCAGTCCAGTTCCTGATAGTCAGATTGAAGATGTCAGTGTTGAAGTACACCAGGATGAGGAGGATATGGGTGTTGCTGGCGCTGGGGAGGAAATTGACCAGGAGGATTCTGATGGTGAGGTGGTTTGTTTAAGTCAGGCACCCGGGGAGACACCTGTTGTCCGTGGGAGGAATATGGCCGTTGACATGCCAGGTGAAAATACCAAAAAAATCAGCTCTTCGGTGTGGAGGTATTTCACCAGAAATGCGGACAACAGGTGTCAAGCCGTGTGTTCCCTTTGTCAAGCTGTAATAAGTAGGGGTAAGGACGTTAACCACCTCGGAACATCCTCCCTTATACGTCACCTGCAGCGCATTCATAATAAGTCAGTGACAAGTTCAAAAACTTTGGGTGACAGCGGAAGCAGTCCACTGACCAGTAAATCCCTTCCTCTTGTAACCAAGCTCACGCAAACCACCCCACCAACTCCCTCAGTGTCAATTTCCTCCTTCCCCAGGAATGCCAATAGTCCTGCAGGCCATGTCACTGGCAATTCTGACGATTCCTCTCCTGCCTGGGATTCCTCCGATGCATCCTTGCGTGTAACGCCTACTGCTGCTGGCGCTGCTGTTGTTGCTGCTGGGAGTCGATGGTCATCCCAGAGGGGAAGTCGTAAGCCCACTTGTACTACTTCCAGTAAGCAATTGACTGTTCAACAGTCCTTTGCGAGGAAGATGAAATATCACAGCAGTCATCCTGCTGCAAAGCGGATAACTGAGGCCTTGACAACTATGTTGGTGTTAGACGTGCGTCCGGTATCCGCCGTTAGTTCACAGGGAACTAGACAATTTATTGAGGCAGTGTGCCCCCGTTACCAAATACCATCTAGGTTCCACTTCTCTAGGCAGGCGATACCGAGAATGTACACGGACGTCAGAAAAAGACTCACCAGTGTCCTAAAAAATGCAGTTGTACCCAATGTCCACTTAACCACGGACATGTGGACAAGTGGAGCAGGGCAGGGTCAGGACTATATGACTGTGACAGCCCACTGGGTAGATGTATGGACTCCCGCCGCAAGAACAGCAGCGGCGGCACCAGTAGCAGCATCTCGCAAACGCCAACTCTTTCCTAGGCAGGCTACGCTTTGTATCACCGCTTTCCAGAATACGCACACAGCTGAAAACCTCTTACGGCAACTGAGGAAGATCATCGCGGAATGGCTTACCCCAATTGGACTCTCCTGTGGATTTGTGGCATCGGACAACGCCAGCAATATTGTGTGTGCATTAAATATGGGCAAATTCCAGCACGTCCCATGTTTTGCACATACCTTGAATTTGGTGGTGCAGAATTTTTTAAAAAACGACAGGGGCGTGCAAGAGATGCTGTCGGTGGCCAGAAGAATTGCGGGACACTTTCGGCGTACAGGCACCACGTACAGAAGACTGGAGCACCACCAAAAACTACTGAACCTGCCCTGCCATCATCTGAAGCAAGAAGTGGTAACGAGGTGGAATTCAACCCTCTATATGCTTCAGAGGTTGGAGGAGCAGCAAAAGGCCATTCAAGCCTATACAATTGAGCACGATATAGTAGGTGGAATGCACCTGTCTCAGGCGCAGTGGAGAATGATTTCAACGTTGTGCAAGGTTCTGATGCCCTTTGAACTTGCCACACGTGAAGTCAGTTCAGACACTGCCAGCCTGAGTCAGGTCATTCCCCTCATCAGGCTTTTGCAGAAGAAGCTGGAGACATTGAAGGAGGAGCTAACACGGAGCGATTCCGCTAGGCATGTGGGACTTGTGGATGGAGCCCTTAATTCGCTTAACAAGGATTCACGGGTGGTCAATCTGTTGAAATCAGAGCACTACATTTTGGCCACCGTGCTCGATCCTAGATTTAAAGCCTACCTTGGATCTCTCTTTCCGGCAGACACAAGTCTGCTGGGGTTGAAAGACCTGCTGGTGACAAAATTGTCAAGTCAAGCGGAACGCGACCTGTCAACATCTCCTCCTTCACATTCTCCCGCAACTGGTGGTGCGAGGAAAAGGCTCAGAATTCCGAGCCCACCCGCTGGCGGTGATGCAGGGCAGTCTGGAGCGACTGCTGATGCTGACATCTGGTCCGGACTGAAGGACCTGACAACGATTACGGACATGTCGTCTACTGTCACTGCATATGATTCTCTCAACATTGATAGAATGGTGGAGGATTATATGAGTGACCGCATCCAAGTAGGCACGTCACACAGTCCGTACTTATACTGGCAGGAAAAAGAGGCAATTTGGAGGCCCTTGCACAAACTGGCTTTATTCTACCTAAGTTGCCCTCCCACAAGTGTGTACTCCGAAAGAGTGTTTAGTGCCGCCGCTCACCTTGTCAGCAATCGGCGTACGAGGTTACATCCAGAAAATGTGGAGAAGATGATGTTCATTAAAATGAATTATAATCAATTCCTCCGCGGAGACATTGACCAGCAGCAATTGCCTCCACAAAGTACACAGGGAGCTGAGATGGTGGATTCCAGTGGGGACGAATTGATAATCTGTGAGGAGGGGGATGTACACGGTGATATATCGGAGGGTGATGATGAGGTGGACATCTTGCCTCTGTAGAGCCAGTTTGTGCAAGGAGAGATTAATTGCTTCTTTTTTGGGGGGGGTCCAAACCAACCCGTCATATCAGTCACAGTCGTGTGGCAGACCCTGTCACTGAAATGATGGGTTGGTTAAAGTGTGCATGTCCTGTTTTGTTTATACAACATAAGGGTGGGTGGGAGGGCCCAAGGACAATTCCATCTTGCACCTCTTTTTTCTTTTCTTTTTCTTTGCATCATGTGCTGATTGGGGAGGGTTTTTTGGAAGGGACATCCTGCGTGACACTGCAGTGCCACTCCTAAATGGGCCCGGTGTTTGTGTCGGCCACTAGGGTCGCTAATCTTACTCACACAGTCAGCTACCTCATTGCGCCTCTTTTTTTCTTTGCGTCATGTGCTGTTTGGGGAGGGTTTTTTGGAAGGGACATCCTGCGTGACACTGCAGTGCCACTCCTAGATGGGCCCGGTGTTTGTGTCGGCCACTAGGGTCGCTAATCTTACTCACACAGCTACCTCATTGCGCCTCTTTTTTTCTTTGCGTCATGTGCTGTTTGGGGAGGGTTTTTTGGAAGGGACATCCTGCGTGACACTGCAGTGCCACTCCTAGATGGGCCCGGTGTTTGTGTCGGCCACTAGGGTCGCTAATCTTACTCACACAGCTACCTCATTGCGCCTCTTTTTTTCTTTGCGTCATGTGCTGTTTGGGGAGGGTTTTTTGGAAGGGCCATCCTGCGTGACACTGCAGTGCCACTCCTAGATGGGCCCGGTGTTTGTGTCGGCCACTAGGGTCGCTAATCTTACTCACACAGCTACCTCATTGCGCCTCTTTTTTTCTTTGCGTCATGTGCTGTTTGGGGAGGGTTTTTTGGAAGGGACATCCTGCGTGACACTGCAGTGCCACTCCTAGATGGGCCCGGTGTTTGTGTCGGCCACTAGGGTCGCTTATCTTACTCACACAGCGACCTCGGTGCAAATTTTAGGACTAAAAATAATATTGTGAGGTGTGAGGTATTCAGAATAGACTGAAAATGAGTGTAAATTATGGTTTTTGAGGTTAATAATACTTTGGGATCAAAATGACCCCCAAATTCTATGATTTAAGCTGTTTTTTAGTGTTTTTTGAAAAAAACACCCGAATCCAAAACACACCCGAATCCGACAAAAAAATTCGGTGAGGTTTTGCCAAAACGCGTTCGAACCCAAAACACGGCCGCGGAACCGAACCCAAAACCAAAACACAAAACCCGAAAAATTTCAGGCGCTCATCTCTAGTAATGGGATGGGGAGAAGTGGCACTGAGAAGCCAGGATACAGGTGACAGGATGGGACAAAGCAATACAGAGGAGCTGGGATACAGGTGTCAGGATGGGACAAAGCAATACAGAGGAGCTGGGATACAGGTGTCAGGATGCAGGGGGAAGCAACTCCGAGAAGATGGGATACAGGTGACGGGATGGGACAAAGCAGTACAGAGAAGCTGGGATACAGATGACGGGATGGATGGAAGCAGCACTGAGGAGCTGGGATACAGGTGACAGGATGGGGGGAAGCAGTACAGAGGAGCTGGGATACAGGTGACGGGATGGGGGGAAGCAGCACAGAGGAGCTGGGATACAGGTGACGGGATGGGGGGAAGCAGCACAGAGGAGCTGGGATACAGGTGACGGGATGGGGGGAAGCAGTACAGAGGAGCTGGGATACAGGTGACTGGATGGGGGGAAGCAGTACAGAGGAGCTGGGATACAGGTGACGGGATGGGGGGAAGCAGTACAGAGGAGCTGGGATACAGGTGTCAGGATGCAGTGGGAAGCAGCACAGAAAGCTGGGATACAGGTATTGGGATGCCGGGTGAAGCAAAGAGGGAGAGAGGAGTTGGGATACAGGTGACAGGATGCGGGGAATCAGCACCGAGGAGCTGGGATACAGGTGACAGGATGCGGGGAATCAGCACCGAGGAGCTGGGATACAGGTGACAGGATGCGGGGAATCAGCACGAGGAGCTGGGATACAGGTGACAGGATGCCGGGAAGCAGTACAGAGGAGCTGGGATACAGGTGTCAGGATGCAGGGGGAAGCAGCACAGAAAGCTGGGATACAGGTATTGGGATGCCGGGTGAAGCAAAGAGGGAGAGAGGAGTTGGGATACAGGTGATGGGATGCAGGGGAAGCAGCACTGAGGAGCTGGGATACAGGTGACGGGATGTGGCAAAGCAGTACAGAGGATCTGGGATATAGGTGTCGGGATGCAGGCGGAAGCAAAGAGGCAGAGAGGAGCTGGGATACAGGTGATGGAATGAGGTGGAGGCGGCACAGAGGAGTCAGGACACAGTTGACGGGATGGGGTGATAGGCAGAATTTTTGCCTAGGGCGCCTAGAAACCTTGCACCGGCCCTGCCCCCATAATATTACTATTGTCATGTTCTGCTTATGTCAGTGGGCCTATTCATCAACATTTAGAACCTTGACTATCATGCAGGGACAAAAAACAGTGCATAATTTGTGTTACATTTCTATAAATTATATGTTTAACGCATGAACATCACTGCATACCAATACGTTGTATAGGGATGTTGTCATTTATCAAGCTCCGGTAACCATTTTCGGAACTTGTATTGGAAGCTAATGTAATCTTCAGATGGCGTTCTCAGGCCCTGTGCAGTGGAAGAGCTATCAGAGAGTGCAGAGCGATCACTTAGATACCTGTGCTACCTTTGACTTTTCGTGTTAAGCAGGTGACCCATGAGCCAATGCTGCAACTCAGTCCAAGCGACTGGATCACTTCCACAGGGAACCTTATTGGTTATCGTCCAACAAAATGACATAATATGTATTCTTAGGATTGGCTTGTGGTGTGGGCCACATATGTCATAATGTTGGGTTAATTGATAAATATTGCTAGCAAAATGGCAGCTTGTGTTACCAGCATTAGAGCATGCTGTACATCTCAACTCTGCAGAATGCTTTGTTCCAAGTCACTTGGGGATGTAGTTATGTGACCAGCGGTAGGGAGACTGCCGGTCGCTATACCAATGCCGGGATCCTGACCGATTAACAGCCCGACAGTCGTCATTCTATTCCCACTCTATGGATGTCCACGACATCAATAGAGTGGGAATAGAACCTGTAGCGAGCCACGAGCCTGCTGCGTGGCAAGTGCACCGAGCCCACAAGGGGCTTTATTGTGGTAGCCCCCCTGGGAACACTGTATTTGCCTTTTTGCACAGCATTATGAGATTTTATGGCGGTATCATGTATGCATAATAAAGTACTATATTAAAGAGAATATAAAGAAAGCAGTTTTGTGCCTGGCAGGTTTACTAACTCTTTCCATTCATCTGTTACTGCGTACCTTTTCATCCATCCTTGTATGCATCTACATGTCTTGCAGTACCCCTGCATCTCTCATCTGTCACTGTGGCCCCTGAGCATCTCACTGTGCACCCCTACCCCACTCACTTTCCACCTTTAGTTTGTGGTCCCTACCATCCTATAATGAATGCTACTTCAGCACCTGACCTTGAGGACCCCAAATCCTCACTGTGCCCCCAGCAGGCACCTGTATGCCCCTCACGAGGCTGAAATTAGCTCTTATTCAGCCAGTTTCTTATTCATGCTGCAGCTTTTTATTTACTTCTTATTTGTGCTATATATTAATATTCAGAACATGTTGTAATAAAACAATTAAACCCCAACCTACTGTACCCTACCCCTGTAGCCTAATCCTAACCGTCCCCTCTTGCAGCCTAACACTAATCGACCGCCCACAGAGAATCCCCATCCTCTCCCACCCCCGCAGCCTAACCATAGCCTCCCGCAGCCTAACACTACCCCCCACATCCTAACCTTAACCCACCACCCTGTAGCCTAACCCTAACCTCCCCCACTCCCACAGCCTAAACCTGAAGAATTGTGTTTGACTGAATCGTGTTTTCCAAAGGTCTATGCCAGTTGTTCCCAAACTCTGGCCTCAAAGACCCCTAACAGGTCATGGTTTCCAGGTCACCTGTGGCTTTTTGGTCATACAGTTGGTCATACACAATACACCTGCCAGGTGACTTGAAAACATGAACTGTTAGGGTAGCATCTACTTTCTCTTCGTGGAGAGGACCTTTCCCATAAGCCCCTGGGTCCATGTCACAAACTATTTGGAATAGTAACCTGTGGCGAGCGAAGCAAGACAACGAGCCAGAAGCACGGAGAAAACATTTAGGTGCTGTAAGGGCGGAAGTTATCTACTGCTCTTTCGTTATGTCACTTCCTGGTCCTGATCACGAAGAGCAAATATACACAACCGAACTGTTAGGGGCAGTGCTATTTTTCTGGAAAAATAGGTTCAGGAGCTCTATGGGTCTCAGGGTGGACCTATTAAAAAAAATGATAGATAGATTTTTAGAAATGAAGGTACTCAAAATGGACCTTAAAATAAAACTTATCTAATGGAAAATACATTTTGGCCCAGGACAGGTTCAGGAGCCTAGTTCCTGATTATGTCATACAGTATATGAGAGGTTCAGGAACTGAGTTCCTGCTGGTTCCTGCTGAAAAATAGCACTGGTTAGGGGTCTTGAGGACCAAGTTTGGGAACCACTGGTCTATGCAATCGTGTTTAGTTGTGTGCAATGTCAGTCGTATTGTGCCCGGACAAGTTTCAAAACCAAAATACGGGGTCGGCGCACACCTCTACTTTTTACACTTGTGTTTGCCTTAATTAATTTACAATTATACACTATACAATTATCTGGCAGATCATCTGCCAGTTCTGACTGGTTGGAAAATCTGGTAATGGATGAGAGCAAATGATAATCAACCATTTGCTCCCAAACACTGGAAAATGGCCAAAAACTGTCATTTAATACAAATTGGTTAAATTACGGATTTATTCAATTTGTCGGAATGACAGGTTTTGTCCATTTGCAAGTGTATGGGAGCAAATGGTCAATTGTCATTTGCTCTCACCCATTACCAGAACTTCATTACGACCAGCCAGATCTGGCAGGTGATCTGCCATATAACAGAGCAGTGTATGCCCAGCTTAAATCTCCGATTTTCAAAAACATGCTAAACTCTGACGAGAACGCAATCTCGACCAAACACGATTCTTAGTTAATTCTCCCCCAGGATTTTTTGGGCGGGGGGGGGGGCTGATCACTGTGGTGGGTACATTTTAATTTTTAAGGGCAACATTTTGGGTATAACACCTCTCTACAGCTGTGTGGCATATTATGAAATGTAGGCACCATTGTGTGGTATAGTATTTATGAGATGAAGTCACCATGTCGACAATAACAGTGTCAACAGTTAAGATGTCGGCATTGTTGAAATGTCGACATGGAACAAGCCAACATCTGCTAAATGTAAACATGTTCACAATGTCGGCATCTAAAATGTAGAATGCCAACATTAGGGTTAGGCTATTGGGGAAGGAATATGGGTACCGACTCACCACTGGAACTCTGCATCAGCTGACACCGCTGCACTGACGAACCAGTAGACACCGCCAGCGCTGATAGACCAGGTAAGGAGATTGCCGCACCACAGGGACTATTATGTTGACATTCTAATCATGCTGACATTTCATCAGTGTTGACATAATGAATGTCAACACAACAGTTCAGGTGGTGCATGTACTTTGTGGACCAGGACTATTTAGTTGCAAAACTACAGCTACTTATTCAAATCAATCAAATTGATTCATTTGCCAGCCTATTTCATGCCCAAAACAGTGTTGGGCCAGGCAAAATACAATTGAAATTTGTGTAAGGAAGGAATATGCCTTTCTGTTTATAGATTGTTAACTGAGAGATCCAACTTGATTTAATTGTTTTAATACAACATGGTCTGAATAAGTAGCTGGAGCATGAATAAGAAGTAAATAAGAAGCTAACTTCAGCCTTGTTCTGCCCATACATCCCTCAGTGGAAGAGGTGTGTGCACACTAGGAGGAGGGAGAGCACCACTCAGCTCTGCCTTGTTGCAGAGCACATTGCTATTGCTGCACACAGCAGGGGAAGCAGCACGGCAGCTGATATAGCTCCTAGCTAATGATTAATGGCCTGTCCCTCCCTGCTGGGTGATATATACCGGTAGATCAGGGAGCTGGAGAGTACTATAATCCCCCCAGGAGTGAGAGAGACGCGCCTGTGTGCCCTGCCTGTGCCCCGAGATGAGCAGGGGTGCCATCAGGGCACTGGTGCTGTGCCTGGCACTGAACAGCGCCTATCCTGGGTGTGCAGAGAATGTCTGGCTCCGGTTTGCCCAGCTCCCCTTCCCTCAGGATGCCCAGTTCCTTTATGACACCTTTCCATTGGACTTCATGTGGGCAGTGGGCACCGCTGCCTACCAGGTGGAGGGGGGCTGGCAGCAGGATGGCAGGAAGCCCTCCATCTGGGACACTTACTGCCGCAAGGAAGCGAGTTGTGGCGGGAATGTGGCCAGCGACAGCTACAACAAACTGTACAGAGACACTGCTGCCCTGCAGATGCTGGGGGTCTCCAGCTACAGGTTCTCCATCTCATGGTCACGGCTCTTCCCAAACGGGACAGGGGCAGGTGCCAGCCAGGCCGGGTACTCCTACTACAGGGCACTCATTGACAGGCTGAAGGAGCTGCACATACAGCCTGTGGTCACCCTCTACCACTGGGACCTGCCGCAGAGGCTGCAGGACCTCTATGGGGGGTGGCTGAATGACGCTATGGTGGGCATCTTTGAGGCCTATGCTGAGGCATGCTTCCAGATGTTTGGGAATGATGTAAAGTACTGGATTACCATTGACAATCCCTATGTGGTGGCTTGGCATGGCTATGGCACTGGCACCATGCCCCCCAACATCAAAGGAGATAAATTACTCGGGTATAGAGCTGGGCACAATCTCATTAAGGTAAGAGGTGGACACTAGAGTGGCAGTGAGTGGTGCAAGACGTATGTATTCATTCAGCAGCAGTGATGTACAGTATATATGCCAGAGAGGAGAGTCACAGGTGTCTGCATCCACAGTACTGAGCTGTACTTAGCTATAAAGGAAACTGTGACGCTCGCACTCTCTCTTATAACGTGTGTATGTACAGTATATGCCAGGGAGCAGGGTAACAGGTGTCTGCATCCACAGTGCTGAGCTTCTGCTTTTATCATGAATCATTTGCATGTTCTTAGCTATAAAGGAAAGTGTGTCTCTTTCTCTAAATATAAAGTGTGCATGTATTGTTGAGTCAGGTTGTCCGTCATGCATCACCACATCTATCTATCTATCTGTCTGTCTGTCTGTCTGTCTGTCTGTCTGTCTGTCTATCTATCTATCTATCTATCTATCTATCTATCTATCTATCTATCTTTCCATCTATTCTTACATAGTCTGTTGCAGACAGAAAGAAATAAAGGACTAGCACCCCATACTGTAGTGAAGAAAAGTGAAGCTTTAATTATACATAGGTACAGCTAATGCCTGCCGGACTGTGTCCGCCTCAGCAATACTACTGGCTAAATAGTCCTTCATTACTTTCTGTCTGCAGCAGACTGGGTGAGTGTGCCTGTGTTCTACCCCTTTTACACAGAGCATTTGACCCGGGTTATTGCCAGTTTAATTTGGGTCGCAGCTCAGTGTAAAAGGGTTGCCCAGGTCCAGTGACTCGGGAATCCAACCTGGCTAGCCTAGCATGCAAGTGTGTAACCGGGAAGGACCCGTGTCGTGGTGCAGTGTAAACGGGTAAGCCAGGTCGATGCAACCCGAGACCTGTTTACAGCATAGGACACCTGGCACTAAGAGACGATCTCATCTCCTAGCGCCTGCATTGCACACGTGACCACTAACGTCACCGCCCCCTCAATAAGCCGGGTCTTGGTGCCAGTCTGATCTTGGTCTCAGCCGGGTCACATCCCTGGTGCCACCTGGCTAATTGGTGTAAAAATGGTATTACTGTATTATATGGACCTTCACGCTATAGTTCTTAATCTGTGGTTATGTGTGCTGATACCTAAATATTTATATATATATATATATATATATATATAGCTGAATACATGTGCTTCGCTACGGAATTTCAGGTACAATCACACAGAGATGAAAAGTGCTGGTAGAAATTAAAATAACTGGCATATATATTTGTCAGGCCGCACCTCCAGGCGGGCCTTCCCCGCATTGATGTTATCAAAAGGGTGGCGCTGAGGAGAATAATCCACCTCTTTCTCTGCCCCGTCCCACCTCTGATGCTGCCCTGCTCAGTGCTGTAAATGCTGGGATTACAAGCCAAGCTCCGCCTGCTGTATGTTAAATATGTAAGGTTTGCAAGGATAGACTGACTCTATACCAAAGGTCCCTAGGTCTCCTTGCTTAGCTTCTCGCTCTTCTTAGGATTCCTCCTTTGAAGTAAAAAGGTAAAGCTTTTCGCACAACACTTAAGGTAACTGGGAGAGCTGTCGATCCCTTTACACAGAAGATAAGCAGTTGACTATCAAGCTTTCTTTTAATGCATTTAAGAGTCACAATATCTATCTCTCCTTTCCTCCTATTGCTCTGAGAGGTTCAGCAATGTTTAGTTCAAGTGACAGGTTAACCTCTGATAATTGAGATATTATCCTCTACTTACTGGAAATAGGTTGGTTGAGTACTTATATCTGAAATATATATATATATAGACCCTTTATGTAGATACTTGCACACTCCAATAATCAAATATATGGTGCTCCTTAAGTTCTGTTCCATTACAGTCCAGATAAATACAAAAAATCTGTAGGGAAGGGCACTCAGTCCAACTTTGAAAAATACATTCTTTTAATATCACCCAAAATTTGGGCATTGAAAATGAACAGCAAATCGCGGTGGCTCAGCATGAAATATCATAAAATATCATCTCCAAAAACCGTGGCATCTCAACGCCTACATAATATTTCCAAAAGTGTGTTTCAGAGTGAAGGGGATATACATGGTAACTTAGCTGTCTCGGTCACTAAATGACCGTTCAAGACCATAACATCATGTCACTGCCACCCCGCTATAGTGTAGAGCCACAGATGGCGGGGTGGCAGTGACATGATGTTATGGTCTTGAACAGTCATTTAGTGACCGAGACAGCTAAGTTACCATGTATATCCCCTTCACTCTGAAACACACTTTTGGAAATATTATGTAGGCGTTGAGATGCCACGGTTTTTGGAGATGATATTTTATGATATTTCATGCTGAGCCACCGCGATTTGCTGTTCATTTTCAATGCCCAAATTTTGGGTGATATTAAAAGAATGTATTTTTCAAAGTTGGACTGAGTGCCCTTCCCTACAGATTTTTTTAATATATATATATATATATATATATATATATATATGGCAAATACCACGGACTCATCACAAAATCACCTGAATAAGGCTGGACTGCCTTGCCAGTGGCAGTTGCAGAGCAGTCCATTATTCAAATAGGGAACCCACACCCAGCGGTGTTTGACAGTGTTTACGGGTGGCAGTTGATGTGGCTCCCTTTTTGAATAATGGACTGCTCTGCAACTGCCACTGGCAAGGAAGTCAGGAACAGAGCATTGTGTCCTTCCCCCTCTTCTTTATATCCCTGGCTGAGTGGGCTGTCTTAATTCTCCTCTGTGAGGGGGGAATTCCCAATAATCACCTCACCTCTTTTAGCCCCTTTGTGGGTGGAATTTTGAAAAATTCCTACATCACAAAAGCAAGCTGCTGTCCAAATTTTAAGTTCCTAGTCCTTATGGTTCAGGAGATTTTGTGAAGAATCAGTGGTATTTACCTTTTATATACTGTATATGACTGACGTATTAGATACAAAGTCTAAGATTTATCTAGACGGATATAGCAAATAAATATATATTACAAAAAATTGCTAGAAATTCCACAGAATAATGAATCGCAGTAAAAATGGATATTCCTAGACAAACAATCAATAAAAGGTGACACTTTTAAAGTTAATTAAAAGTGGAGATGAGCGGGTTCGGTTCTCGGACAACCTAACCCACCCGAACAATGAGATCTGAGGCGGGATCCGAGCCTGGCTCGGGACCTCCCGCCTTACTCGGATCCCAAAGCGAGGCCGAAC
Source organism: Pseudophryne corroboree (assembly GCF_028390025.1). Classification (NCBI taxonomy): domain Eukaryota; kingdom Metazoa; phylum Chordata; class Amphibia; order Anura; family Myobatrachidae; genus Pseudophryne; species Pseudophryne corroboree. The sequence goes on from NC_086445.1 coordinate 145,675,950, forward strand.
GTCATCTTCCCACTGTCGATTTCTCGCGGGCTTTGGATGGAGAGTGTAATGGATGGACGTGTCCGACTCCGAATAAGTACTGTCTGGCGTGGAGCGGGTGCGCTCCCTCTGTCTGCTGTATCTGAAAGGGGTGCTCTCTCTGTCTGCTGTATCTGAAAGGGGTGCTCTCTCTCTGTCTGCTGTATCTGAAAGGGGTGGTCTGTCTGCTGCATCTGAAAGGGGTGCTCTCTCCCTGTTATACATTTTATCCCCATACTTTAATCTATCTATCTATCTATCTATCTATCTATCTATCTATCTATCTATCTATCTATCTATCTATCTATCTATCTATCTATCTATCTCTATACCTCCACATGGTATGTAACTGCAGAACGATCCAGGCGACACTCGGAGGAGTCTGTACAGAAAAGACTGCCAAACACTGCAGTTAGCAATTGCATAGAAGGTCCATGTGGTCCTGTGGCTTCTATGCATTTATAATGCTGTTCTTTTGATAAAAGTCCTATGATGCACGAACGTTCACTATGGATCTCCTGTATTTGTGAGTACAATAAATCACCTGCTAGTTTGTTGGAGAGTGCCCACGTTCCTGCATCTCTCTCTCTCTCTCTCTCTCTCTCTCTCTCTCTCTCTCTCTCTATATATATATATATATATATATATATATATATATGCACATGGTATGTAAAGAGACACAAGGAAAAATGTTCCATTTTAAAGGAAATAGCACCTTGATTGGGATGTAGTCAGATGACCGGCGGTCGGGATCCCGGAGGTCAGCATACCGACGCCGGGATTCCAGATGCCAGGAAGACGGCAGGGGGCCCAGGGCTATTCCCACTTGTGGGTGTCCATTACACCCATAGAGTGAGAACAGAACACGTGGCGAGCGCAGCGAGCCACTAAGCCCACAGCTTCATTGCACTCGCCCCCTGGCGGCCGGGATCCTGGCGTTGGTATGCTGACCGCCAAAATCCTGACCGCCGGTCACCTGACCCCAACCCCCTTGAGTTAAATGACGTAAATATGGAAACATATTGGTGAGAAAAATCTGAGCTAAAATGATTTGTTGATTTTCTTAATTCGATTTGTGGGGGTTTAAAACTATTTGGTTATTGTGACTAAAGCTGTGTACACACTGGAGCATCGGGCATTTGTTCAGGCAGCATAAGGAATGCCTGTGAGCACAGACTGAGCGTACACACTGGAACATAATTTTCTGTCACTAGCATAAACATGGTTGCTAACTGGGTTTAATGTGCAGTACATCAAACCTAGCGTCCATCACGAGTGATCTTGGGAGTACGTAATCACCTGTAAACATTGGGCGATGTGGGCAATTTGTCATAACGAAATGGCAAATCATCCCAACATCGCTCCAGTGTGTACCCAGCTTTATTGTTATTTATTATTTACATTTGTTTATATAGTGCCAGCCAATAAGCAGGAGCAAATGCAGGATTTCTAGAAGGGGTTTTCCATATGCTTAAGTTGAAAGTGTGCCTAGCCCATGGAGGGAGCTAAGGCTAAGGAAATCTTATATGACATGACGGACCGTCATGTCGTATAAGTGTATGGGGCCCATGTCGTATAAGTGTATGGGGCCCTTAAGACTCAAGTAAAGGAGTGTGGGCCTCCCTCACCCAGCAGCCATTGTAGATACGCATCGCATCCTGTGCTTCCACTACTCATGCTGTTAATCCACGACTTACATTTTAATAAGGGCAAGAATTCATGGAAATAAGCTGTTGTCACAAATATCTGCATGTTATCTCACTTGTTTTTACAAACATTGATGTGAAGTAGACAAAAACACTGAAAATGAACTTTGTCATTTAGAATCAGTCAAGCATTTTAATTGTGGACAAAGTTCTTAATGTTTTAATGTTTTGGAAGAACATCCTCAGGCTATTGGATTAAGATTGGAATTTTCACAGATTTGTAGATGATTTAATAGTTTTCTGCAAAATAATCAGCTAATGGCTACAATACTGATATCTACACAGTAATATCACTGGGAAGTAGGGGGTGCATTACACACAATATCATTTGTTGCATGTGTTCACCATATAATCCTGCAACTATTTGTGCTCATCTGTCCTATATACAGCTGCTGTCAAACGTCATGAAAATGAAGCCTGACCAGATTTCTATAGACAGGCTTCAAAAACAGCAGCCAGTGCGCTCCATTTTAGTGCAAACTGGAACTGAGAAGACAACTGCAGCCTCTAGCGCCAGCTAAGCATCAGGTTCATCCATACATGCCGACATTCCGGCTGCTCTCTCCGGGAGAGAGCATCCAGGTCGGCTTAGCAGGGGGGCAGGGAAGGGCTGTGACGTGAGGAGGGGGTGGACTGGAGGTGGGATGGGGGCGGGGCGGAGGCAGGACGGGGGCAGGGTTACAGCGGCACCTCCTTTAAGCCACGCCCCGCTCTGTAATGCCGCGATCACCGGCATTATAACGCAGGGGGCATGGCTATGATGACGCGATTCAGCAAAAATCGCGTCACCGACTGCCCGGACCGCCCGCTTTACACACTAAGTGGGCGGATGGGCAGGGGCAACCTCAAGAATCGGGAGACTTGCCTGCTCTTCCGGGGGGCCGGGAGGGTCACCCGATTTTCGGGAGCCTCCTGGCCATTCCGGGAGAGTAGGCAAGTATGGGTTCATCCATTCCAATATTCAGTCCCTTTCCAGGATAATTGCTAGTCCAGGGCTGGATTAAGGTCTGTGGGGACTCCTGAGCAACAAACTTGTGGGGGCCCTTATCAATAAAATTAAAGTGGTAGTAGGGCCGAAACTAGGATTATTATCACCCGGGGCAAGGCAGGAATTTGGTGCCCCCCAGACTTAATGCTGCTCTCTCAATAAAAGGGGATAGCCAACCCCTATCACACAATAAAATAATAAAAAAACAAAAAAAGAGAAAGCGCAAAAAGGCCAGTGTAGTGTAATGAATTTTATTACTAAAACATAATCCAGAATACATAGAATCACAACTGAGTGAAACCAACAATTACATACAGTAGACCTCAAAGCCATTGAAAAGGGCTGGGTTTTGATAATATTCAGGGCACAGCAATCAGTATGGGGATCCTGCAATCCAGAACAACTCTGACAAAGCTACATGACATCTACCACTGGATCTTAAAGCCGACAAAACATGACATGATACATAATGAAAATAATATATAGAAAAAAATTATGTATGTATAAAAAATGATATATGTACATATGTGTATGTACATACTGTATACAAGTAAACAATAATGTACAGAGAGACCGAAAATTACAAATAAAAAACACACAATGTATCGGAACACACAAACCCATCCAAAAAAAAACCCTAATCTAACTTTTCACTACACAGCACTCACTGCACACTCCCTCACCTGGCTTCTAGCACTCCCGCACGCTCACCTCTACAAAGAAGGTCGAGAATCCAGGGGGAGGATCGGGCTTTGGTGTCCATCTGCGTTCTATATACCCCTGGCAGGCTGACACTGTGCTCTCTTTCCCCGCGGTAGCGCACCCTACTCCCTCCACAGCTATGTATAATATGTGCATCTACCCAGTGAGTTCTCCTGCAGCAGCAGCGCTAATTGATAGGAACCCCATCTTCCTGTGGTGCTGGAGGAAGGTTCTCTCTGGCCACCCTGGCTGTGTTCTGTCTGAGAGCTCAGGACATGGTGCTGCCGGCAGGACAACCGGGAAGGTACAGTGAGAGCGGCAGGCCGTTGTGACAGCCCAGGCCTCATAGCAGCAGCAAACCCTTGCTGGATAGCCCTGTCGGCGCCCCCTCACATCCGGGACCTGGGTCACGTGCCCCCTTAGTCCCCCTCTAGTTGCGGCCATAGTGGTAGAGTGGCAATGTCTTTCTCTCTTTGTTTTCTTTCCTTATGTCTTCCTTTGTTCCTTGCCACTGTTCACCTGCAGCAGCATGTCTCACCTCAAGCATTTGCAGTCTGTGCTGGGCCCCTGCTGCTTCCACTGCCCAGCCCCTGTCCTGCTCTCTGTCCCCCTGCTTCTGTAGTGAGACTACGCCGACCCTCCTGTCGCTTTGGTGGATCCATCGGGGTCTACAGATCAGGGGCTTCACCTGTGCTATCACCTATTGGCACCACGGGGGTGCCATAGCTGATGTGGTTGCAGTGGCAGGAAGGCCTTGTGTCCTTCCATTTGGTTGCAAAACACCTTATAAGCTTATGGGTCAGTCAGGCAGAGCCGTAACTAGACGCTATACATGTGCCCCACCCCCTGCCCACATTACGCTACACACCTCCCCCCTGTATATATATAACACTACACACTAAACCCCCCTACACAGATACCAACCCCCCCTTGTACATATAACACTACACAGCTTCCCAACCTGTACATATGACACTCACACGTGTCCTCCTGTACATATAATATTACACACCAGCCCCCCCACCCCTACTGTACATATAACATTATACACCTACCCCCTCATACATTTAATATTACACAGCTGCCCCCCCATACATATAACACTACACAGCTGCCCGCCTGTACATATGTTACACACCAGCTCTCCCCCCTCCCACTGTACATATAAAACTACACAACTGAACCACCACTCACCCCCTGTTCTTATAACACTACTCACCTGTACCTCATTGCACACTGCCGTGCTCCTCCTGTGCCAGGCTGGGCAGTAGCGTAGTTTTGCCAGGGTGTCATGCATGGATGATCCCGCACCAGCAGAGAACTCTCCATGCAGGCTGCCGTGTTACTCTGGTGGGAGGAGCCTATGGCAGCCAGCTGCCTGCCTGTCCGCAGAGTACTGGAGAATGGGCGCTGCATGCTCCTCCCCATCTGCTTCCCAACTCTCTCACGCTCTCCCCAGTCCTCCTCACGCAAGGAAGGAGCCAGGCCCACCGCTAGGGTAACGTGCATCACAGAGGGAGACCTGCTCACCAGGCTCAGCAGGCTGATAGCTAATAGCAGTGGCCAATTCTGGGGCACAGTGTGTAGGGGCCCCTGTAATCCGGCCTTGTGCTAGTCCCTTGGACTCCAGTGGCTCACACCATAATCTTTGTGGATAATGCCAGTGGTAGAAAATATTACGGCCTTAAACCATACATTACAAAATTGTACCTAGGAGATACACAAATTTAGCCCTGAATGCATCAGAAAGCTTTCTCATTAAGGGGCCCATTTATTAAAAAAGTTGCGACTATTTCCCCCAAAAATGAGCCGTAAATGTTAAGTAACCCCTGAATACATGTAGGAGGGACAGTTCTGATACCTGCTGCGATCCCTCCATTCCCACCAACAATGAAGGGGGGGGTTGGCGGCAGGGACTTCAGTCCTGGGCCCGGGACTGAGATAAGGCCTGGGTGGCAGCAGTGATGATCGAGACCGCTGCAGACAACCAAGGAGGGACAGAACTGGCAGTGGTATATTGAATTTAGCGCTGGCCGTGAGCCAGTCGGAGCTCACGGATCAGCATCCAATCAGGATCTGCTGCTCAGCTGCTCCTGATTGGTTGCCGATCTGCAAGCTCAGATTCAAAATAACGCCGCTGGCGTGCATGGTTGTTCATGCATGGTTGTCTGCCGGAGGTCGTGATCTTCACTGCTGCCACCCAGGACCCCTCTCAATGAATGGACCTGCTGCGATCTCTGCCTGCTGCCTGTACAATGGTAAGCTGCGAGAGCTTCAAAGGGAGTGGAAGGTGAGGCTGGAGCTGCAAGGGGGTAGTGCAGGCAGAGTGTGCGTGTGTCACTATGGGGACAGTGTATGTGTGTGACTGTGGTGTGTGTGTGTGTGTGTGGGGGGGGCTATGGAATAGTGTGTACGTGGCTATGGGGCAGTGTGTGTGTGTGGTGGTGGTGGTGGTGGGGGCCCTGCCTGTTTTGTCACTCCCGAGCCCCAAAATGACTGATGGCAGCCCCGCCCACCAGCAGCTGCATTCTATGGAGGATGTGATGCTGCCAGATTTATCAATTTCTGGAATGCGATTGACCTCCATAGCTACCACCATCTGAAGATGGCGGTAACCCTGTGACAGCCTATGTAGCATGTGCACCACCCGTGGCAGCTCACTGAGCACATTGCAGGGACAGGCTCCTTTCAGAACCTGTATCCATGCAGGTACTTCTTAATACATCCCATCGATGTAATTGCATATTGCAATGTGGTCTGGGTGCTAATATGGCTCCCAGATCACATTGAGTATACCTAATGAATGCATGTGAAATTATCACTTTTTTCGAATTACTGCAGAGCAGTGGTTCTCAATTCCAGTCCTCAAGGATCCCTAAAAAGTAGAGATGTGCACCGGAAATTTTTCGGGTTTTGTGTTTTGGTTTTGGGTTCGGTTCCGTGGCCGTGTTTTGGGTTCGAACGCGTTTTGGCAAAACCTCACCGAATTTTTTTTGTCGGATTCGGGTGTGTTTTGGATTCGGGTGTTTTTTTCAAAAACCCTAAAAAACAGCTTAAATCATAGAATTTGGGGGTCATTTTGATCCCAAAGTATTATTAACCTCAATAACCATAATTTCCACTCATTTTCAGTCTATTCTGAACACCTCACACCTCACAATATTATTTTTAGTCCTCAAATTTGCACCGAGGTCGCTGGATGACTAAGCTCAGCGACCCAAGTGGCCGACACAAACACCTGGCCCATCTAGGAGTGGCACTGCAGTGTCACGCAGGATGGCCCTTCCAAAAAACACTCCCCAAACAGCACATGACGCAAAGAAAAAAAGAGGCGCAATGAGGTAGCTGTGTGACTAAGCTCAGCGACCCTAGTGGCCGACACAAACACCTGGCCCATCTAGGAGTGGCACTGCAGTGTCACGCAGGATGGCCCTTCCAAAAAATACTCCCCAAACAGCACATGACGCAAAGAAGAAAAAAAAGAGGCGCAATGAGGTAGCTGTGTGACTAAGATAAGCGACCCTAGTGGCCGACACAAACACCTGGCCCATCTAGGAGTGGCACTGCAGTGTCACGCAGGATGGCCCTTCCAAAAAACACTCCCCAAACAGCACATGACACAAAGAAAAATGAAAGAAAAAAGAGGTGCAAGATGGAATTGTCCTTGGGCCCTCCCACCCACCCTTATGTTGTATAAACAGGACATGCACACTTTAACCAACCCATCATTTCAGTGACAGGGTCTGCCACACGACTGTGACTGAAATGACGGGTTGGTTTGGACCCCCACCAAAAAAGAAGCAATTAATCTCTCCTTGCACAAACTGGCTCTACAGAGGCAAGATGTCCACCTCATCATCATCCTCCGATTCATCACCGTGTACATCCCCCTCCTCACAGATTATCAATTCGTCCCCACTGGAATCCACCATCACAGCTCCCTGTGTACTTTGTGGAGGCAATTGCTGCTGGTGAATGTCTCCATGGAGGAATTGATTATAATTCATTTTAATGAACATCATCTTCTCCACATTTTCTGGAAGTAACCTCCGATTGCTGACAAGGTGAGCGGCGGCACTAAAAACTCTTTCGGAGTACACACTTGTGGGAGGGCAACTTAGGTAGAATAAAGCCAGTTTGTGCAAGGGCCTCCAAATTGCCTCTTTTTTCTGCCAGTATACGTACGGACTGTCTGACGTGCCTACTTGGATGCGGTCACTCATATAATCCTCCCCCATTCTTTCAATGGTGAGAGAATCATATGCAGTGACAGTAGACGACATGTCCGTAATCGTTGTCAGGTCCTTCAGTCCGGACCAGATGTCAGCATCAGCAGTCGCTCCAGACTGCCCTGCATCACCGCCAGCGGGTGGGCTCGGAATTCTGAGCCTTTTCCTCGCACCCCCAGTTGCGGGAGAATGTGAAGGAGGAGATGTTGACAGGTCGCGTTCCGCTTGACTTGACAATTTTCTCACCAGCAGTTCTTTGAACCCCTGCAGACTTGTGTCTGCCGGAAAGAGAGATACAACGTAGGTTTTAAATCTAGGATCGAGCACGGTGGCCAAAATGTAGTGCTCTGATTTCAACAGATTGACCACCCGTGAATCCTTGTTAAGCGAATTAAGGGCTCCATCCACAAGTCCCACATGCCTAGCGGAATCGCTCAGTGTTAGCTCCTCCTTCAATGTCTCCAGCTTCTTCTGCAAAAGCCTGATGAGGGGAATGACCTGACTCAGGCTGGCAGTGTCTGAACTGACTTCACGTGTGGCAAATTCAAAAGGTTGCAGAACCTTGCACAACGTTGAAATCATTCTCCACTGCGCTTGAGACAGGTGCATTTCACCTCCTATATCGTGGTCAGTTGTATAGGCTTGAATGACCTTTTGCTGCTCCTCCAACCTCTGAAGCATATAGAGGGTTGAATTCCACCTCGTTACCACTTCTTGCTTCAGATGATGGCAGGGCAGGTTCAGGCGTTTTTGGTGTTGCTCCAGTCTTCTGTACGTGGTGCAGAGCCGGCCATAGGCATAGGCAAACTAGGCAATTGCCTAGGGCATTTGATATGCCTAGGGGCATCATCAGCTTCTGCTGATTAAAATGATATGCAGCATGCCTATATTCTGTGTGTAGCATTTCATATGCAGATACAGCCACAGTCTCACACAGTATATAGGCATGCTGCATATCATTTTAATCAGCAGAAGCTGCTTGTGCATCCTAGCCACATAGCAATGCAAATAAGATGCATTTTCATGAAAAAAAAATATGTGCCCGACGTTAGCATTGAGGCAAGATTTATGAGGACACATCTGTATCCAAGCAGAGGCAGAGGTCACAGTGTTAGTGGCAGTGTGAGTGCTGTGTGCATGTGAGTGGGTTGGTTGTGCAGTAGTGTTTGGAATATGTATAAGGAGCATTATGTGTGTCATGTAAAAATGCATTAATAATGTGCAACATATGTGTAAGGGGCACTATGTGTGTCATTATGTGTATAAGGGCATTAATAATGTGCGGCATATGTGTAACAGGGTACTACTGTTTGTGTGTCATTATGTGTATAGGGGCACTAATAATGTGCAGCAAATGTGTAGGGGCACTATATGTGTCATTGTGTGTATAAGGGCATTAATAATGTGCAGCATATGTGTAAGGGACATTATGTGTAAAAGGGCATTAATAAAGGTTGTCAAAATGTGTAAGGCGCATTATGTTTATAAGGACATTAATAATGTGTCTCATATGTGTAAGGGGCATTACTGTGTGGCATTATGTGTATAAGGTGCTTTACTATGTGGCATTGCATATAGAAAGGGCACTAGGGTGTGGTGTAATGTGAATAAGGAGCAATTCAGTGTGATGTAATGTGAATAAGGGACTCTATTGTGAGGAGTAACGTTTATAAGGTAAAGTGATACTACTGTGGGATGTAATATGAATTATGGACACTATCGCATGATCAAATGTGATTAAAGTTGCAGTACTGTGTGGCGTAATTGGAATTGGGGTTACTATTGTGTGGCCATGCCCCTTGCCAGCAAAAACACATCCCTTTTTGGGCTGTGCGCCAAATGTGCCAACTGTTCCTATTTAAAATATAGGGGGTACAAACACCAAAATAAGGACTGCTATGGATGAGGGGTGGTGTTGCTGGGAAAGAGGTACAAGGTCAGAGGCGGAACCAGCGGTGGTGCTAGGGGGCACCAGCCAAAATTTTGCCTAGGGCATCATGTTGGTTAGGGCCGGCTCTGACGTGGTGCCTGTACGCCGAAAGTGTCCCGCAATTCTTCTGGCCACCGACAGCATCTCTTGCATGCCCCTCTCGTTTTTTAAATAATTCTGCACCACCAAATTCAAGGTATGTGCAATACATGGGACGTGCTGGAATTTGCCCATATTTAATGCACACACAATATTGCTGGCGTTGTCCGATGCCACAAATCCACAGGAGAGTCCAATTGGGGTAAGCCATTCTGCGATGATCTTCCTCAGTTGCCGTAAGAGGTTTTTAGCTGTGTGCGTATTCTGGAAAGCGGTGATACAAAGCGTAGCCTGCCTAGGAAAGAGTTGGCGTTTGCGAGATGCTGCTACTGGTGCCGCCGCTGCTGTTCTTGCGGCGGGAGTCAATACATCTACCCAGTGGGCTGTCACAGTCATATAGTCCTGAGTCTGCCCTGCTCCACTTGTCCACATGTCCGTGGTTAAGTGGACATTGGGTACAACTGCATTTTTTAGGACACTGGTGAGTCTTTTTCTGAGGTCTGTGTACATTTTCGGTATCGCCTGCCTAGAGAAATGGAACCTAGATGGTATTTGGTACCGGGGACACAGTACCTCAATCAAGTCTATAGTTGGCTTTGCAGTAATGATGGATACCGGAACCACGTTTCTCACCGCCCAGGATGCCAAGGCCTCAGTTATCCGCTTTGCAGCAGGATGACTGCTGTGATATTTCATCTTCCTCGCAAAGGACTGTTGGACAGTCAATTGCTTGGTGGAAGTAGTAAAAGTGGTCTTACGACTTCCCCTCTGGGATGACCATCGACTCCCACCAGCAACAACAGCAGCGTCAGCAGCAGTAGGCGTTACACTCAAGGATGCATCGGAGGAATCCCAGGCAGGAGAGGACTCGTCAGAATTGCCAGTGACATGGCCTGCAGGACTATTGGCATTCCTGGGGAAGGAGGAAATTGACACTGAGGGAGTTGGTGGGGTGGTTTGCGTGAGCTTGGTTACAAGAGGAAGGGATTTACTGGTCAGTGGACTGCTTCCGCTGTCGCCCAAAGTTTTTGAACTTGTCACTGACTTATGATGAATGCGCTGCAGGTGACGTATAAGGGAGGATGTTCCGAGGTGGTTAACGTCCTTACCTCTACTTATTACAGCTTGACAAAGGCAACACACGGCTTGACACCTGTTGTCCGCATTTCTGTTGAAATACTTCCACACCGAAGAGCTGATTTTTTTGGTATTTTCACCAGGCATGTCAATGGCCATATTCCTCCCACGGACAACAGGTGTCTCCCCGGGTGCCTGACATAAACAAACCACCTCACCATCAGAATCCTCCTTGTCAATTTCCTCCCCAGCGCCAGCAACACCCATATCCTCCTCATCCTGGTGTACTTCAACACTGACATCTTCAATCTGACTATCAGGAACTGGACTGCGGGTGCTCCTTCCAGCACTTGCAGGGGGCGTGCTCTTCACGTCTAGTGTTGGGAAGGTCAGGCATCGCAACCGACACAATTGGACTCTCCTTGTGGATTTGTGATTTCGAAGAACGCACAGTTCTTTGCTGTGCTTTTGCCAGCTTAAGTCTTTTCATTTTTCTAGCGAGAGGCTGAGTGCTTCCATCCTCATGTGAAGCTGAACCACTAGCCATGAACATAGGCCAGGGCCTCAGCCGTTCCTTGCCACTCCGTGTGGTAAATGGCATATTGGCAAGTTTACGCTTCTCCGACGACGATTTTATTTTAGATTTTTGAGTCCTTTTTTTACTGATATTTTGTGTTTTGGATTTTACATGCTCTGTACTATGACATTGGGCATCGGCCTTGGCAGACGACGTTGATGGAATTTCATCATCTCGGCCATGACTAGTGGCAGCAGCTTCAGCACGAGGTGGAAGTGGATCTTGATCTTTCCCTATTTTTGGAACCTCAACATTTTTGTTCTCCATATTTTAATAGGCACAACTAAAAGGCACCTCAGGTAAACAATGGAGATGGATGGATACTAGTATACTTATGGATGACGAGTGACTGACGACACAGAGTTAGCTACAGCCGTGGACTACCATACTGCGTCTGCTAGTATAGAGATGATAATGATATAAAAAATATATATATATATCACTACTGCAGGTATATATAATATAATGACGGACCTGCTGGACACTGTCAGCAGACTCCTAAACTACTAGTATGAAGAAGATAGAAAAAAAAAACCCCACCACAGGTAGGTATACAATTATGGACAAGCACTGATGACACAGAGGTAGCCACAGCCGTGGACTACCGTACTGCGTCTGCTAGTATAGAGATGATAATGATATAAAAAATATATATATATCACTACTGCAGGTATATATAATATAATGACGGACCTGCTGGACACTGTCAGCAGACTCCTAAACTACTAGTATGAAGAAAATAGAAAATAAAAAACCACCACAGGTAGGTATACAATTATGGACGAGCACTGACGACACAGAGGTAGCCACAGCCGTGGACTACCGTACTGCGTCTGCTAGTATAGAGATGATAATGATATAAAAAATATATATATATCACTACTGCAGGTATATATAATATAATGACGGACCTGCTGGACACTGTCAGCAGACTCCTAAACTACTAGTATGAAGAAGATAGAAAAAAAAACCCCACCACAGGTAGGTATACAATTATGGACGAGCACTGACGACACAGAGGTAGCCACAGCCGTGGACTACCGTACTGCGTCTGCTAGTATAGAGATGATAATGATATAAAAAATATATATATATCACTACTGCAGGTATATATAATATAATAACGGACCTGCTGGACACTGTCAGCAGACTCCTAAACTACTAGTATGAAGAAGATAGAAAAAAAAACCCCACCACAGGTAGGTATACAATTATGGACGAGCACTGATGACACAGAGGTAGCCACAGCCGTGGACTACCGTACTGCGTCTGCTAATATAGAGATGATAATGATATAAAAAATATATATATATCACTACTGCAGGTATATATAATATAATGACGGACCTGCTGGACACTGTCAGCAGACTCCTAAACTACTAGTATGAAGAAGATAGAAAAAAAAACCCACCACAGGTAGGTATACAATTATGGACGAGCACTGACGACACAGAGGTAGCTACAGCCGTGGACTACCGTACTGCGTCTGCTAGTATAGAGATGATAATGATATAAAAAATATATATATATCACTACTGCAGGTATATATAATATAATGACGGACCTGCTGGACACTGTCAGCAGACTCCTAAACTACTAGTATGAAGAAGATAGAAAAAAAAAACCCACCACAGGTAGGTATACAATTATGGACGAGCACTGACGACACAGAGGTAGCCACAGCCGTGGACTACCGTACTGCGTCTGCTAATATAGAGATGATAAAGATGATAGAGATGAACAAAAAAAATATAACACTACTGCAGGTAAATATTTATATAATATAATGAATGACGGACCTGCTGGACACTGTCAGCAGAATGCGTTTATAGAATTTAAAAAAAAAAACACCACAGGAGTGTTTAACTTTTTCAGGCAGACAATATACTGGTGGTCACTGGTCAGTCACACTGGCAGCAAAAGTGTGCACTGTACTCCTGCTATAACTGCACCCCAGTCTCCCCCACAATTCAGCTGTGTGAGCAGTGAGCACTCAGCACAGTCAGATATACATAGATAATATTATCATGCAGCACACTGAGGCTGAGCACAGATATGGTATGTGACTGTGTATCATTTTTTTTCAGGCAGAGAACGGATTATATTAAATAATAAAGTGGTCAGTCACTAGTAACTAACTATCAGCAAAACTCTGCACTCTGAGTACTCCTAATGCTCCCCAAAATTACTAAGTAATCAACTCAAGTGTCTCTATCTATTCTAACGGAGAGGACACCAGCCACGTCCTCTCCCTATCAATCTCAATGCACGTGTGAAAATGGCGGCGATGCGCGGCTCCTTATATAGAATCGAGTCTCGCGATAGAATACGAGCCTCGCGAGAATCCGACAGCGGGATGATGACGTTCGGGCGTGCTCGGGTTAGCCGAGCAAGGCGGGAAGATCCGAGTCTGCCTCGGACCCGTGTAAAAAGGCTGAAGTTCGGGGGGGTTCGGATTCCGAGGAGCCGAACCCGCTCATCTCTACTAAAAAGTAATGTTTTTTTGGGATTTCTTTAATCATGCACAGGTAAGTTGATCTATTTTGCTGGTTCAGTAATCATCCCACCTGAGTCCACAGACAGTAATCCTGAAAGTAGGACCTCTTGGGGGTACTTGAGGTCTGGAACTGGGAAACCCTGCTGCATGCCTCCCAACTGTCCTGCTTTTCTGGGACTGTACCAATGTCCCATCTGTGGGATGCCCGCAATGTCCTGCAGGGAGAAAAGTTGTGAGGAAGCACTGTCACCACTGCTCTATGATAGAGCAGCAAGTAAATAAGTGCACAGCACAGTGCAGGGAGAGCCTGGGGGCAGCCCAGCATCTCGGAGGTACAGCAAGCCCCCCCCCCCCCATACCTTGGATGCTCTGCCCATTTATCGGGGCATGCACGCCTTCGGAGCATGCAGGCTCCAGATTCAAGGTACAGCGATGTTGAAAGGTATACTGCTATAGAATAAAGAATCTGCTATATTATTCTCATTGTTCAGGCTAATGAAATGCTGCTCCATGGCTGATTATGTTCTTATGTTAGCTGTAATGAGTTCACACAATTAGATAGAATTAACATCTCTTGAAATAACAAGACACATCTTTACTTGTAATTGGTGTAAAAATAAGCTTTTATATTACAGAATAACAGGTCTGTATCTAGCCTATATAGGTAGACAGCAGTGCCGTAACTAGACATTTTAGTGCTGGGTGCAAGAAGCAGCGCCTGCACGTGACAAAAATATAGGGGTGTGGCTTCATGGGAAAAGGGCGTGACCACAAAATAATACCAATTCCTATTACGCTGCACAGTAGTCTCAATTATTTTAACTTACACTGCACAGTAGCGCCACTTACACACATTACACACCAGGTAGAGCCCCTGTTGCACATTACGCCAGGTAGAACCCCTGTCACACATTACACCAGGTAGAGCCCCTGTTACACAATACGCCAGGTAAGGCCTCTTTTACACAGAATGGCAGGCAGAGCTCCCTTTTACACATTACGTCAGGTAGAGTCCCCTTTTACACTTTACGCCAGGTAGAGTCCCCTTTTACACATAACGTAGTGTAGAGTGTAGTGTAGAGTAGTGTAGTGTGTAGGCACGTTCTGCCTTCCCTCCAGGCGATACCTGGAAAGGAGATGTGGTGCCCCACTGTTATAATTACCCTCTAAACAGCCCCATTTACCCTGATGCAGGAGAGGAGGGGGTTAAACAAAAAGAGACCTTTGTTTATTGTTCATAATAAGCAGTTTATACTGCTGCCCTAGGCTGCAAGACATTGGTGGCAGTGTGAACAAAGCCAGCATTGAGGTGACCCGCTGGAAGAAGGAGCCGCGCTGCGACTTATGGCAGCGCTGGTATGCTCCAGCAATTCCGAGTGTCTGCCCACCAGCCCCAATGTTTACCTGCTCCTGATGGAAGCGGATACAGTGAGGAAGTGGCAGACGCGGTGGAGAATGCAGTCAGTAGTGACAGGTAAAGCACACCCTGAGAGGCGGTCCCGGGCGGGACTTGGAAAGCAGTGACAGGCCTCCACTTGTGCTTGTCCGAGGCGGAGACCAGGAGCAGAGCCGGCCATAGGCATAGGCAAACTAGGCAATTGCCTAGGGCGTTTGATATGCCTAGGGGCACCAGCAGCTTCTGCTGATTAAAATGATATGCGGCATGCCTATATTCTGTGTGTTGCATTTCATATGCAGATACAGCCACAGTCTCACACAGTATATAGGCATGCTGAATATCATTTTAATCGGCAGAAGCTGCTTGTGCATCCTAGCCACATAGCAATGCAAATAAGATGCATTTTCATAAGAAAAGGTGCCCGACGTTAGCATTGAGGCAAGATTTATGAGGACACATCTGTATCCAAGCAGAGGCAGAGGTCACAGTGTTAGTGGCAGTGTGAGTGCTGTGTGCATGTGAGTGGGTTGGTTGTGCAGTAGTGTTCGGAATATGTGTAAGGAGCATTATGTGTGTCATGTAAAAATGCATTAATAATGTGCAACATATGTGTAGGGAGCACTATGTGTGTCATTATGTCATAATGTGCGGCATATGTGTAACAGGGTACTACTGTATGTGTGTCATTATGTGTATAGGGGCACTAATAATATGCAGCAAATGTGTAGGGGCACTATGTGTGTCATTATGTGTATAAGGGCATTAATAATGTTTGGCATATGTGTAAGGGACATTATGTGTAAAAGGGCATTAATAAAGGTTGTCATAATGTGTAAGGCACATTATGTTTATAATGACATTAATAATGTGTCTCATATGTGTAAGGTGCATTACTGTGTGGAATTATGTGTATAAATGCATTACTAATGTGTGGCATTATGTGTATAAGGTGCTCTACTATGTGGCGTAATGTATAGAATGGGCACTACTGTGTCATCTAATGTGAATAAAGAACAATATGGTGTGGTGTAATGTGAATAAGGAGCAATTCAGTGTGATGTAATGTGAATAAGGGGCTCTACTGTGAGGAGTAATGTTTAAGGTAAAGTGATACTACTGTGGGATGTAATATGAATTATGGACATTATCACATGATCAAATAAGAATAAAGTTGCAGCATTGTGTGGCGTAATTGGAATTGGGGTTACTATTGTGTGGTCATGCCTCTTGCCATCAAAAACACACCCCTTTTTGGGCTGTGCGCCAAATGTGCAAACTGTTCATATTTAAAATATAGGGGGTACAAACACCAAAATAAGGACTGCTATGGGTGAGGGGTGATGGTGCTGGGAAAGAGGTGCAAGATCAGAGGCGGAACCAGCGGTGGAGCTAGGGGGCACCAGCCCAAATCTTGCCTAGGGCATCATATTGGTTAGGGCCGGCTCTGACCAGGAGGTTGGGTATGCGGGCGCCAGGCACACAGTAGTGGGAGGAGCGTCAGTCAGCGGGGGGATATGCGGCCACTCGGGGTGTATGGAGAAGGTGCGCCCACAGGGCAAATGCGCTGTTGGCAATGCACCTGCTGCACACACCTAGTTACGGACTTGGTAGACTGTGTGAGATGAGTTTACTTCCCGATGGGAAATTTACAACAAAGTAAGCAATCTAATCCCTCCACTCTGTGCCCAGATCCACCTAGATAACTCCCATTTCTGGGCATAGAATACTCCGTCTACTGCAGACTGCATCTATTTAGGCCACACAAGATGAAAACTGTCATGGTAAAATCGGGTCTGTTTGCTGGGACCCACGCGCTGTTTGTTGCCTCTTCTAGACTATGCCCTTTTCTTAGGGATGGCCATAGACCATCATTAATTCAAAATCATCGATGGTCTATGACCGATGGTAACTACTTTTACCATCGATGGGGGAGAACCAGATGATTTCCCGCAATCGATGGTAAAGAGCTGTCAAATATATTTTTTTTTCTCTAGGGTGTCAGGGACACGGAGCATAGCTCCGCCCCCAGACACCCGTGAAGCCATGCCCTCGGGCTCTGATTGGCCCGCGTCTACCTCAATACTAAAGTAATGGGAACCATAGATGGTTCCCTTACAGATGGTTGCCCACCATCGAGATTATCCACCGATGGTACCATAGATGAATAACCATCGATTGATAACCCACCGATGACCATCTCTACGTTTCCTTACTTAGGACTTTGTACCAGCTTTAGCCATTACCTTATCATTTCCTGCCTTCTCTACAACAACCTCCTCCTAACTGGCCTTTCCCTCACCCAACTACACAATCCATCCTAAATGCTGGGGTGACACCGATCTTCTAATCTTGCTGCTCTATTACTTTTTCACTATTCAGTCATTCCAACTCAAACTGCTCACCCTCATGTTCATGCTGTCTCAAGCTCCTACCCCTCATACAGTATTTCCTAGACCTCACCACAGTCCTTCTCATGTCCTCTTAGATCTGTTTCTAATGTGTTCCTGCCCTCCTCTCACCCTCCCCCAAGTCTCTTCTAGAGATGCTAGCCACTAAGGAACTCCTTTGAGGTGTCTATTGTCTTGGCAGTACAGACGTTGTTAGTTATAAGCAGCAGAAGTAAGTAAGGTAAGCAGTCAGTAAGGCATCAAATCAGCCTGCAAGTTCATTGTTGAAGACAGTTTAGGTTGGAAAATCAAAGTACCAAATAACAAGAAAAGCCTATGGGCTGCGAAGTCACAATTCTTCACAGAGAATGCCCTCCCGTGACACATGCACCGGCCAATGACTGCGCGTGCGCAGTGTGTGTCATGGACCCGTACCAGGAAGTGGTCACATTGCTCCCAGCTGTTCTCCAGGATGGGATCTTATTGGAGACATCTCTTGGCAAGAGAGTGTTAGTAAATTCACATTAAAATATTCATTTTCACTTTGTGAATTTGCATGAAAATTTTAAAATGCAAATTGTGATAAATATGCCCATAAGAGACAGTTGTATTAAATAGGGCAAAAAGCCTATTATGGGTTAATGTTCACCTGCACTTTCTAGTCTTGTTAGTACACAAAAATCCTGTATACTTAAATCATTGGGGGTATTTGGGGCTAATTCTGAGTCAGATGCTGAAATTACGATTGGTTCTTCGGGTCACACCATCAAAACCTGCAGCAGCCCTATGGCAGGTGCAGTTTCTCCATCTGAGTATGGCCTCCTGTGTCAGCAGTTGAGCATCTGTGTATGCAAACATTTCAGTGACTCAGAAGCAGGCCCTTTGTCTATACTGTGGGATTGCTATTATGGTTTTTGTTGCCAGTTACACTGTATTCTAAAATGTGTTCATTATTATGTCATTATTAGGGGTGTGCATCGGGCCATTTTTGGGTTTTTGGGTTTTGGATCTGGATCTCCTTTGTGTTTTGGATCTGGATTGGTTTTGCCAAAAGCGCCATTGCAGGTTTTGGTTTTGGATCTGGATTTCTTTCGAAAAAAATAATCAAAACAGCTAAAGTAACAGAATTTTGGGGTGTTTTTGTTCCTACAGTATTATTAATATCAATAACATTCATTTCCAGTCTATTCTGAACACCTCAGAGATAACAATATTGTTTTTAGGCCAAAAGGTTGCACCAAAGTAGCTGGATGACTAAGCTAAGTGACAGAAGTGGGCGGCATAAACACATGGCCCATCTAGGAATGGCACTGCAGTGGCATACAGGATGGCAGTTTTACAAACTATGCCCAAAAAATGCTCCAAAGAGCACATAATGCAAAGAAAAGAGGTGCAAGATGGAATTGTCCTTGGGCCCTCCCACCCACCCTTATGTTGTATAAATAGGACATGCACACTTTAACAAACCAATCACTTCAGCAAGAGGGACTGCCACACCTGTGGCTGAAATGATTGGTTTGTTTGGGCCTCCATGAAAAAAGAAGCAATTGATCTCTCCCTGCACAAACTGACTCTACAGAAGCAAGATGTCATCATCATCCTCCGATTACTTACCCCCACCAGTGTGTACATCCTCGTCTTCACAGACTATCAATTCGTCTCCACTGGTATCCACCATCACAGGTCCCTTTGTACTTTGTGGAGGTAATTGCTGGTAAAGGTCTTCCTCGTAGAATTTGTAATTCATTTTGATGAACATCCTCTCTTCCACATTTTGGGGAAGTAACCTCCTATGCCGATCGCTGACAAGGTTCCTGGCTGCACTAAACACTCTTTCTAAGTACACACTGGAGTGTGGGCAACTTAAGTAAAACAAAGCCAGTTTGTGCAAGGGCCTCTAAATTGCCTTTTTTTCCTGCCAGTATTGAAACAGACTGTCTGACATGAATATTTGGATACTATCACTGAAATAGTCATCAACCATTCTTTCAATGGTGACAGCATCATATGCAGTGACAGTAGACATGTCAGTAATTGTAGGCAGCTCCATCAGTCTGGATCAGATGTCAAAACTTGTTCCTGACTGATCTGTGGGTCTCTTTGGAAAATTGAGTTTTTTCCTTACAGCTGCAGTACTAGTAGTCACTGAGTGATACACCAATAGAAATATATTTTTTGCTCTGGATCACACACAGATATATAGCAGTAGTGTATGGCAGCCACAGTACTAGTAGGCAGAGTGACGCACCAATAAAGATATATTCTTTGCTTTGGGTCACACACAGATATATAGCAGTAGTGTACACCAGTAAAAGTAGTCAGAGTGACATACCAATAAAAATGTTTTTATGCTTTGGATCACACACAGATATATAGCAGTAGTGTACGGCAGTCACATTACTAGTAGTCAGAGTGACGCTCCAATAGAAATATATTTTTTGCTTTGGATCACACACAGAGGATATAGCAGTAGTGTACAGCAATACACAGATCCTTATAGACAGAGAACAACACCTGGTCCTATACACAGTCACGGTATGCTATTTGCAGTGCACTGTCTACTGTGCAGAGCCCTAACACAGTGACAGTCACAGCACACCTACACAAGCAGTACCCCAGGTTAACTCAACTCTCCTGCTCTCTCTTCCCCCTTTCCTAACCTGCCTATCCGATTACAGCACAGAAGGAACACGTCCTTACTGTACACTCTCCAAGTCCTGAGTGAAGATCCGACAGCGAGATCTGACATCGGGATGATGACATTTTGCCTAGTTTTCGGATCCGAGTCATGCGTGCAAAACCGAGTCTGACTCGAATCCGGCCTCGGATCCCCAAGTTTGGGCGGGTTTGGTTCTCGGGGAACCCTACCCGCTCATCCCTAGTAATTATTGCTGTTGTGTAAGAGTTCTCCTTTTAGTCCTTGGATAAAAAGTTCGTAAAGGTTTGCTGCAGCCATTTGTATAAGATCTGTGGAATTTGTTTTATAATCTGTAGATGCCAGGAAAACCAGGGTGGAGGGGACGGGAGATGGGCAGTGAAATGCATGAGCTCTACTTTAATTACAGTTCATAGTGTTTTGAAATACATCCACGTGTGTGTGTGTGTGTGTGTGTGTGTGTGTGTGTGTGTGTGTGTCTGTGTGTGTGTGTGTGTGTGTGTGTGTGTGTGTGTTTCCTTATTTCAGTCCCTTTAAAAAACAGCTGTGTTGTGAAACGATGAAGGTAATTCCATGTTGAGCACTTTGGCGGCTGCTCTCTTTAAGGTGAAAGGAGTAGGACAGCACAGTGTGTTAGGGTTTGCCAGAATGATACTGCGCTATCCGAGGTACAATTATGTAATCAGCTTTTATTGCATACTCTCAGGGTCAGACATAAAATGATTTAACTGCACCATATTCAGGCAATAAACACAGATGACTTCAGGAC
The DNA here is from genome assembly GCF_028390025.1 of Pseudophryne corroboree. Lineage (NCBI taxonomy): Eukaryota > Metazoa > Chordata > Amphibia > Anura > Myobatrachidae > Pseudophryne > Pseudophryne corroboree. Next base: position 145,696,984 of record NC_086445.1, read on the forward strand.
TATTGTCATTTTCTTTGACACTTCCACTTCTGAGTGCAATGCACTTGCAGATTATTAACACTTTAGCTAATCATATCTATGGGGAAAAAGCTCATCAGGGACTAGCTGAGATACAACATGACACTCTTACTAGTAACAATATATTCTAATAAAACAATATCATTGAAACAAAACAACATAACAAAATACACTAAGGGGCATATTTATCACACCCGCTTTTTTAATTATTATTATTATTATTATTATTATCCTTTATTTATATGGCGCCACAAGGGTTCCGCAGCGCTCAATTACAGAGTACATATGCACATAATCAAAACAGGAAAACAGTGACTTACAGTTGAAGACAATTTAGGACAAGTACAGGGTAACTAAGCATAACTACACCAGTAAATGACAGAGATAAGTTCCAGGTGGCCAAAAAACTGCGTGATTTGGGCAGTTGAGGATTATTAAAGTAAGAAAAGGATAAGCACATGAGGGAAGAGGGCCCTGCTCGTGAGAGCTTACATTCTAAGGGGAGGGGTAGACAGACAGGGGTGACACAGATGGGGTACATAGAGTGCGTGGAACAGCGGGTTAGGATGAGATTTGGCTGGGTTTGGTAAAAAAAATGGGTCTTAAGAGCCCGTTTGAAGTTTTGTAGAGAGGGGGAGAGTCTGAGGGGGAGAGGTAAAGAATTCCAGAGGAAGGGAGCAGCACGTGAAAAATCTAGGAGATAGGAGTGGGAGGAAGTAATCAGAAGACAGGAGAGCCGGCGTGCATTAGCAGAGCGAAGAGGACGGGTGGGAGAGTAAAGGGAGATAAGGTCAGAGATGTAAATGGGAGAGGAGTGGGTGAGTGCTTTGTAAGTGAGTGTGAGAAGTTTGAATTGGATTCTGAAAGGGAAGGGAAGCCAGTGAAGGGCTTGTAGGAGAGGGGAGGTGGACGTAGTGCGTTTGGTGAGGAAGATAAGCCGGGCAGCAGCATTGAGGATAGATTGGAGTGGAGAGAGGTAATTGTCAGGAAGGCCAGTTAGGAGGAGATTACAGTAATGAGGTCCTGATCTGATAATAAGAACTACATTTGTCCCCCAGACACTGCGGGGCTGGAGCTGCAGAAACATGGTTGATAAGACTGGAGAGAACTGGGGGAGGTGACTGGATATTATTCTCAACTGGCGGGATTACTGGCACATTACTAACGCCTTTGTCCCCCCAAATGGCTACTGCCTATGTGTCATCGGGGGAGCTGTGGCAACCATACATTTAGCCTCAGGGGGGGGCCTGTCTATTTCTCTCACGTCCTAGAAGATACTGGGAATCCATTAAGTACCATGGGGTATAGATGGGTCCACTAGGAGCCTTGGGCACTTTAAGAATTTGATAGTGGGCGCTGGCTCCCTCTATGCCCCTCCCACCAGACTCAGTTTAGAAAATGTGCCCGGAGGAGCCGGTCACCTTGCATGGAAGCTCCTAAAGAGTTTTCTGCATTCATTTTCTCTGTTTGTTATTTTCAGGCAGGACTGGATGACACCAGCCCGCCTGCTTCGTGGCGCTTAGGGGGGAGGGGGGGGGACCAACCTCTTGAAGGGTTAATGGTCCCGTTCCCCGCTGACAAGACATTAGCTTCTGAGGGAACTATTCGTGCGCCCCAGCACGGCAAGCATACATTCCCGCAGCACGCCGCCACCCCTAACAGAGACAGAAGAAACAAGAGTGGTGAGTAGTAAGACGGCGTCCCGGTTAGTGGGTCGCCGGCCATTATGGCGGAATGAGGGTACGGAGACGCACAGCTTCTACGGGGGCAGCGGAGTCTCGGGACTGAGTACATAGTACGGACGCACCGCTTCTGAGGGAGCGAACTGAGTCTATGTACACTATGAGTGTACACAGTACCCAGACTGGCATTACAGACTTAAAAGGTGACTGTATAAAAAAGTGGGAAGACCGCGGGCCATTGTAGGTACGGGGCTTCACTATGAGCGGATCCAGCAGCTCACCAGCACCATTTTCTCTCTGCAGTGGACACAGACGCTGACTGACAGGCACACGCAGCTCCTCCGAAGAGACTCCAGTACGGTACCAGGAGGTCATAGCAGGGGGGGAGCGTTTACTAGTGTACTGAGTCCCCAATCTGGGTACTTAGTCTGCGACCCGGCTAAGCTTGTCATTAGCACTAAGGGCGCTGTGTGCTGGCTCCAGGCTATCTCTGTGTCGCTCTTGAGGGGCTCTTTGTGGGTTAATTGTGCTTTTAACCTGTTCCTGTGTGTGTGTGCTGTCACTGTCACAGTATGTCAGACAAAGAGTGTGTTTCTTGTAAGACACGGTGTTCCTCTTCTCCAGGGGGATCACTGCAGTGTACTCAATGCAGTACACCCTCCCAGGCTAGTGGGGCAGAACCAGCTTGGCTGGATTCCATTAGGGGAATGATCTCCAATATTTCCACTAAATTGTCTCGCAATGAGAAAGAGACGCAATACTTAAGACAATCGATGACTGAGTTTATGAACAGAGACTCAGTACCCAAACCAGCGTCTCAGTCCCCTGCCATTTGTCTGCAAAAGCGTCATTTGGCCCATAACCTGCAGTCTGACTCTGATGATGAGGGGTCAGATATGGAGGAGGGGGAAGTGGATGCAGAGGTGGGGGAGGCTACTCTGTCACAGGGAATAGAGGCTCTCATAGAAGCTATTAGAGAGGTTTTGCATATCCCTGATAAGGTAAAGGTAACAGAGGAGACTGAGGAGTCTTATTTTAATGTAAAAAAGAAATCCTCAAGCACTTTTCCTGTGTCAAAGGAACTAAGTACCCTGTTTGAAGAACCGTGGGTTAATCCTGATAGGAAATTTCAAATCCCTAAAAGGTTGATATCATCTTTTCCTTTTCCTCCTGAGGATAGGAAAAAATGTGAAAATCCACCGATAGTGGATGTATCAGTATCCAGGCTGTCATGGCAAATTGTATTGCCTGTCCCTGGTGCAGCCTCCCTAAAAGACACGGCTGATCGAAGAATTGAGAATACACTCAAATCTTTGTATACAGCTGCCGAGGTGGCACAGAGACCCACTATAGCATGTGGGTGGATTACTAAGACCATCGCAAAATGGTTGGGTAACCTAATTGAGGGGTTAGGTACCTTGCTTAAGGGGGAGATTATTTTACTTCTGCAACATATACAGGACTCTGCAAATTTTATGGTGGAAGCCATAAAAGTAATAGGTTTACTTAATGCACGCACCACTGCTATGGCAGTGTCAGCACGCAGAGGCTTATGGCTACACCAGTGGACTGCCGATGCGGACTCCAGGAAAGGCGTGGAAGGCCTACCCTTCACAGGAGAGGCCTTATTTGGAGATGAACTAGACAAATGGATCTCCAAAGCTACTGTGGGTAAGTCCACGTATCTTCCTTATGCAGCTACCCCAGCCAGGAAGGCTTACTCAGGACCTGATCTACCGTCCTTTCGGACTGCCAAGTTCAAGGGCAAAACCAGAGGTTCTTCTACAGCCACCAGAGGCGCTAGAGGTAAACCACGAAAACCAGCAACTGCAGGTTCATAGGAACAGAGCTCAAGTTCTGCTTCCTCAAAGCCTTCAGCATGACGGTGGACCACGATGCCTGGAAGACCGGCAGGTGGGAGCCCGACTAAAATTTTTCAGTCACATCTGGACAACATCATGCCAGGATCCCTGGGTCATACAGTAGATCTTATTTCCCAGGGCTACAGACAGGAGTTTCAGGAGCTCCCACCTCACAGATTCTTCAAATTAGGCTTACCAGTTTCACAGGAAGCAAGTATAACCTTACAGGACGTCATTCAAAAAAAGGTACAGACTCAGGTCATTGTTCCAGTTCCACCTCACCTGCAAAACAGGGGATATTGGCCCTCATTCCGAGTTGTTCGCTCGCTAGCTGCTTTTAGCAGCATTGCACACGCTAAGCGGCCGCCCTCTGGGAGTGTATCTTAGCTTAGCAGAATTGCGAACGAAAGATTTGCAGAATTGCGAATAGAAATTTCTTAGCAGTTTCTGAGTAGCTCCAGACTTACTCAGCCATTGCGATCAGTTCAGTCAGTTTCGTTCCTGGTTTGACGTCACAAACACACCCAGCGTTCGCCCAGACACTCCCCCGTTTCTTCAGACACTCCCGCGTTTTTCCCAGAAACGCCAGCGTTTTTTCGCACACGCCCAGAAAACGGAAAGTTTCCGCCCAGAAACACCCACTTCCTGTCAATCACAGTACGATCACCAGAACGATGAAAAATCCTCGTTATGCCGTGAGTAAAATACCTAACTTTTGTGTAAAATAACTAAGCGCATGCGCTCTGCGAACCTTGCGCATGCGCAGTAAGCGACTAATCGCAATATAGCGAAAATCGTCAACGAGCGAACAACTCGGAATGACCCCCATTATTCCAACCTGTTTGTAGTACCGAAACTGGACAGTTCGGTAAGACCGATTTTGAACCTTAAGTTACTGAACCCGTACTTAAGAGTGTTCAAATTCAAGATGGAGTCTCTGAGAGCGGTGATCTCAGGTCTCGAGGAGGAATTCCTAATGTCTCTGGATATCAAGGATGCGTACCTTCACATTCCGATCTGGCCACCTCATCAGGCTTATCTACGGTTTGCACTGCAGGACTGTCACTACCAGTTCCAGGCCCTGCCATTTGGTCTCTCCACAGCACCAAGAGTGTTCACCAAGGTTATGGCAGAGATGATGTTGTTACTCCGCAAACAGGGAGTGAACATCATTCCATACTTGGACGATCTTCTGATAAAGGCACCGTCCAGGGAGCGGTTGATGGACAGTGTTGAGAGAACCACACTACTCCTTTATCACGGGTGGATTCTGAACTTACCAAAATCTTACCTGGAACTGACACAGATACTTTCCTTTCTGGGAATGATACTGGACACGGAATCTCAGAGAATGTTCCTTCCTGTGGAGAAGGCTATGGAAATCCAGTCGATGGTTCAGGCTGTTCTGAAGCCAATTCAGATCTCGGTGCATCTGTGCATTCGCCTTCTGGGGAAAATGGTGGCCTCTTACAAGGCGCTTCAGTGTGCAAGGTTTCATGCGAGGCCCTTCCAGCTAGATCTATTGGACAAATGGTCTGGATCATATCTTCACATGCACCAGAGGATCCATCAGTCGCCAAGAGCCAGGATCTCCCTTCTGTGGTGGCTACAGATTTCTCACCTCGTCGAGGGTCGGAGGCTCGGGATTCAGAATTGGATTCTGCTAACTAAGGATACAAGCCTCAGAGATTGGGAGCAGTCACCCAGGGGGTGCAGTTTCAAGGAAAAAGGTCAAGTCAGGAAGTCGTCCTTCCAATAAACATCCTGGAACTCAGGGCTATCTACAACGCCCTTCTGCAGGCCTCATCCCTACTTCAGAATCAGGCTATTCAAGTCCAGTCGGACAATGTAATGGCAGTAATAAACCGACAGGGCAGAACGAAAAGCAGAGCAGCAATGTCAGAGGTGTCAAATTCTCCTCTGGGTTGAAAAACACGCCGTGGTGTTGCCGGCGGTCTTGATTCCAGGAGTAGACAACTGGGAAGCAGACTTCCTCAGCAGACATGACATGCATCCCGCGGAGTAGAGCCTTCACCCGGAAGTGTTCAGGTGCTTGAGACATCCGTGGGGCTAGCCACAAATCGACATGATGGCCTCTCGTCTCAACAAGAAGCTCAGGCGGTATTATTCCAGATTGAGAGACCAACAAGCAATGGTGGTAGATGCTCTGACAACTCCGTGGGTCTACCAGATGGTGTACGTGTTTCCTCCACTTCCTCTGATCCCAAGAATTCTAAAAAGAATAAGAAGGGAAAAGGTTCAAGCAATACTTATTGCTCCGGACTGGCCAAGAAGGGCCTGGTATGTGGACCTTCTGGAGATGCTCCTCGAAGATCCGTGGCCTCTGCATCTTCGCGAGGATCTTCTGCAACAATGCCCGTTCATCTATCAAAACTTACCGCGGCTACGTTTAACGGCATGGAGGTTGAACAGCTGATCCTAACCAGGAGAGGGATTCCTGATAAGGTCATCCCGACTATGATCCAAGCCAGTAAAGGGGTAACGTGTAAACATTACCACCGTATATGGAAGAAGTATGTTTCTTGGTGTGAGTACAGACAATATTCTGCGGTGGAATTTCATCTGGGACGTCTCCTGCTTTTTCTGCAGTCGGGAGTGGTTGTGGGCCTACGCCTAGGTTCCATTAAAGTCCAAATTTCGGCCTTATCTATTTTCTTTCAGAAACAATTGGCTTCTCTCCCTGAAGTCCAGACGTTCTTGAAAGGAGTTCTGCACATCCAGCCTCCCTTGTGCCTCCTACAGCACCTTGGGACCTCAATTTGGTGCTGCAGTTCATCCAATCGGACTGGTTTGAACCTTTACAGGAGGTTGACGTAAAGTATCTTACGTGTAAGACCGTCACACTATTGGCCTTGGCCTCAGCAAGGCGTGTGTCCGAACTAGGGGCGTTGTCTCACAAGAGTCCTTACTTAATTTTCCATGAGGACAGAGCGTAACTCAGAACTCATCAGCAATTTCTTCCTACGGTGGTGTCCGCTTTTCACATCAACCAACCTATTGTGGTTCTGGCTGTGACGGACACCTCTGCTACTTCAAAGTCTTTGGATGTTGTGAGGGCTTTGAAGATGTATGTAAAAAGAACAGCTCGTCACAGAAAATCTGACTCGCTGTTCGTTCTCTATGATCCCAATAAAATTGTGTGTCCTGCTTCAAAGCAGTCTATTGCACGCTGGATCAAGCTCACGATCCAGCATGCTTATTCCATGGCAGGATTGCCAGTTCCAAAATCTGTACAGGCCCACTCTACTATGTGGGTGGGTTCCTCTTGGGCGGCTGCCCGGGGTGTCTTGGCTTTACAGCTCTGCCGAGCAGCTACTTGGTCAGGTTCGAACACGTTTGCAAAGGTCTACAAGTTCAATACTTTGGCCTCTGAGGACCTTCAGTTTGGTCAATCAGTTCTGCAGGAACCTCAGCACTCTCCCACCCGGTTTGGGAGCTTTGGTACTTCCCCATGGTACTAAATGGATTCCCAGTATCCTCTAGGACGTAAGAGTAAATAGGATTTTAATTACCTACCGGTAAATCCTTTTCTCGTAGTCCTTAGAGGATACTGGGTGCCCGCCCGGTGCTTCGTTTTTCCTGCACTGTTACTTGGTTAAGTATTCTGGTTTGTTCAGCTGTTGCTGTTCATGTTTCAAGTTTGGTTAGCATGGCTTTCCTATTGTTCTGTGTGTGCTGGTTCGTAATCTCACCACTTTTCTTATCTATCCTTTTCTCAAAGTATGTCCGTTTCCTCGGGCACAGTTTCCGAGTCTGGTAGGAGGGGCATAGAGGGAGGAGCCAGCGCACACTATCAAATTCTTAAAGTGCCCAAGGCTCCTAGTGGAACCGTCTATACCCCATTGTACTAAATGGATTCCCAGTATCCTCTACGGACTACGAGAAAAGGATTTACTGGTAAGTAATTAAAATCCTATTTTTATCAGTCCTGGGACCCACAATTTCCGGTTGCAGTCCTGTTGGCCAGAATGACTGAGAGACTCACGAATCCTGGGGTGGGATCCAGAACACCCAGGAGAAAAGACCAGCCTCCTGCTTCATTCCCACTTCCCCAGTGAAGAGAGCAGTTTGGTGACATGATGTCATGATTTGTAGTAAACGGTTTCACATACCTCCCAACTTCTGTCCCTTGGGAACTGGGACAAGCCGCGGCGGAGGCGAAGCCGCGGCTACAAATGGGGCGGAGCTTCGGGAATAGGGGTGGAGTCTAGCGGCAAGGGGTGTGGTCTGTTGATGCGACCACCGTTTTCGTCATTTTGGGGGCGTGTCCAGTGCTCCATGAGCTGCTGGACAGCCTCTTGCTCCCTTCCTTATGCTGATAGATACCGTGCGCATGCGCACTGTATCTATTCAGTGTGATCACCGGCTGCTTTGCAAAGCAGAGCAGCAGTGATCACTACCTCTCACAACTACCCCCCCCCCCCCCGCCCGCGGGACACTGCGACCCGTGGGAGGGACAGCAGGACAGTGTCCAATTAGCGGGACTGTCATGCTGAAATCGGGACAGTTGGGGGGTATGGTTTCATTATGCCACATATATGGTTATGTAACTTCCCCTTTCACTCTAGGTTGTATCACTTTACAGGGCTGCCCTCTCTCTCCTGCACTGTTTGCTTGGCCACTAAACCTGTGGCATGGCTGATTGTGCAAATCCTTGTATCCGGGGGTGTCTTTGGACTCGTGGTATTGTTGACACAATAGCCCTATATTTGGATGACATGCTTCTGTTCCTGGCCATTGCACAGAGCTTAGTGTAGTGACTTATGTGGGTAACTGAGGAATTTGGTGTGTTCTTAGGAGTCCTTATAAACTGGTCAAAGTCTAATATTTTTGGTTCTAATGGTTATCTGCCTGGGTTGAGTATCGTGTACCGGCAATTAGGATGCTGGCAGTCATAATCCCAACTGGCTGATATCACGACAGTGGAGCATAGGTAAGGGAACCCTAATCCTCCCCTAACCCTCCCTCCCTGCAGCCTAGCCCTACCATCCCACAGCCTAAGCCTAACCACCACTCCCTGCAGCCTAATCCTAACCCTCCCTTCCCGCAGCTTAACCCTAACCTTCCCGGGAATACTTACGTTTGGGATCCTAGCTGTCGGGATACTGGCATCGGCGTTCTGACTGGTGGGATGCCGAACGCCGAGATCCCAACTACATCCCCTCTGCCTGAACCCACTGCCCTCCCCAGTCTTTTGCAATGCACTCTCTTCTTAAGGTACTTGGGTGTCTCCATTTCCCCTACCCTTGCAGATTTCATGGAATGTAATTTTACGCCTATTACTGCTTACTTGAAACAAAAGATACGATTGTAAAAAATATTCTGCTCATCAAGAATTAACTTGTTTAAAATGGTTATCCGCCGGAAATATAGGTTCTGGGACCATGTCCTTCCTAATTTAAGACTTTACTACAAGGCTTCTCAAATAACAGATTTGGTTTACTGGATGGTTCTGATTCGACTTTGTGAGTGGACACGGTCTCCCTTATCTCCTTTACAGGTCTTTCTCTCTAAAGTTTGGTTTGGCAATTTTCTCATGATTTATTTGGGTGACAGGTTGCTGGGCATGCTTGGTTCTGTTGGCTTTCTTATGATGTCTTTAAAATTAGCCACCTGTTTCTAAACGTTGTGTTGAATTATTTTGAGCAATTCGATCAGAGTTTGGTCTTCCGCCACACTGTGCATGCCCAGTTTGATTAATGGCCTTTTTCTGGTCTCTCTTTCCCTTCTTAAGACTACAATTCTTAGGCTGCCCCCTAGAAAGATGATTTCTTATCTTTATTGTGATTTAAATTTATGATATTTACCAGATTTTCTTCTTTCCCTTAGGTATAAAAGGGAGATTGATTTAGGTCCTCTCCAGGATGACCTCAGGGCTCAAATCTTAGGATCTCTTTGGTATACATACCAATGTGTCCTATTTCAACAGATTCATTATTTTATCCTTCACAGATCCTACCGCACTCCTATTACTCTTGCCACCTCCACTAATTAGTAATTACCCTATATACCAGGCTCTAGGATGTGACTTTAAGCATTTACTTTACCCCTGCCCTGGAGTTTATCTCTCGCTTAAGGTCTGGTCTGACGTCCGTTCTACTGTCCCAGTATTGCCTCCTGAAGACGCCAGCCTCTGCCTGTTTGGCCTAGATATTGAAGAGTTTTGTAAATCCGTAAATGGCGGGCATTTGTTAATGTTAGGGTCTCCTGCCCTGTGCTGCCACGTCGTCATGGCAACCGGGAGACAAGTGCTAGTGGAGTAACCTGAGCACAGCTGATACTCCGGTTCGGGTCTTTTGCTGTGCAGTGGTTATAGGCTCTGTGCACGGCAGGGGATCCGGTGCTGGTTTTTGTGCTCACAGTCTGTGAGGTCTGAGTGGGGCGTGGACAGCACCTGCTTTATAAGGCCTCTTTTCAGAGTAAGCAGATGCTGCTGAATCTTTGTTGGTTAGTCAGTTCATGAAAGTTAGCCAGTACTGTGTAGCTTTGTATTTGTTTGTTGCTTACTGCAAATAGGCCTGGGGATTTGGTATTACACTCTGCCAATCCAGACCTAGCAGTAAGACTGGAGTCAGTCGTTTGGCTTGCTGGGGTTCTGTTACTACTCTGTGAACTTAGCAAGTTTGCGGCTGTATTCTAAGACTTGCCTGTCTAATCCTGTCTCACTGTGCTAGGTGTCAGGGGTCAGTTTAGTGGCAGTAAGCTAAAACCTGTGCACTGCAAGTGAGAAATAGGATTGTGGAGACTCTCCTTGTGTCTATCATTCCATCTCTGACCAAGGAGTTTACTGCCACACCCGTTGGTAACCCTTTAGGGTTTTGCTGTTGCCCTTAGCAACAGCATTTCGGGTTCTTTACGTATTAAAACACAACATCTTGCTTTTTCTATCTGAGCAGTTCTAATACAAGGGAGATACCCAGTTCCTTAGCCTCTGGGCTTCTCTGTTCACGTTGTGTGTATTTTGTTACCCTATCACCTTCTGTGTACGTTATGTCATATTCCCCAGTTTGTCTGTGAGTCCATTTGTTTTGCATAACAGTTCAAACACCAGTACATTCCTGCAGACACTGGAGTGCATAACAGTTCTGACACCAGTACTTTCCTGCAGGCACTGGTGTGCATAACATATTCAGCAGCCAAATACTCCTGTTGAAATTTTGTGGGAATATGGAGCATACCACTCAAAATACGTTGCAACAGGTGGTCGATCAGGTGCAGGTCCTGACTCGACAATTTAATGATTTGTCCATTAAAATGCACACCTCCCAGGCTGCTGGCGGAGCTCCCGCAGCAGCAGCACCTGCAGGGGTTAAGGAGCCGAAAGTAAATCTCCCGGATCGTTTTTCTGGAGATCGCTCGCAGTTCTTTTGTTTCAAGGAGAGCTGCAAGCTATACTTCCGGCTAAGGCCTCAGTCTTCTGGGTCGGAGATTCAGCGGGTGGGCATAGTGATTTCCTTGCTACAAGGAGACCCACAGGTCTGGGCATATGGGTTGCATCCTGACTGTCCGTCGCTTAAAAGTGTTGATGCTTTTTTTACGGCACTGGGCATGTTGTATGATGACCCTGACAAGACGGCCTCAGCCGAGGCTCAGATTTCGATCCTTAAGCAAGGGCGAAGGCCAGTTGAGGTTTACTGTACGGAGTTTCGGAGGTTGGCCCATGATACCCAGTGGAATGACCCAGCCCTGAGACACCAGTACCGAAGAGGTCTTTCTAACCAGATAAAGGACCAACTGGTACAATATCCCTTGCCTGATAGCTTGGATCAGCTCATGCAGTTATCCATCCGGGTGGATAGACGGCTGAGAGAGCGTAGGCTTGAAAGGGAGACTGAGATTTCCTTCCTTCCCAAGGGAACCTCAGACTCTGAGGAATTTTCTGAGGAGCCTATGCAGATTGGGGCTACCCGCCTCTCCTCGCGTGAGAAGACGCGGAGGAGACAGCAGGGGTTGTGTTTGTACTGTGGGAATAAAGGTCATGTGGTAGTATCATGCCCAGAAAAGCCGGAAAACTACAGGGCCTGAGGGTGATGGGAAATATCCTGTCAGGCCAGAAGTCAGAATTTCCCAAGAAGACTTTTATCATTCCGGTGACCTTGAAGATCCTCGGTCAAACTGTCAAGACTGAGGCCTTTGTGGACAGTGGGGCCGACGGAGTTTTTATGGACCGCCAATTCGCCCTGAAACACTCTGTTCCCTTAGTACCCTTGGCATCGGAAATTGAGATTTGTGGGTTAAACGGGGAACCATTATCCCAAGGTAAAATTACCTCTTGCACTAGCCAGATTTCTTTGTTTATTGGAGCCACACACTCTGAAAAATTGTCCTTTTATGTGACTGTCTGTACTTTTGCCCCATTGGTGTTGGGGTTACCCTGGTTAAGGGCCCACAATCCTCAATTTGACTGGGTCTCTGGGGAGATTCTTAGTTGGGGTACTGATTGTTTCAGGAGTTGCTTGAGCCTTCCAGTCAGGCTCTCGCAGCTAAGTTTGCCAGGATTGCCAGGGTGTTATGCAGATTTTGCGGACGTGTTCTCCAAAAAAGTTGCAGAGGTACTACCTCCCCATCGCCCCTATGACTGTGCCATTGATTTGTTGCCAAATGCTAAGCTTCCCAAGAGCAGGTTGTACTCCCTGTCACGTCCTGAGACTCAGGCTATGGCAGAGTACATTCAGGAGAACTTGGCTAAGGGATTTATCAGACCTTCACAGTCTCCAGTTGGGTCGGGGTTCTTCTTCGTGGGTAAAAAGGACGGTTCGTTGCGACCCTGCATCGACTTCAGGGAATTGAACCGTATCACGATTAAAAACTCATACCCACTGCCTCTCATTTCGGTCTTGTTTGACCAGCTTCGTACTGCCACCATTTTTTCTAAGATTGACCTACGCGGTGCGTACAATCTAATCCGAATAAGAGAGGGGGATGAATGGAAGACTGCCTTTAATACCCACTCAGGGCATTATGAATATTTGGTGATGCCTTTTGGGCTCTGTAATGCCCCGGCAGTCTTCCAGGATTTCATGAATGATGTGCTCAGGGAATATTTGGATAGATTCTTAGTTGTATACTTAGATGACATCCTAATCTTCTCCCATTCCCTGGAGGAACATCGGAAGCATGTACGCTTAGTCCTCCAGAAACTCAGAGACCACCGGCTTGGGGCGAAGCTGGAGAAGTGCGAATTTGAAGTTCAGCAAATCGCATTTCTAGGATATATTATCTCCCCAGAAGGTTTCCAAATGGAGGGTTCCAAGGTACAGGCAGTTCTGGATTGGGTGCAGCCCACTAGTTTGAAGGCGCTTCAGCGCTTCCTGGGCTTTGCGAATTTTTATAGACGATTTATCGCTGGATTTTCGTCTATAGTGGCGCCCTTGGTGGCACTCACTAAGAAAGGGGCGGATGTTGCTCACTGGTCTTGTGAGGCTAAAGCGGCTTTTGCCCGTCTCAAAAGGGCATTTGTTTCGGCCAAGGTGCTGCGACACCCAGAGCCAGAGCGTCCTTTTGTGGTGGAGGTGGATGCCTCTGAGATGGGTATTGGGGCAGTGCTTTCTCAGATGGGAGTGTCTGATAATCGCCTTCATCCCTGTGCTTACTTTTCCCGTAAATTTTCGCCTGCCGAGATGAATTATGACGTGGGTAACCGGGAATTGTTGGCTATTAAGGATGCACTCGAGGAGTGGAGACACTGGCTTGAGGGGGCTAAGTTTGTGGTCTCAATTCTCACTGACCATAAGAATCTGGCATATTTAGAGTCAGCGAAGCGTCTCAATGCCAGGCAGGCACGATGGGCTTTGTTTTTTGCTCGCTTTAATTTTTTGATAACATATCGCCCTGGGTCAAAAAACATCAAGGCTGATGCGCTCTCGCTGAGTTTTGCTCCAATCCAGGAGACCACCGAGGAGCCGTTGCCCATTGTTTCCCCATCATGTATTAAAGTGGGCATTACCCAGGACCTCTTATCATTAGTCCTTAGAGCACAGGAGCAGGCTCCTCCAGACCTTCCGGTAGGTCTTTTGTTTGTGCCTCCTAGGTTAAGACAGCGAGTGTTCCTGGAATTCCATGCCAAGAAGTCGGCAGGTCACCCGGGTATTGCCAGAACTCGGGAGTTGCTATCTAGGGCGGTGTGGTGGCCCTCGGTGGCTAAGGATGTGGATCAGTGGGTTCGGGCATGTGACATCTGTGCCCGAAATAAGACTCCTAGAGGGGTTCCTGTTGGCCCATTACATCCACTCTCTATTCCATCTAAGCCATGGACCCACATTTCAATGGATTTTGTGGTGGACTTGCCCAAATCCTCGGGGATGACAGCCATCTGGGTTGTCGTTGACAGGTTTTCGAAGATGGCGCACTTCGTTCCACTGGTTGGGCTGCCATCAGCCAGACGCCTGTCTGAATTATTTATGCTGCATGTTGTGCGTCTCCACGGGTTGCCACTTGATGTGGTCTCTGACCGCGGATCCCAGTTTGTGGCCAAATTCTGGAGGGCATTTTGTTCCGATCTCCAGATTTCTGTCAGCTTGTCGTCAGGCTACCATCCGCAGTCTAATGGGCAGACTGAAAGGGTGAACCAGTCCTTGGAGCAGTTCCTCAGGTGTTATGTCTCCAAGTGTCAGACTGACTGGGTTGCTCATCTGTCCATGGCGGAGTTTGCCTATAACAACGCGGCTCACTCTGCTACAGGGATCTCTCCCTTCCTTTGTGTGTATGGGCATCATCCTAAGGCCAATTCTTTTGACCCCCTGGACTCCACGCCTGGTGGTTCCTCTGTGGTTTCGGTCCTTAGAGGTATTTGGCGGAAAGTGAAGAAAGCCCTTGTGTCTGTGTCATTAGTGACCAAAAGGGTTTTTGATAAGCGGAAAAGACCCTGCAGCTTCAAATTAGGAGACTTCGTCTGGTTGTCTACCAAGAATTTGAAGTTGAGACAGCCATCTCATAAGTTAGGCCCCCGGTTCATCGGCCCTTATAAGATCACCAGGGTTATCAATCCGGTGGCATTTCAGTTAGATCTGCCCCGTTCTTTGGGTATCAATAAAACATTTCATTGTTCCCTTTTAAAACGGGCGATTAGTAATCCTTCTTCCAGTGGAAGACCTTCCCCTCTTCTGATACGTGGCCAGAGGGAGTTTGTTGTTGAAAGGATTCTTGACTCCAAGGTGGTTCGGGGTCGGCTGTCATTTTTGGTGCACTGGAAGGGGTATGGCCCGGAGGAGCGGTCGTGGGTGCGCAGTTGTGATCTTCATGCCCCCAGACTGATACGCTCTTTCTTCTCGCAGTTCCCCGATAAACCCGGTGGTAGGGGTTCTTTGACCCCTCGTCAGAGGGGGGGTACTGTTAGGGTCTCCTGCCCTGTGCTGCCACGTCGTCATGGCAACCGGGAGACAAGTGCTAGTGGAGTAACCTGAGCACAGCTGATACTCCGGTTCGGGTCTTTTGCTGTGCAGTGGCTATAGGCTCTGTGCACGGCAGGGGATCCGGTGCTGGTTTTTGTGCTCACAGTCTGTGAGGTCTGAGTGGGGCGTGGACAGCACCTGCTTTATAAGGCCTCTTTTCAGAGTAAGCAGATGCTGCTGAATCTTTGTTGGTTAGTCAGTTCATGAAAGTTAGCCAGTACTGTGTAGCTTTGTATTTGTTTGTTGCTTACTGCAAATAGGCCTGGGGATTTGGTATTACACTCTGCCAATCCAGACCTAGCAGTAAGACTGGAGTCAGTCGTTTGGCTTGCTGGGGTTCTGTTACTACTCTGTGAACTTAGCAAGTTTGCGGCTGTATTCTAAGACTTGCCTGTCTAATCCTGTCTCACTGTGCTAGGTGTCAGGGGTCAGTTTAGTGGCAGTAAGCTAAAACCTGTGCACTGCAAGTGAGAAATAGGATTGTGGAGACTCTCCTTGTGTCTATCATTCCATCTCTGACCAAGGAGTTTACTGCCACACCCGTTGGTAACCCTTTAGGGTTTTGCTGTTGCCCTTAGCAACAGCATTTCGGGTTCTTTACGTATTAAAACACAACATCTTGCTTTTTCTATCTGAGCAGTTCTAATACAAGGGAGATACCCAGTTCCTTAGCCTCTGGGCTTCTCTGTTCACGTTGTGTGTATTTTGTTACCCTATCACCTTCTGTGTACGTTATGTCATATTCCCCAGTTTGTCTGTGAGTCCATTTGTTTTGCATAACA
Organism: Pseudophryne corroboree; assembly: GCF_028390025.1. Lineage (NCBI taxonomy): Eukaryota > Metazoa > Chordata > Amphibia > Anura > Myobatrachidae > Pseudophryne > Pseudophryne corroboree. The sequence goes on from NC_086445.1 coordinate 145,712,739, forward strand.
GTTCAAACACCAGTACATTCCTGCAGACACTGGAGTGCATAACAGTTCTGACACCAGTACTTTCCTGCAGGCACTGGTGTGCATAACAGTTAATCACCATAAATCATGAACGTTATGTAAATACCAGTAGAAATACGTTACAGAAGTTTCAGAAACTTTGGGATAGATGGTCTCAGTCCCCACTGGGTCTGTTAAGGTCTGCTCATAAAACTCCTTCCTAATTTCTTATTGCATTTTCCTTTTGCTTTTTTGTTTTGCCGGCCTTTACATGCTGTTTGTGTTATCAGTTAACTGTGTTTTACATTTATGTTTACTATGTACCTTGTACTGGTTGGGCCTACACACTACTACTATATTCCTGTGCTTGTTGAACTTGGCCTTTGTCCCCCCTTTTTTTTGTTACTTGTTTTTTCTTTATTCTTATGTTATAAAAAGAAACAATAAAAATGACATGATAACATTTTTTTTATCAGAACCTGTGTGACAGTTGGCCAACTGCTCAGGCTTGGGATCCTTCCACAGAACAAGGAAAAACAGGATTTTAATACCTACCAGTAAATCCTTTTCTATAAGTCCGTAGAGGATGTTGAGGACACCAAAAGAACCATGGGATATAGACGGATCCGCAGAGACATGGGCACTTTAAGACTTTCAAAGGGGGCGTGACCTGGCTCCTCCCTCTACATCCCTCCCCAGACTCAGTTTGGAACTGTGCCCGGAGAGATGGACATTTTGAGGAAAGGAATTAACAACAAGGTGAGCATCATACCAGCTCACGCCATAAACATGCCGAATAACATGGCATTCAACTGAACACATGCCAACGGACATGAACAAAATTCAGCAACAAGCTGAAGAAACCATAACACAACCTGTGTGTAACCAGAACAAAACTGCAGATACCGTACGCACTGGGACGGGCGCCCAACATCCTCTACGGACTTATAGAAAAGGATTTACCGGTAGATATTAAAATCCTGTTTTCTATTACGTCCTTGAGGATGTTGGGGACACCAAAAGAACCATGGGATTATACCAAAGCTCTATACCGTGCGGATGACTCTGCAATACCGATTGACCAAACTTTAGGTCTTCATCGGCCAAGGTCAAACTTGTAAAACTTAGCAAACGTGTTTGACCCCGACCAAGTAGCAGCTCGGCAAAGTTGTAATGCCGAGACACCCTGGGCAGCTGCCCAGGACGAGCCCACCTTCCTAGTGGAATGGGCTTTTACCGATTTAGGTTACGGCAAACTTGCCGTGGAATGAGCCTGCTGAATCGTGTGACATATCCAGCGTGCAATGGTCTGCTTGGAAGCAGGATACCCAAGTTTATTGGGAGCATATAGCACAAACAGAGACTCTATTTTTCTAACTGGAGCAACGTAAATTTTCAAAGCTCTGACGACATCCAGTGACTTTTCCTCAGCCAAAGTGCCAGTAGCCACTGGCACCACAATAGGTTGGTTAATATGAAAAGAGGAAACCACCTTTGTCAGAAATTGTTGCTGAGTTCTCAATTCTGCCCTATCTTCATGGAAGATCAAATAAGGGCTCTTGTGAGACAAGGCCGCAAACTCAGACACCCGCCTTGCGGATGCCAATGCTAACAAAATGACAACCTTCCAAGTGAGGAATTTCAACTCCACTTTACTTAAAGGTTCAAACCAATGTGATTTTAGGAATGTCAAAACCACATTAAGGTCCCAAGGTGCCACAGGTGGCACAAAAGGAGGTTGGATGTGCAGGACCCCTTTTACAAAGGTCTGCACCTCAGGAAGTGAGGCCAATTGTTTCTGGAACTACAAGGAGCGCTGAAATCTGTGATTTTCTTAGGATTCTCAGAACCTTTGGAATGAGAGGAAGCGGAGGGAAAACGTACACCGATGGATACACCCAAGGTGACATCAGTGCATCCACTGCCGCCGCCTGAGGGTCCCTGGACCGGGAACAATACTTTAGTAGTTTTTTGTTGTGGCGGGACGCCATCATGTCCATGTGGGGAACCCCCCATAGATTCGTTAGTAGGGAGAAGATCTCCTGATGGAGGCTCCACTCTCCTAGATGTAGATCGTGTCTGCTGAGGAAGTCTGCTTCCCCGTTGTCCACTCCCAGAAGGAAAATTGCAGACAGAGCGCTTACCCGAGTCTCTGCCCAGCGAAGAATCTTTGTGGTTTCTGCCATTGCTGTTCTGCTTTTTGTGCCGCCTTGGCAGTTTATGTACGCTACTGCTGTCACATTGTCCGATTGGATCAGGACAGGCCGGTTTCGAAGAAGATGCTCCGCTTGTAGAATGCCGTTGTAAATGGCCCTCAACTCCAGCACGTTTATGTGAAGAAGAGTTTCCTGACTTGACCATCTTCCTTGGAAGGTCACCCCTTGTGCGACTGCTCCCCAACCCCGGAGACTTGCATCCGTGGTCACTAGGATCCAGTCTTGGATCCTGATTCTGCGTCCTTCTAAGAGGTGCGAGCTGTGTAGCCACCACAGGAGTGAGATTCTGGTGTTGGGGGACAGAACTATCCTCCGGTGCATATGAAGGTGGGATCTGGACCATTTGTCCAACAGGTCCCACTGAAACACTCTGGCATGGAACCTCCCGAATTGGGGGGCCTCGTATGACGCCACCATCTTCCCCAGCAATCGAATGCATTGATGAATGGAGACAGTTGGTGGTTTTTAGAATGAGTTTTACCAAACTCTGAATTTCCAGTGCTTTCTCCGGAGGGAGGAACACTCTCAGCTGGACCGTGTCCAGAATCATACCCAAAAATGCCAATCGGGTTGTTGGAATTAAGTGTGATTTCGGCAGGTTCAAGAGCCAGCCGTGCTGTTGTAGAAGCGACAGAGACAGTGCAATGTCCTGTACCAGTTTTTCCTTGGACCTCGCCTTTATCAGGAGATCGTCCAAGTACGGGATAAATGTAACTCCTCTTTTTCTGAGGAGAACCATCATTTCTACCATGACTTTTGTGAAAATCCTCGGAGCCGTGGCCAGGCCAAACGGCAACGTCTGAAATTGGTAATGAGTATCCTGGATTGCAAACTGGAGATAACTCTGATGAGGGGGATAAATGGGAACATGAAGGTAGGCATCCTTTATGTCCAAAGACACCATGAATCCCTCCTCCAGGCTGGAGATCACCGCTCGGAGAGACTCCAGCTTGAATTTGAATTTCTTCAGGAAAAAATTTAGAGATTTTAGGTTGAGGATTGGTCGTACCGAGCCATCCAGCTTCGGCACTACAAATAGGCTTGAATAAAACCCTTCCCCTTGTTGCGCCCAGGGGACCGGGATCACAACCTGATTTTGACATAATTTTTGTATTGCTCCACAGACTAGAACTCTGTCTGGAAGCGAAAACTGGTAAGGGTGATTTGAAAAAAACGGCGAGGGGGAACGTCTTGGAATTCCAGTTTGTACCCGTGGGTCACAATTTGTAAAACCCAAGGGTCCAGGTCCGAGCGAACCCAAACCTGACTGAAAAGCCTTAGACGTGCCCCCACCGGTGCGGTCTCCTGTATGGGAGACCCGGCGTCATGCGGTGGATTTGGCGGAAGCCGGGGAGGACTTCTGCTCTTGTGAACTCGAGGAGGCGGGAGTTCTCTTGCCCCTTCCTCTACCTCTGGTAGCGAGGAAGAAGTTACCTCGGCCTTTTCTATATTTATTGAGCCGAAAGGACTGCATTTGATAGTGCGGTTTCTTCTGTTGCACAGGAGCATTAGGTAAATAAGTAGACTTACCAGCTGTGGCCGCTGATACTAAATCAGTAAGGCTGTCACCAAACAATTCCCCATTGATGAGTCCATAGCGCACGCCTAGCCGCAATTGACATAGCATTAGCCTTAGCCCCCAGGAGACCAGCATCTCTTGCAGCGTCTTTCAAGTACGCAGCCGCGTCCCTGATATAACCAAGCGTCACTAGGATGCTATCCCTATCCAGAGTATCTAAATCCGCAGATAAACTTTCAGCCCATTTTTCAATGGCGCTACTAACCCACGCTGACGCAATAAGCGGTCTAAGCTGCGTCCCCGTGGTAGTAAAAATAGCTTTTAAAGTAGCCTCCTGCTTTAGACCAGCCGGCTCCTTAAGAGTCGTCGACTGAGCCGCAGGGAGCGCTACCTGTTTAGACAAGCGTGATAGGGCTTTGTCTACTGTGGGTGGTATTTCCCACTTATCCCTATCCGCTGCGGGAAAGGGGTATGCCACCTTGATCCTATTAGGAATGAGACATTTCTTATCAGGTGTATTCCAAATGCCATCAAAAAGGTCATTTAGTTCAAAACAAGGAGGAAAAGAAACCGAGCGTCTCTTTTCTTTGTAAATAAGGACCCTCGTTTCTGGTGTAAAGGGGTCCTCGTCAATACGTAATATGTCTTTGACAGCCACAATCATATATTGAATACTCTTAGCCAATTTAGGATCTAACCTAGAATCAGCATAATCGGCACCGGTATCAGAGTCCGTGTCGTATCTGTGTCATCTAATTGGTCAACACTACGTTTCAGTGACCCTTGAAATAAAGCATCATCTACTGATTTCCTCCAAATTTGCAGTTGAGAGTCAGATTCAGTAAACTTTTGATTTAACAGTGTAACATTAGCATTTAAAGCATTTAAAGCAGTTAACCAATCACCCCCAGAACATTTGGTGTCCCCAATAAATTATCCCCTTGAGAGGAAAATTCTGTCTCAGACATGTTGTCTCCCTAACAGCACCCAAAGAAAAGCCTGTGAGGGAACAAAAGGAAAGGAGCCAGCTCACACCCCAGCGCCAAAGTGCAGGTCTGAAAACACCCTCAAGTGTCACAGAGCTGCAGCGCTATATATCTGTATAGAAATAATCTGCCCCCTCCTCCCATTTTTATAGCCCCTGGTACTTGTCTGCTGTGAGGAAGGACCAGCGCTGCTGCTTGGAGGAGGAAATGGCGCCGAGTGAGCCTGGAGGAAGAAGCCCCGCCACCAACATGGCGCGCTTCTTCCCGCTTATTTTTACTAGTGATGTGCACCTGAAATTTTTCGGGTTTTGTGTTTTGGTTTTGGGTTCGGTTCCGTGGCCATGTTTTGGGTAGAGATGAGCGCCTGAAATTTTTCGGGTTTTGTGTTTTGGTTTTGGGTTCGGTTCCGCGGCCGTGTTTTGGGTTCGAACGCGTTTTGGCAAAACCTCACCGAATTTTTTTTGTCGGATTCGGGTGTGTTTTGGATTCGGGTGTTTTTTTCAAAAAACACTAAAAAACAGCTTAAATCATAGAATTTGGGGGTCATTTTGATCCCAAAGTATTATTAACCTCAAAAACCATAATTTACACTCATTTTCAGTCTATTCTGAATACCTCACACCTCACAATATTATTTTTAGTCCTAAAATTTGCACCGAGGTCGCTGTGTGAGTAAGATAAGCGACCCTAGTGGCCGACACAAACACCGGGCCCATCTAGGAGTGGCACTGCAGTGTCACGCAGGATGTCCCTTCCAAAAAACCCTCCCCAAACAGCACATGACGCAAAGAAAAAAAGAGGCGCAATGAGGTAGCTGTGTGAGTAAGATTAGCGACCCTAGTGGCCGACACAAACACCGGGCCCATCTAGGAGTGGCACTGCAGTGTCACGCAGGATGGCCCTTCCAAAAAACCCTCCCCAAACAGCACATGACGCAAAGAAAAAAAGAGGCGCAATGAGGTAGCTGTGTGAGTAAGATTAGCGACCCTAGTGGCCGACACAAACACCGGGCCCATCTAGGAGTGGCACTGCAGTGTCACGCAGGATGTCCCTTCCAAAAAACCCTCCCCAATCAGCACATGATGCAAAGAAAAAGAAAAGAAAAAAGAGGTGCAAGATGGAATTGTCCTTGGGCCCTCCCACCCACCCTTATGTTGTATAAACAAAACAGGACATGCACACTTTAACCAACCCATCATTTCAGTGACAGGGTCTGCCACACGACTGTGACTGATATGACGGGTTGGTTTGGACCCCCCCCAAAAAAGAAGCAATTAATCTCTCCTTGCACAAACTGGCTCTACAGAGGCAAGATGTCCACCTCATCTTCACCCTCCGATATATCACCGTGTACATCCCCCTCCTCACAGATTATCAATTCGTCCCCACTGGAATCCACCATCTCAGCTCCCTGTGTACTTTGTGGAGGCAATTGCTGCTGGTCAATGTCTCCGCGGAGGAATTGATTATAATTCATTTTAATGAACATCATCTTCTCCACATTTTCTGGATGTAACCTCGTACGCCGATTGCTGACAAGGTGAGCGGCGGCACTAAACACTCTTTCGGAGTACACACTTGTGGGAGGGCAACTTAGGTAGAATAAAGCCAGTTTGTGCAAGGGCCTCCAAATTGCCTCTTTTTCCTGCCAGTATAAGTACGGACTGTGTGACGTGCCTACTTGGATGCGGTCACTCATATAATCCTCCACCATTCTATCAATGTTGAGAGAATCATATGCAGTGACAGTAGACGACATGTCCGTAATCGTTGTCAGGTCCTTCAGTCCGGACCAGATGTCAGCATCAGCAGTCGCTCCAGACTGCCCTGCATCACCGCCAGCGGGTGGGCTCGGAATTCTGAGCCTTTTCCTCGCACCCCCAGTTGCGGGAGAATGTGAAGGAGGAGATGTTGACAGGTCGCGTTCCGCTTGACTTGACAATTTTGTCACCAGCAGGTCTTTGCACCCCAGCAGACTTGTGTCTGCCGGAAAGAGAGATCCAAGGTAGGCTTTAAATCTAGGATCGAGCACGGTGGCCAAAATGTAGTGCTCTGATTTCAACAGATTGACCACCCGTGAATCCTTGTTAAGCGAATTAAGGGCTGCATCCACAAGTCCCACATGCCTAGCGGAATCGCTCCCTTTTAGCTCCTTCTTCAATGCCTCCAGCTTCTTCTGCAAAAGCCTGATGAGGGGAATGACCTGACTCAGGCTGGCAGTGTCTGAACTGACTTCACGTGTGGCAAGTTCAAAGGGCATCAGAACCTTGCACAACGTTGAAATCATTCTCCACTGCACTTGAGACAGGTGCATTCCACCTCCTATATCGTGCTCAATTGTATAGGCTTGAATGGCCTTTTGCTGCTCCTCCAACCTCTGAAGCATATAGAGGGTTGAATTCCACCTCGTTACCACTTCTTGCTTCAGATGATGGCAGGGCAGGTTCAGTAGTTTTTGGTGGTGCTCCAGTCTTCTGTACGTGGTGCCTGTACGCCGAAAGTGTCCCGCAATTTTTCTGGCCACCGACAGCATCTCTTGCACGCCCCTGTCGTTTTTTAAAAAATTCTGCACCACCAAATTCAAGGTATGTGCAAAACATGGGACGTGCTGGAATTTGCCCATATTTAATGCACACACAATATTGCTGGCGTTGTCCGATGCCACAAATCCACAGGAGAGTCCAATTGGGGTAAGCCATTCCGCGATGATCTTCCTCAGTTGCCGTAAGAGGTTTTCAGCTGTGTGCGTATTCTGGAAACCGGTGATACAAAGCGTAGCCTGCCTAGGAAAGAGTTGGCGTTTGCGAGATGCTGCTACTGGTGCCGCCGCTGCTGTTCTTGCGGCGGGAGTCCATACATCTACCCAGTGGGCTGTCACAGTCATATAGTCCTGACCCTGCCCTGCTCCACTTGTCCACATGTCCGTGGTTAAGTGGACATTGGGTACAGCTGCATTTTTTAGGACACTGGAGACTCTTTTTCTGAGGTCTGTGTACATTTTCGGTATCGCCTGCCTAGAGAAATGGAACCTAGATGGTATTTGGTACCGGGGACACAGTACCTCCAACAAGTCTCTAGTTGGCTCTGCAGTAATGATGGATACCGGAACCACGTTTCTCACCGCCCAGGATGCCAAGGCCTCAGTTATCCGCTTTGCAGTAGGATGACTGCTGTGATATTTCATCTTCCTCGCAAAGGACTGTTGAACAGTCAATTGCTTACTGGAAGTAGTACAAGTGGGCTTACGACTTCCCCTCTGGGATGACCATCGACTCCCAGCGGCAACAACAGCAGCGCCAGCAGCAGTAGGCGTTACACGCAAGGATGCATCGGAGGAATCCCAGGCAGGAGAGGACTCGTCAGAATTGCCAGTGACATGGCCTGCAGGACTATTGGCATTCCTGGGGAAGGAGGAAATTGACACTGAGGGAGTTGGTGGGGTGGTTTGCGTGAGCTTGGTTACAAGAGGAAGGGATTTACTGGTCAGTGGACTGCTTCCGCTGTCACCCAAAGTTTTTGAACTTGTCACTGACTTATTATGAATGCGCTGCAGGTGACGTATAAGGGAGGATGTTCCGAGGTGGTTAACGTCCTTACCCCTACTTATTACAGCTTGACAAAGGGAACACACGGCTTGACACCTGTTGTCCGCATTTCTGGTGAAATACCTCCACACCGAAGAGCTGATTTTTTTGGTATTTTCACCTGGCATGTCAACGGCCATATTCCTCCCACGGACAACAGGTGTCTCCCCGGGTGCCTGACTTAAACAAACCACCTCACCATCAGAATCCTCCTGGTCAATTTCCTCCCCAGCGCCAGCAACACCCATATCCTCCTCATCCTGGTGTACTTCAACACTGACATCTTCAATCTGACTATCAGGAACTGGACTGCGGGTGCTCCTTCCAGCACTTGCAGGGGGCGTGCAAATGGTGGAAGGCGCATGCTCTTCACGTCCAGTGTTGGGAAGGTCAGGCATCGCAACCGACACAATTGGACTCTCCTTGTGGATTTGGGATTTTGAAGAATGCACAGTTCTTTGCTGTGCTGCTTTTGCCAGCTTGAGTCTTTTCATTTTTCTAGCGAGAGGCTGAGTGCTTCCATCCTCATGTGAAGCTGAACCACTAGCCATGAACATAGGCCAGGGCCTCAGCCGTTCCTTGCCACTCCGTGTGGTAAATGGCATATTGGCAAGTTTACGCTTCTCCTCCGACAATTTTATTTTAGGTTTTGGAGTCCTTTTTTTTCTGATATTTGGTGTTTTGGATTTGACATGCTCTGTACTATGACATTGGGCATCGGCCTTGGCAGACGACGTTGCTGGCATTTCATCGTCTCGGCCATGACTAGTGGCAGCAGCTTCAGCACGAGGTGGAAGTGGATCTTGATCTTTCCCTAATTTTGGAACCTCAACATTTTTGTTCTCCATATTTTAATAGGCACAACTAAAAGGCACCTCAGGTAAACAATGGAGATGGATACTAGTATACAATTATGGACTGCCTGCCGACTGCAGACACAGAGGTAGCCACAGCCGTGAACTACCGTACTGTACTGTGTCTGCAGCTAATATAGACTGGTTGATAAAGAGAAGATGTCTATGTAACTATGTATGTATAAAGAAGACTGAAAAAAATCCACGGTTAGGTGGTATACAATTATGGACGGACTGCCTGCCGAGTGCAGACACAGAGGTAGCCACAGCCGTGAACTACCGTACTGTACTGTGTCTGCAGCTAATATAGACTGGTTGATAAAGAGAAGATGTCTATGTAACTATGTATGTATAAAGAAGAATGAAAAAAAACCACGGTTAGGTGGTATACAATTATGGACGGACTGCCTGCCGAGTGCAGACACAGAGGTAGCCACAGCCGTGAACTACCGTACTGTACTGTGTCTGCAGCTAATATAGACTGGTTGATAAAGAGAAGATGTCTATGTAACTATGTATGTATAAAGAAGAATGAAAAAAATCCACGGTTAGGTGGTATTACAATTATGGACGGACTGCCTGCCGAGTGCAGAGACACAGAGGTAGCCACAGCCGTGAACTACCGTACTGTGTCTGCTGCGACTGGATGATAAATGATATAAAAAATATATATATATCACTACTGCAGCCGGACAGGTATATATTATATATTATATAATGACGGACCTGCTGGACACTGTCTGTCAGCAGAATGAGTTTTATTTTTATAGAATAAAAAAAAAAAAACACACAAGTGAAGTCACACGACGAGTGTTTAACTTTTTCAGGCAATCACAATATAAGTATACTACTAACTATACTGGTGGTCAGTGTGGTCAGGTCACTGGTCAGTCACACTGGCAGTGGCACTCCTGCAGCAAAAGTGTGCACTGTTTAATTTTAATATAATATGTACTCCTGGCTCCTGCTATAACCTATAACTGGCACTGCAGTAGTGCTCCCCAGTCTCCCCCACAATTATAAGCTGTGTGAGCTGAGCAGTCAGACAGATATATATAATATTATATATAGATAATAGATGATGCAGCACACTGGCCTGAGCAGTGCACACAGATATGGTATGTGACTGACTGAGTCACTGTGTGTATCGCTTTTTTCAGGCAGAGAACGGATATATTAAATAAACTGCACTGTGTGTCTGGTGGTCACTCACTATATAATATATTATGTACTCCTGGCTCCTGCTATAACCTATAACTGGCACTGCAGTAGTGCTCCCCAGTCTCCCCCACAATTATAAGCTGTGTGAGCTGAGCAGTCAGACAGATATATATAATATTATATATAGATAATAGATGATGCAGCACACTGGCCTGAGCCTGAGCAGTGCACACAGATATGGTATGTGACTGACTGAGTCACTGTGTGTATCGCTTTTTTCAGGCAGAGAACGGATATATTAAATAAACTGCACTGTGTGTCTGGTGGTCACTCACTATATAATATATTATGTACTCCTGGCTCCTGCTATAACCTATAACTGGCACTGCAGTAGTGCTCCCCAGTCTCCCCCACAATTATAAGCTGTGTGAGCTGAGCAGTCAGACAGATATATATAATATTATATATAGATAATAGATGATGCAGCACACTGGCCTGAGCCTGAGCAGTGCACACAGATATGGTATGTGACTGACTGAGTCACTGTGTGTATCGCTTTTTTCAGGCAGAGAACGGATATATTAAATAAACTGCACTGTGTGTCTGGTGGTCACTCACTATATAATATATTATGTACTCCTGGCTCCTGCTATAACCTATAACTGGCACTGCAGTAGTGCTCCCCAGTCTCCCCCACAATTATAAGCTGTGTGAGCTGAGCAGTCAGACAGATATATATAATATTATATATAGATAATAGATGATGCAGCACACTGGCCTGAGCCTGAGCAGTGCACACAGATATGGTATGTGACTGACTGAGTCACTGTGTGTATCGCTTTTTTCAGGCAGAGAACGGATATATTAAATAAACTGCACTGTGTGTCTGGTGGTCACTCACTATATAATATATTATGTACTCCTGGCTCCTGCTATAACCTATAACTGGCACTGCAGTAGTGCTCCCCAGTCTCCCCCACAATTATAAGCTGTGTGAGCTGAGCAGTCAGACAGATATATATAATATTATATATAGATAATAGATGATGCAGCACACTGGCCTGAGCCTGAGCAGTGCACACAGATATGGTATGTGACTGAGTCACTGTGTGCTGTGTATCGCTTTTTTCAGGCAGAGAACGGATTATAAAGTAAACTGCACTGTCCTCACTAGTAAACTCTCTCCACTCAGTCTCTACACTTCTACAGTAACAGTACTCCTCCTAGTCAGCTCCAGTAAATCTCTCTCAGTCTCTTATAATCTAAATGGAGAGGACGCCAGCCACGTCCTATCCCTATCAATCTCAATGCACGTGTGAAAATGGCGGCGACGCGCGGCTCCTTATATAGAATCCGAGTCTCGCGATAGAATCCGAGCCTCGCGAGAATCCGACAGCGTCATGATGACGTTCGGGCGCGCTCGGGTTAACCGAGCAAGGCGGGAAGATCCGAGTCGCTCGGACCCGTGAAAAAAAACATGAAGTTCTGGCGGGTTCGGATTCAGAGAAACCGAACCCGCTCATCTCTAGTTTTGGGTTCGGACGCGTTTTGGCAAAACCTCACCGAATTTTTTTTGTCGGATTCGGGTGTGTTTTGGATTCGGGTGTTTTTTTCAAAAAACCCTAAAAAACAGCTTAAATCGTAGAATTTGGGGGTCATTTTGATCCCATAGTATTATTAACCTCAATAACCATAATTTCCACTAATTTTCAGTCTATTCTGAACACCTCACACCTCACAATATTATTTTTAGTCCTAAAATTTGCACCGAGGTCGCTGGATGGCTAAGCTAAGCGACCCTAGTGGCCGACACAAACACCTGGCCCATCTAGGAGTGGCACTGCAGTGTCACGCAGGATGGCCCTTCAAAAAAATACTCCCCAAACAGCACATGACGCAAAGAAAAAAAGAGGCGCAATGAGGTAGCTGTGTGAGTAAGCTAAGCGACCCTAGTGGCCGGCACAAACACCTGGCCCATCTCACGCAGGATGGCCCTTCCAAAAAATACTCCCCAAACAGCACATGACGCAAAGAAAAAAAGAGGCGCAAGCTCTTCCCGTCCAGTGTTGGGAAGGTCAGGCATCGCAACCGACACAATTGGACTCTCCTTTGGGATTTGTGATTTCGAAGAACGCACAGTTCTTTGCTGTGCTTTTGCCGTAAGTCTTTTCTTTTTTCTAGCAAGAGGATGAGTGCTTCCATCCTCATGTGAAGCTGAACCACTAGCCATGAACATAGGCCAGGGCTTCAGCCGTTCCTTGCCACTCCGTGTCGTAAATGGCATATTGGCAAGTTTACGCTTCTCCTCAGACGCTTTTCATTTTGATTTTTGGGTCATTTTTTTACTGATCTTTTGTGTTTTGGATTTTACATGCTCTCTACTATGACATTGGGCATCGGCCTTGGCAGACGACGTTGATGGCATTTCATCGTCTCGGCCATGACTAGTGGCAGCAGCTTCAGCACGAGGTGGAAGTGGATCTTGATCTTTCCCTATTTTTTTAACCTCCACATTTTTGTTCTCCATATTTTGCGCACAACTAAAAGCCACCACAGGTATACAATGTAGATGGATGGATAGTATAGTATTATATTACTTATGGACGATGAGTGACGACACAGAGGTAGGTACAGCCGTGGCCTACCGTACTGCTGCTTGTATATATAATATACTGTATAACGGACCTGGTTTACACTGTCAGCAGACTGCTAAACTAGGATGAAGAAAAAAAAAACACCACAGGTATACAATGTAGATGGATGGATAGTATAGTATTATATTACTTATGGACGACGAGTGATGACACAGAGGTAGGTACAGCCGTGGCCTACCGTACTGCTGCTTATATATATAATATACTGTATAACGGACCTGGTGGACACTGTCAGCAGACTGCTAAACTAGGATGAAGAAAAAAAAAAACAACACAGGTATACAATGTAGATGGATGGATAGTATAGTATTATATTACTTATGGACGACGAGTGCACTGACGACACAGAGGTAGGTACAGTCGTGGCCTACCGTACTGCTGCTTATATATATAATATACTGTATAACGGACCTGGTGGACACTGTCAGCAGACTGCTAAACTAGGATGAAGAAAAAAAAACAACACAGGTATACAATGTAGATGGATGGATAGTATAGTATTATATTACTTATGGACGACGAGTGCACTGACGACACAGAGGTAGGTACAGCCGTGGCCTACCGTACTGCTGCTTATATATAATATACTGTATAACGGACCTGGTGGACACTGTCAGCAGACTGCTAAACTAGTATAAAGAAAAAAAAAACACCACAGGTATACAATGTAGATGGATGGATAGTATAGTATTATATTACTTATGGACGACGAGTGACGACACAGAGGTAGGTACAGCCGTGGCCTACCGTACTGCTGCTTATATATATAATATACTGTATAACGGACCTGGTGGACACTGTCAGCAGACTGCTAAACTAGGATGAAGAGAAAAAAAACAACACAGGTATACAATGTAGATGGATGGATAGTATAGTATTATATTACTTATGGACGACGAGTGCACTGACGACACAGAGGTAGGTACAGCCGTGGCCTACCGTACTGCTGCTTATATATATAATATACTGTATAACGGACCTGGTGGACACTGTCAGCAGACTGCTAAACTAGGATGAAGAAAAAAACAACAACACAGGTATACAATGTAGATGGATGGATAGTATAGTATTATATTACTTATGGACGACGAGTGCACTGACGACACAGAGGTAGGTACAGCCGTGGCCTACCGTACTGCTGCTTATATATATAATATACTGTATAACGGACCTGGCGGACACTGTCAGCAGACTGCTAAACTAGTATGAAGAAGAAAAAAAAAACACAGGAGTGTTTTTCAGGCAGACAAACGTATACTGGACTGGTGGTCACTGTCAGCAAAACTGTGCACTGTACTCCTGCTATAACTGCTCCCCAGTCCCCACAATTAGGCAGTGTGAGCAGAGCAGTGCACTCAGCACAGATATATCATGCAGCAGTGCAGCACACTGAGTGAGCACAGATATGGTGGTCGGAGCGTTTTTTTCAGGCAGAGAAACAAAGGATTAAACTCACTGGTGGTATAATCAAAACCCTGCACTGTACTCCCTAACAGCTGCACCCCGTCCTCCCCACAATTATAACTAACTAAGTCACTCTGTGTTCTACTATAACGGAGAGGACGCCAGCCACGTCCTCTCCCTATCAATCTCAATGCACGTGTGAAAATGGCGGCGACGCGCGGCTCCTTATATAGAATCCGAGTCTCGCGAGAATCCGACAGCGGGATGATGACGTTCGGGCGCGCTCGGGTTAACCGAGCAAGGCGGGAGGATCCGAGTCGCTCGGACCCGTGTAAAAATAAGAATTTACTTACCGATAATTCTATTTCTCATAGTCCGTAGTGGATGCTGGGAACTCCGAAAGGACCATGGGGAATAGCGGCTCCGCAGGAGACTGGGCACAAAAGTAAAAGCTTTAGGACTAGCTGGTGTGCACTGGCTCCTCCCCCTATGACCCTCCTCCAAGCCTCAGTTAGGATACTGTGCCCGGACGAGCGTACACAATAAGGAAGGATTTTGAATCCCGGGTAAGACTCATACCAGCCACACCAATCACACCGTACAACCTGTGATCTGAACCCAGTTAACAGCATGATAACAGAGGAGCCTCTGAAAAGATGGCTCACAACAATAATAACCCGATTTTTGTAACTATGTACAAGTATTGCAGACAATCCGCACTTGGGATGGGCGCCCAGCATCCACTACGGACTATGAGAAATAGAATTATCGGTAAGTAAATTCTTATTTTCTCTGACGTCCTAGTGGATGCTGGGAACTCCGAAAGGACCATGGGGATTATACCAAAGCTCCCAAACGGGCGGGAGAGTGCGGATGACTCTGCAGCACCAAATGAGAGAACTCCAGGTCCTCCTCAGCCAGGGTATCAATTTTGTAGAATTTTACAAACGTATTTGCTCCTGACCAAGTAGCTGCTCGGCAAAGTTGTAAAGCCGAGACCCCTCGGGCAGCCGCCCAAGATGAGCCCATCTTCCTTGTGGAGTGGGCATTTACAGATTTTTGGCTGTGGCAGGCCTGCCACAGAATGTGCAAGCTGAATTGTACTACAAATCCAACGAGCAATAGTCTGCTTAGAAGCAGGAGCACCCAGCTTGTTGGGTGCATACAGGATAAACAGCGAGTCAGATTTTCTGACTCCAGCCGTCCTGGAAACATATATTTTCAGGGCCCTGACAACGTCTAGCAACTTGGAGTCCTCCAAGTCCCTAGTAGCCGCAGGCACCACAATAGGTTGGTTCAGGTGAAACGCTGAAACCACCTTAGGGAGAATCTGAGGACGAGTCCTCAATTCCGCCCTGTCCGAATGGAAAATCAGATAAGGGCTTTTACAGGATAAAGCCGCCAATTCTGACACGCGCCTGGCCCAGGCCAGGGCCAACAGCATGACCACTTTCCATGTGAGATATTTTAACTCCACAGATTTAAGTGGTTCAAACCAATGTGACTTTTTGGAACCCAAAAACTACATTGAGATCCCAAGGTGCCACTGGAGGCACAAAAGGAGGCTGTATATGCAGTACCCCTTTTACAACGTCTGAACTTCAGGGACTGAAGCTAGTTCTTTTTGGAAGAAAATTGACAGGGCCGAAATTTGAACCTTAATGGACCCCAATTTCAGGCCCATAGACACTCCTGTTTGCAGGAAATGTAGGAATCGACCCAGTTGAATTTCCTCTGTCGGGCCTTACTGGCCTCGCACCACGCAACATATTTTCGCCAAATGCGGTGATAATGTTTTGCGGTTACATCCTTCCTGGCTTTGATCAGGATAGGGATGACTTCATCCGGAATGCCTTTTTTCCTTCAGGATCCGGCGTTCAACCGCCATGCCGTCAAACGCAGTCGCGGTAAGTCTTGGAACAGACAGGGTCCTTGCTGAAGCAGGTCCCTTCTTAGAGGTAGAGGCCACGGATCCTCCGTGAGCATCTTTTGAAGTTCCGGTTACCAAGTCCTTCTTGGCCAATCCGGAGCCACGAATATAGTGCTTACTCCTCTCCATCTTATCAATCTCAGTACCTTGGGTATGAGAGGCAGATGAGGGAACACATACACTGACTGGTACACCCACGGTGTTACCAGAGCGTCTACAGCTATTGCCTGAGGGTCCCTTGACCTGGCGCAATACCTGTCGAGTTTTTCCCAACGGTTTATAATCATGTGGAAGACTTCTGGGTGAAGTCCCCACTCTCCCGGGTGGAGGTCGTGTCTGCTGAGGAAGTCTGCTTCCTAGTTGTCCACTCCCGGAATTGCTGACAGTGCTATCACATGATTTTCCGCCCAGCGAAGAATCCTTGCAGCTTCTGCCATTGCCCTCCTGCTTCTTGTGCCACCCTGTCTGTTTACGTGGGTGACTGCCGTGATGTTGTCCGACTGGATCAACACCGGCTGACCTTGAAGCAGAGGTCTTGCTAAGCTTAGAGCATTGTAAATGGCCCTTAGCTTCAGGATATTTATGTGAAGTGATGTCTCCAGGCTTGACCATAAGCCCTGGAAATTCCTTCCCTGTGTGACTGCTCCCCAGCCTCGCAGGCTGGCATCCGTGGTCACCAGGACCCAGTCCTGAATGGCGAATCTGCGGCCCTCTAGAAGATGAGCACTCTGCAACCACCACAGGAGGGACACCCTTGTTCTTGGTGACAGGGTTATCCGCTGATGCATCTGAAGATGCGACCCGGACCATTTGTCCAGCAGGTCCCACTGGAAAGTTCTTGCGTGGAATCTGCCGAATGGGATTGCTTCGTAGGAAGCCACCATTTTACCCAGAACCCTTGTGCATTGATGCACTGAGACTTGGCTCGGTTTTAGGAGGTTCCTGACTAGCTCGGATAACTCCCTGGCTTTCTCTTCCGGGAGAAACACCTTTTTCTGGACTGTGTCCAGGATCATCCCTAGGAACAGAAGACGAGTCGTCGGAACCAGCTGCGATTTTGGAATATTGAGAATCCAATCGTGCTGCCGCAACACTACCTGAGATAGTGCTACACCGACCTCCAACTGTTCCCTGGATCTTACCCTTATCAGGGAATCGTCCAAGTAAGGGATAACTAAAATTCCCTTCCTTCGAAGGAATATCATCATTTCGGCCATTACCTTGGTAAAGACCCGGGGTGCCGTGGACCATCCATACGGCAGCGTCTGAACTGATAGTGACAGTTCTGTACCATAAACCTGAGGTACCCTTGGTGAGAAGGGTAAATTTGGACATGAAGGTAAGCATCCTTGATGTCCCGAGACATCATGTAGTCCCCTTCTTCCAGGTTCGCAATCACTGCTCTGAGTGACTCAATCTTGAATTTGAACCTCTGTATGTAAGTGTTCAAAGATTTTAGATTTAGAATCGGTCTCACCGAGCCGTCCGGCTTCGGTACCACAACAGTGTGGAATAATACCCCGTTCCCTGTTGCAGGAGGGGTACCTTGATTATCACCTGCTGGGAATACAGCTTGTGAATGGCTTCCAAAACTGTCTCCCTGTCAGAAGGAGACATCGGTAAAGCCGACTTTAGGAAACGGCGAGGGGGAGACGTCTCGAATTCCAATTTGTACCCCTGAGATATCACCTGAAGGATCCAGGGGTCTACTTGCGAGTGAGCCCACTGCGCGCTGAAATTCATTGAGACGGGCCCCCCACCGTGCCTGATTCTGCTTGTAAAGCCCCAGCGTCATACTGAGGGCTTGGCAGAGGCGGGAGAGGGTTTCTGTTCCTGGGAACTGGCTGATTTCTGCAGCCTTTTTCCTCTCCCTCTGTCACGGGGCAGAAATGAGGAACCTTTTGCCCGCTTGTCCACGAAAAGACTGCGCCTGATAATACGGCGTCTTCTCATGTTGAGAGGCGACCTGGGGTACAAACGTGGATTTCCCAGCTGTTGCCGTGGCCACCAGGTCTGAAAGACCGACCCCAAATAACTCCTCCCCTTAATAAGGCAATACTTCCAAATGCCGTTTGAAATCCGCATCACCTGACCACTGTCGTGTCCATAACCCTCTACTGGTAGAAATGGACAACGCACTTAGACTTGATGCTAGTCGGCAAATATTCCGCTGTGCATCACGCATATATAGAAATGCATCTTTTAAATGCTCTATAGGAAAAAATATACTGTCCCTATCTAGGGTATCAATATTTTCAGTCAGGGAATCCGACCACGCCAACCCAGCACTGCACATCCAGGCTGAGGCGATTGCTGGTCGCAGTATAACACCAGTATGTGTGTAAATACATTTTAGGATACCCTCCTGCTTTCTATCAGCAGGATCCTTAAGGGCGGCCATCTCAGGAGAGGGTAGAGCCCTTACAAGCGTGTGAGCGCTTTATCCACCCTAGGGGGTGTTTCCCAATGCACCCTAACCTCTGGCGGGAAAGGATATAATGCCAATAACATTTTAGAAATTATCAGTTGTTATCGGGGGAAACCCACGCATCATCACACACCTCATTTAATTTCTCAGATTCAGGAAAACTACAGGTAGTTTTTCCTCACCGAACATAATAATACCCCTTTTTGGTGGTACTCGTATTATCAGAAATGTGTAAAACATTTTTCATTGCCTCAATCATGTAACGTGTGGCCCTACTGGAAGTCACATTTGTCTCTTCACCGTCGACACTGGAGTCAGTATCCGTGTCGGCGTCTATATCTGCCATCTGAGGTAACGGGCGCTTTAGAGCCCCTGACGGCCTATGAGACGTCTGGACAGGCACAAACTGAGTAGCCGGCTGTCTCATGTCAACCACTGTCTTTTATACAGAGCTGACACTGTCACGTAATTCCTTCCAACAGTTCATCCACTCAGGTGTCGACCCCCTAGGGGGTGACATCACTATTACAGGCAATCTGCTCCTCTCCACATCATTTTTCTCCTCATACATGTCGACACAAACGTACCGACATACAGCACACACGCAGGGAATGCTCTGATAGAGGACAGGACCCCACTAGCCCTTTGGGGAGACAGAGGGAGAGTTTGCCAGCACACACCAGAGCGCTATATATATACAGGGATAACCTTATATAAGTGTTTTTCCCCTTATAGCTGCTGTATCTTTAATACTGCGCGTAATTAGTGCCCCCCCTCTCTTTTTTAACCCTTTCTGTAGTGTAGTGACTGCAGGGGAGAGCCAGGGAGCTTCCCTCCAACGGAGCTGTGAGGGAAAATGGCGCCAGTGTGCTGAGGAGATAGGCTCCGCCCCCTTATCGGCGGCCTTATCTCCCGTTTTTCTATGTATTCTGGCAGGGGTTAAATGCATCCATATAGCCCAGGAGCTATATGTGATGTATTTTTTGCCATCTAAGGTATTTTTATTGCGTCTCAGGGCGCCCCCCCCCCCAGCGCCCTGCACCCTCAGTGACCGGAGTGTGAAGTGTGCTGAGAGCAATGGCGCACAGCTGCGGTGCTGTGCGCTACCTTATTGAAGACAGGACGTCTTCTGCCGCCGATTTTCCGGACCTCTTCTGCTCTTCTGGCTCTGTAAGGGGGACGGCGGCGCGGCTCTGGGACCCATCCATGGCTGGGCCTGTGATCGTCCCTCTGGAGCTAATGTCCAGTAGCCTAAGAAGCCCAATCCACTCTGCACGCAGGTGAGTTCGCTTCTTCTCCCCTTAGTCCCTCGATGCAGTGAGCCTGTTGCCAGCAGGACTCACTGAAAATAAAAAACCTAATTTAAACTTTTACTCTAAGCAGCTCAGGAGAGCCACCTAGATTGCACCCTTCTCGTTCGGGCACAAAAATCTAACTGAGGCTTGGAGGAGGGTCATAGGGGGAGGAGCCAGTGCACACCAGCTAGTCCTAAAGCTTTTACTTTTGTGCCCAGTCTCCTGCGGAGCCGCTATTCCCAATGGTCCTTTCGGAGTTCCCAGCATCCACTAGGACGTCAGAGAAAAAAAGGTGAAGTTCGGGCGGGTCGGATTCCGAGGATCCGAACCCGCTCATCACTAATTTTTACTAGTGATGAGCGGGTTCGGTTTCTCGGAAACAGAACCCCCCCCCCCCGAACATCACCCTTTTTACACGGGTCTGAGCCATACTCGGATTCTCCCGTATGGCTCGGTTAACCCGAACGCGCCCGAACGTCATCATCCCGCTGTCGGATTCTCGCGAGATTCGGATTCTATATAAGCAGCCGCGCGTCGCCGCCATTTTCACTCGTGCATTGGAAATGTTAGGGAGAGGACGTGGCTGGCGTCCTCTCCGTTATTGTTGAACTTGATTGTGCTTTATTGCTTAATTGTGGGGAGGACTGGGGAGCAGCTGTATAATATAGGAGGAGTACAGTGCAGAGTTTTGCTGACAGTGACCACCAGTATACGTTGTCTGCCTGAAAAACACTCCATATCTGTGCTCAGTGTGCTGCTTTATTGTGGGGACTGGGGAGTCGGGACCACCAGTATAATATTATATAGGAGGAGTACAGTGCAGAGTTTTGCTGACACAGTGACCACCAGTATATATAGCAGTACGGTACGGAAGGCCACTGCTGTACCTACCTCTGTGTCGTCATTAAGTATACTATCCATCTACATTCTATACCTGTGGTGCATTTTAGTTTTGCAGTTTGCTGACACAGTGACCACCAGTATACTATATATAGCAGTACGGTACGGAAGGCCACTGCTGTACCTACCTCTGTGTCGTCATTAAGTATACTATCCATCTACATTCTATACCTGTGGTGCATTTTAGTTTTGCAGTTTGCTGACACAGTGACCACCAGTATACTATATATAGCAGTACGGTACGGAAGGCCACTGCTGTACCTACCTCTGTGTCGTCATTAAGTATACTATCCATCTACATTCTATACCTGTGGTGCATTTTAGTTGTGCGCAGTATATATAGTAGTAGGCCATTGCTATTGATACTGGCATATAATTCCACACATTAAAAAATGGAGAACAAAAATGTGGAGGTTAAAATAGGGAAAGATCAAGATCCACTTCCACCTCGTGCTGAAGCTGCTGCCACTAGTCATGGCCGAGACGATGAAATGCCATCAACGTCGTCTGCCAAGGCCGATGCCCAATGTCATAGTAGAGAGCATGTAAAATCCAAAAAACAAAAGTTCAGTAAAATGACCCAAAAATCAAAATTGAAAGCCTCTGATGAGAAGTGTAAAATTGCCAATATGCCATTTACGACACGGAGTGGCAAGGAACGGCTGAGGCCCTGGCCTATGTTCATGGCTAGTGGTTCAGCTTCACATGAGGATGGAAGCACTCATCCTCTCGCTAGAAAAATGAAAAGACTTAAGCTGGCAAAAGCACAGCAAAGAACTGTGCGTTCTTCTAAATCACAAATCCCCAAGGAGAGTCCAATTGTGTCGGTTGCGATGCCTGACCTTCCCAACACTGGACGGGAAGAGCTTGCGCCTTCCACCATTTGCACGCCCCCTGCAAGTGCTGGAAGGAGCACCCGCAGTCCAGTTCCTGATAGTCAAATTGAAGATGTCACTGTTGAAGTACACCATGATGAGTATATGGGTGTTGCTGGCGCTGGGGAGGAAATTGACAAGGAGGATTCTGATGGTGAAGTGGTTTGTTTAAGTCAGGCACCCGGGGAGACACCTGTTGTCCGTGGGACGAATATGGCCATTGACATGCCTGGTCAAAATACAAAAAAAATCAGCTCTTCGGTGTGGAATTATTTCAACACAAATGCGGACAACAGGTGTCAAGCCGTGTGTTGCCTTTGTCAAGCTGTAATAAGTAGGGGTAAGGACGTTAACCACCTCGGAACATCCTCCCTTATACGTCACCTGCAGCGCATTCATCATAAGTCAGTGACAAGTTCAAAAACTTTGGATGACAGCGGAAGCAGTCCACTGACCACTAAATCCCTTCCTCTTGCTGTAACCAAGCTCCTGCAAACCACACCACCAACTCCCTCAGTGTCAATTTCCTCCTTACCCAGGAAAGCCAATAGTCCTGCGGGCCATGTCACTGGCAAGTCTGACGAGTCCTCTCCTGCCTGGGATTCCTCCGATGCATCCTTGAGTGTAACGCCTACTGCTGCTGGCGCTGCTGTTGTTGCTGCTGGGAGTCGATCGTCATCCCAGAGGGGAAGTCGGAAGACCACTTGTACTACTTCCAGTAAGCAATTGACTGTCCAACAGTCCTTTGCGAGGAAGATGAAATATCACAGCAGTCATCCTTTGCAGCCTGGGCGGTAAGAAACGTGGTTACGGTATCCACCGTTAATTCAGAGGCAACTAGAGACTTGATTGAGGTACTGTGTCCCCGGTACCAAATACCATCTAGGTTCCATTTCTCTAGGCAGGCGATACCGAAAATGTACACAGACCTCAGAAAAAGAGTCACCAGTGTCCTAAAAAATGCAGTTGTGCCCAATGTCCACTTAACCACGGACATGTGGAGCAGGGCAGACTCAGGACTATATGACTGTGACAGCCCACTGGGTAGATGTATTGCCTCCCGCAGCAAGTACAGCAGCGGCGGCACCAGTAGCAGCATCTCGTAAACGCCAACTCGTTCCTAGGCAGGCTACGCTTTGTATAACCGCTTTCCATAAAAGGCACACAGCTGACAACCTCTTACGAAAACTGAGGAACATCATCGCAGAATGGCTTACCCCAATTGGACTCTCCTGGGGATTTGTGACATCGGACAACGCCAGCAATATTGTGCGTGCATTACATCTGGGCAAATTCCAGCACGTCCCATGTTTTGCACATACATTGAATTTGGTGGTGCAGAATTATTTAAAAAACGACAGGGGCGTGCAAGAGATGCTGTTGGTGGCCCGAAGAATTGCGGGCCACTTTCGGCATTCAGCCACCGCGTGCCGAAGACGGGAGCACCAGCAAACAGTCCTGAACCTGCCCTGCCATCATCTGAAGCAAGAGGTGGTAACGAGGTGGAATTCAACCCTCTATATGCTTCAGAGGATGGAGGAGCAGCAAAAGGCCATTCAAGCCTATACATCTGGCCACGATATAGGCAAAGGAGGGGGAATGCACCTGACTCAAGCGCAGTGGAGAATGATTTCAACGTTGTGCAAGGTTCTGCAACCCTTTGAACTTGCCACACGTGAAGTCAGTTCAGACACTGCCAGCCTGAGTCAGGTCATTCTCCTCATCAGGCTTTTGCAGAAGAAGCTGGAGACATTGAAGGAGGAGCTAAAACAGAGCGATTCCGCTAGGCATGTGGGACTTGTGGATGGATCCCTTAATTCGCTTAACCAGGATTCACGTGTGGTCAATCTGTTGAAATCAGAGCACTACATTTTGGCCACCGTGCTCGATCCTAGATTTAAAACCTACGTTGTATCTCTCTTTCCGGCAGACACAAGTCTTCAGAGGTTCAAAGACCTGCTGGTGAGAAAATTGTCAAGTCAAGAGGAACGTGACCCGTCAACAGCTCCTCCTTCACATTCTCCCGCAACTGGGGGTGCGAGGAAAAGGCTAAGAATTCCGAGCCCACCCGCTGGCGGTGATGCAGGGCAGTCTGGAGCGAGTGCTGCCATCTGGTCCGGACTGAAGGACCTGCCAACGATTACTGACATGTCGTCTACTGTCACTGCATATGATTCTCTCACCATTGAAAGAATGGTGGAGGATTATATGAGTGACCGCATCCAAGTAGGCACGTCAGACAGTCCGTACGTATACTGGCAGGAAAAAGAGGCAATTTGGAGGCCCTTGCACAAACTGGCTTTATTCTACCTAAGTTGCCCTCCCTCCAGTGTGTACTCCGAAAGAGTGTTTAGTGCAGCCGCTCACCTTGTCAGCAATCTGCGTACGAGATTACTTCTAGAAAATGTGGAGAAGATGATGTTCATCAAAATGAATTATAATCAATTCCTGCGTGGAGACATTCACCAGCAATTGCCTCCTGAAAGTACACAGGGACCTGAGATGGTGGATTCCAGTGGGGACGAATTAATAATCTGTGAGGAGGGGGATGTACACAGTGAAAGGGGTGAGGAATCGGAGGATGATGATGAGGACATCTTGCCTCTGTAGAGCCAGTTTGTGCAAGGAGAGATTGATTGCTTCTTTTTTGGTGGGGGCCCAAACCAACCAGTCATTTCAGTCACAGTCGTGTGGCAGACCCTGTCGCTGAAATTATGGGTTTGTTAAAGTGTGCATGTCCTGTTTATACAACATAAGGGTGGGTGGGAGGGCCCAAGGACAATTTCATCTTGCACCTCTTTTTTCTTTCATTTTTCTTTGCATCATGTGCTGTTTGGGGACAATTTTTTTGAAGTGCCATCCTGTCTGACACTGCAGTGCCGCTCCTAGATGGGCCAGGTGTTTGTGTCGGCCACTTGTGTCGCTTAGCTTAGTCACACAGCGACCTTGGTGCGCCTCTTTTTTTCTTTGCATCATGTGCTGTTTGGGGACAATTTTTTTGAAGTGCCATCCTGTCTGACACTGCAGTGCCACTCCTAGATGGGCCAGGTGTTTGTGTCGGCCACTTGTGTCGCTTAGCTTAGTCACACAGCGACCTTGGTGCGCCTCTTTTTTTCTTTGCATCATGTGCTGTTTGGGGACAATTTTTTTGAAGTGCCATCCTGTCTGACACTGCAGTGCCACTCCTAGATGGGCCAGGTGTTTGTGTCGGCCACTTGTGTCGCTTAGCTTAGTCACACAGCGACCTTGGTGCGCCTCTTTTTTTCTTTGCATCATGTGCTGTTTGGGGACAATTTTTTTGAAGTGCCATCCTGTCTGACACTGCAGTGCCACTCCTAGATGGGCCAGGCGTTTGTGTCGGCCACTTGTGTCGCTTAGCTTAGTCACACAGCGACCTCGGTGCAAATTTTAGGACTAAAAATAATAGTGTGAGGTGTAGACTGGAAATGAGTGGAAATTATGGTTATTGAGGTTAATAATACTATGGGATCAAAGTGACCCCCAAATTCTATGATTTAAGCTGTTTTTTAGGGTTTTTTGAAAAAAAACACCCGAATCCAAAACACACCCGAATCCGACAAAAAAATTTTGGTGAGGTTTTGCCAAAACGCGTCCGAATCCAAAACACGGCTGCGGAACCGAATCCAAAACCAAAACACAAAACCCGAAAAATGTCCGGTGTACATCACTGATTTTTACATGTTTATCCTGGCGGGGGTTTGCGGGCATATGCCAGCCTTATTTATGAGGTATTTTTAGCTCCCCAGGGCGCCCCCCTCCCCGGCGCCCTGCACCCAGCGGTGTGTACAGTCCGGGAGCCTGGCGCGCACTGAGCAAATCATGCTGCGCGGTACCTCTATATGCCGTCTTTGTTGAAGAGAAGATGTCTTTTCCTCACATACTCACCTGTCTTCTGGCTTGAAGAGGGGGGACAGCAAGCTGTGGGAGCGAGCATCCAGGAGAGCCCGGCGTTCATCTCCCCTCAGGAGCTGAAGACATCCTGTCAGCAGCAGCAGAGCCCTGAAACTCATTAGAAGTGGGTCTAGACTGCTCTCCCCTCTTTCCCACGAAGCAGGGAGTCTGTAGCCAGCAGATCTCCCCAAAATAAAAAACCTAACATTAAGTCTTTTCAGAGAAACTCTAAGAGCTCCCCCGAGTGCCTCCATCTCGCAGGGCACATTTTCTAAACTGAGTCTGGGGAGGGATATAGAGGGAGGAGCCAGGTCACGCCCCCTTTGAAAGTCTTAGAGTGCCCATGTCTCCTGCTGATCCGTCTATATCCCATGGTTCTTTTGGTGTCCCCAACATCCTCAAGGACGTAATAGAAATATGTGATTACACACCTGTCTAATAGGCCCTACACACAGCGCAATGTGCCGCCAAGGTGCATGATGGCCGAATCGGCAGCGCGCGCGGGGGGAAGGGGGTGATGTGGGGAGTGAAGTTTCTTCACTCCTCCCGTCACCCAGCTCCATAGCACTGCATGCTAATATGGATGAGATTGTCCATATTGGCTTGCATGTTTAAACGAGCCAGAACCAACAATGAACAAGCACGGGCCGCGCATCTTTCATCGCTGGTGCCTACACACTAAAAGATATGAACGATATCTTGTTCATTAATGAACAAGATCGTTCATATCTTTCAGTGTAATCACTTAGTGTGTAGGGCCCCTAATACCCTGTTGAGAACTGCAGGCAGCCAGCTCAGCTGAACAGGCAACCAGTAGAGATCTGCAAGTGATTCAGAGGTGCACGCAATTTCAATTGTGGACGAAGTGGAGCAATGTTTTGCTGCTGCGCATGTGCTGGGTGTGGTATACAAGTTAGACAGTTAATAGATAGAATGTCATTAGGTCAACACCATATGGTCGACAGTCAAAAGTCGGACAGGGTCAAAAAAGTCGGACAGGGTCAAAAAAGTCGGACTGGGTCAAATAGTCGAAAGTCAAAAGGTTGACACAAAAAAGTTACTAAAGGTAATATTTTGTGTCATGGATAGTAAATTAAAACAAAAGTTGTAAAAGCATGAAAAATCCCCCCAAAAAACTTGTTGACATTTTGACTCTGTCGACCTTTTAACTGTCAGACTTTTGACTGTCGACCATTTGACCCTGTCAGAATTTTGCCCCTGTTGGACTTTTGACTGTCAACCATATGGTGTCGACCTAATGACTGTCTATCAACTGCCTTCCCATGTGCTAAAGCTGTAACGCATAGCGTTGGGTTAGGAACTGTCGACGCACAGAGGATTTATTTGCAAAGTGAGTGACAGGTAGTCATTGTCTGGGAGAGGTAACAAGGGGGATGGTTAGAAAATCTCTGGCATATTGGGACCGCTTTCTGGCCATGCCACAGTCAGCCAGTGCAAATTTGTTTGCAGCTGGAGAGAACCCAGTCGTCTTAGGTGAGACACTTATTCTTTCAGAAACAGCACCAGGGCTGGCTCTACCATTAGGCAGCTTTAGGCGGCTGCCTAGGGGCGCCGGCCCTTGGAGGGCACCACTGAATTCATCTAGTGAAAAACTGAAGGATGTCTTTGTATGCAGCCTCCTCCTATTACACTGCACTGACCACTGCTGTGGGTCTAATCAGGTGCAGCTGCCACTATCAGGCTGTGCCACATAATGCCACAGTGCTTCCTCCATGTCGACATGTGTAACACCAGTCATGTGAAGCCACATAGGAGGCAAATATAACTAGGGGCATCCCCATGGCCGCTCCTCATAGCCCTGATGCACCTCCTCTAGACCTCTGTATCTCGACTGTCCGGCACCAAGCAGCACCTGTCTACAAGTCTGCACCTGCAGCGTCACTGTAATGCTGCATTCAATAGCTAAGCCAACCCCAGTTAAATATCCCCACCCCCCATGAACAGTATATATAAAAAAGTGACATTGGCATTGGTGTCCTATGTGAGTCCTAACATGCTGGCTAGCGTGTATACATAAAGAATAGATGGCACTCAAGGACTTTTAAAAGTGAAAGTATATTGTGAGCAGTCACAAAATTTTGTATATATACTTTATCTATTAAAAGTCCTTGAATGTTGTTCCTTTTCTCTGTATATATATAATGATGCAATTCAACCTAGCCCACCTAGTGGCCACCTGCGGGTGTGGTATGTTAGATAGACTAGACTTAGGTCGACAGTGTCTAGGTCGACCACTATTGGTCAACAGTAAGTAGGTCGACATGGGTTCTAGGTCGACAGGGACTCTAGGGCGACATGAAAAAAGGTTGACATGAGTTTTTTTGTATTTCTTTGGTGTCGTTTTCTTCGTACAGTGACCGGGAACCCCAATTAGTGCACCGTGTCCCCTCGCATGGCCCGCTTTGCTCGCCATGCTTCGGACAAGGTGCCCAACTCTGATACCACTGCGCTCGGCACAGGTTACCGTTCCCAATTGTAGTCCACGTGGATCGTCATGTATGAAAAAGTTCAAAAAATGAATTATTTAAAAAAAAACTCATGTCAACCTTTTGTCATGTTGACCTAGTACATGTTGACCTAGAGTCCATGTCGACCTAGAAACCATGTCATCCTACTTACTATCGACCAATAGGGGTCGACCTAAGTCTTGTTGACCTAGAGACCGGATCCCGCCACCTGCATCTCTCCAGGAGGTGTGTGTGTGAAGGGGGGGGGGGGGGGGGGGGGGTTGCAGGTTAGGGGGCACGAAGCTGAAGCTTTGCCTAGGATGCAGAGAGATCTTGCCCTGGCCCTGGACAGCACAATGATGCACAGTAGGTTTGCGCTTATGTATGTAGGCAGCGGATGTGAGACACTGACAGTGGACATCTCTATCCACAAGGTGGCGTCTGGGTCAATAGCATATTTTTGTACTGCAATAAAAGGAATAGTGTAAATTCTGGCGCACAGTTATCAGCCCAATCTATAACCTCAACGAATCCGCCCAAATAACAGATCAAACAATGGCATAGAACAAGCAGTGGGAGGTATGATCAAAGGCCATAACAAAAAGAAATAAAATTAGGTTGGGAGTATACGTCACTTATATGATATGAAGTCCTTCTCGGATAATTGTCCCTCTTTTGATCGTCTCACAACATCCAGATATTATACATGTAAACACACCTTGACAAAGACCCGAGTGGTCGAAACGCCGTTGGTGCTACCAGGCAGTGAGTTTTAATATTCTATTGATCACCATTCTTTTATTGACAGTCTGTTCCTTTCCATGTGGATACCACTTTAGAAGTGTATTTTTCCTGCTAGTACTGGTGTAAAACCGGATTACACCAGTTTTTGTCTGTTACATCTGACCTGTATGTTATTGTACAAACTGGAGAGTGGGAATATCATGGAAAAGTAGCAGATTGCCGTTTTGTGGATTTTTTATGAATAAAACCTGTTGAACCGTCTTGGATGTCATCCTTATGATCCTGGTTTAAAGATACCTTTATACGTTGAATAATCCCCGTTTGACATGTGAGTTGGGTACGTTACCCGTAGCAGCTCCCCTTTCTGTCCTTTATCACGTGGGACACAACACTAAAGATACCTTTATACACCTGGTCCTGCCAGTTTTGATGTGAGTTTCGGTACGTCTATAAATAGAGTGAAGTGGTGGCGAGAGACTATCCTTATCATCTCTAAAAAAAATCTGGTTTCATCACTTCTGAATTTTCCTTTCTGGACATTCACGGGCTGTTTAATTCATATATCATGCAATACCACCCATGTGTGTGTATTTTCTCTTGTTTACATGTATAATATCTGGATGTTGTGAGACGATCAAAAGAGGGACAATTATCCGAGAAGGACTTCATATCATATAAGTGACGTATACTCCCAACCTTATTTTATTTCTTTTTGTTATCGCCTTTGATCATACCTCCCACTGTTTGTTTTATGCCATATTTTTGTACTGTTTACGAAATCGCAAATGCATAGGTGAAGGCTAAAAACATAAGTCAGCACTCACTAAGGCTAGGTTTTATCATTTCATGCAAGAGCGTTATTTTTCTGACAAAAGTTCTTTTCATTTCAATAGTCTTGTGTTGTCAATGAGTTACACTATTGTGCACCCAAATACATACAACTCTGCACAATACTGCTACCAGAGTGAATTACCTTTCCACAATGGGTACACCTAGAACTAGTGTCTCTGGAAATAGGGAACATTTGGCACATACTGTATGGAAGATGTCTCTACTGCCTCTACAATACTCTCTAGGTTAGCTAATAATAAATGATGTGTCTTTGTTAATTTACTTATCTCCTAGATCAATTTTCCTTAACATAATTGTATTCTGGCAGCGCTCCTCGTTTCTCTTGATAAACCTTTCTATGCAAATTTGTAGCATCCCCCCACAGCCGCTGTTCTAAGTAGGCACAGGAATAATCTTTATGATATACAGTACAGTATATCTCATTCTTGCCATGTAAGGGCTTTACAATAAATGCATGGGGCTACATCTTCAGATGATTTTATTTTGTTGTACTTGTCCTGCTACTGAAAGTGCTATCTTTTCTGTCTTCATTCTATGCTTTTCTGTCATGTATTTGTATCAGATTTGGCTATTTTACTTACTATTAGCAGGGAGATAGTGTAAGTAAGTGCCGCAGATATCCTGGGGTGCTGCTGAAGTAGGCGTATCCTGCACCACCAGGCGTAACCTATAGTATTATGCATAAATTTACATCAGAGGAGTTAGTGTATGGGTGGCATGGCGCCAGAAGGGAAGATCAATGAGTGGAGACTGAAGGGGGAAGTGGGGGAGGCATAGTGATTAAGTTTGGCATCATCATGGTAGCATTTTATAAGATGGAGTTTCCAAATAAATGGTTACAGACCAAAAAAAAAAGTCTAAACTCACCCCGCCCCCCCACCCCCCACCCCCTCCCTAGACAGACAGCACTGGCACAGACAGCACTGTAACCATGACCAACCTCCCCCCTCCCCCCCCCATAGGCAGACAGCACTGGAACCACAACCCCCCTACCCCAAAGACAGTCCGTATTGGCACCACAATCCCTCCCGCCAATGACAGACAGTATTGGCACCATGACCATTCCGCCTCACCCCCATAGACAGACCATACTGGCACCACAACCAATCCCCCTCCCCCCTTCCATACAGCCCCTACACTACGACCATCCCCTCATAGACTGACAGTACCACCATGAACATTCCTCACCTCCTCCTCTCTTCTTCTCGCTCCCTGTCCCTGCACTCATGCTGGTCAGGGAAAGCATACGTTATTATAGATTATCATCACCCGTCCAGCATATTTCAAACACATCACCTCTCTGCTGCTGAGTTCCTAGCGGGGAGTGAAGACACAAGACAGTGCCACTACCATGCACCGCTGACCTCTCAAGCCACAACATGCAAGATCAGCCTGAGAGGAGCTGCTCCTCCTACTTGCCAGCAGCCAGTAGTTATGGGTAGTTCATGACTGATTAGTTCAAAATGAACTAATCTTCAAAGTAAACTAGTTCATTCAGTTCACAGCTCTGGCAAACATAAGTTCATCAGGTAGTAAAGCAGGTGGGAGGAGTTAGACACAGACAGAATAGAGCCAGCAGCTGCATTAGGCTTCTCACTGTCTCACTCACTGGATTTTACTTCCTGAATCTGATGCTGTAAAATGAAAGTTAAAAGTACAACGCAGTCCAGCAATACAGATCTAATAAAAAAAATAGCATCTGCACTTCCCAGCCAAAGTCTATGGGGTCTGGGACTCCAGGTCGACAATAAAAAGGTTGACACACCTTAGGTCGCCGCTAACTGGTCGACATGGACAAAAGGTCGACATGGACAAAAGGTCGACATGGAAAAAGGTCGACATGAGTTTTTTATGGGGGGTTTGTGTCGTTTTCTTCGTAGAGTGATGGGGAACCCTAATTAGTGCACCGCGTCCCCTCGCATAGCTCGCTTCGCTCGCCATGCTTTGGGCATGGTGCCTTCGCTCGGCACAGATTACCGTTCCAATCGTAGTCCACGTGGATCGTTAAGTATGAAAAGGTTCCAAAAAAGAAAAAAATTGTGAAAAACTTATGTTGACCTTTTTCCATGTCGACCTTGTTCCTGTCGACCTTTTGTCCATGTCGACCTAATGTGTGTCGACCAATTGGCGGCGACCTAAGGTGTGTCGACCTTTTTGTTGTCGACCTGGAGTCCGGATACCAGTCTGTGGGTCTGTGAGTGAGCATGTGTGGTCATGCTGCTCACCTTTCCGTGATACAATCACTGTCCTATTAGTCCAGATGTCCAAACACTTGCTGCTGCTTCTGGTACAGGGTCCTGGGCATACTGCTGTGCTAAATCTACTGGGTGTGTACTGTGTAGGTGCTGCTGCTGCAGCAACAACACTGTTATTCAGCTCTCTCATGTAATACTCATGAGTCAGTACATCTCTGCTGCCACAGGTGGCACCGCTGTGCTCAGACATGGGCCAATATTTACTAAAAATCCGAGTTTTGCCGATTTGTGTTTTTTTTTCTAAGTCCCAATCCGGGAATTCACTAAACAGAAAACTCGGCAGTGTCTGGTCTATTCGTAATGGTTTGATTGGCAAAGTTATGAAATACGAATCAATAGACCATCGGTCAAACGCGGCTGTTATTTCATACAATACGGGTATTCACTATTCATTCGTATTTGGGTGTTAGTCTCTGAGTGCTCAAGTGCGGGTCTATTTTTTTGCAAATCGTTAAAAAAAGCAGCAAAAAAATAGACCTGCTTTTTCCAGTCGAGTTTGGATAACTATGCACGGATCAGTGAGATCTGTGCATGGTTATCTATGGGAAAGGGTCTGTTTAGTGTAAAAACAGAAAAAAAGTAGGCACAGGAATAATCTTTATGATATACAGTACAGTATATCTCATTATTGCCATGTAAGGGCTTTACAATAAATGCATGGGGCTACATCCTACATCTCCAATGGTGGGAACTTTGCGGTCAGCGGTGAGGTTACATGTATGTAATAAACTTATACTGTCACGGTGTGTGTGTCCTGTTTTTTTTGGGGTATTTTTTTAGTAGTAGTACTACAGGTACCGGCGGGCCCGGTTTTCCACCGCATGCTGGTACTTGTGGTTCTCCAAGTACCAGCTTGCGGGGGAGGCTTGCTGGGACTTGTAGTACTGCTACTAAAAACAATATTCACATTTTTTACACTTGGCTATCAGCCCCCCATCCGCCGCCCTTGGATGGGGGCGACAGCCTCGGGCTTCACCCTTGGTCCTTGGGTGGCTGGAGGGGGGGACCCCTTGATTTAAGGGGTTCCCACTCCTCCAGGGTACCCCGGCCAGGGGTGACTAGTTGGGTATGAAATGCCAGGGCCGCCGGGACCACTATAAAAGTGTCCCCCGGCTGTGGCATTATGTACCTGGCTAGTGGAGCCCGGTGCTGGTTTTAAAAATACGGGGGACCCCTACGCTTTTTGTCCCCCGTATTTTTGGAACCAGGACCAGGCGCAGAGCCCGGTGCTGGTTGATGAAATATGGGGGAACCCCTGTCATTTCCCCCCCCCATATTTTGTCAACCAGGACCAGCTCAAAGAGCCCGAGACTGGTTGTGCTTAGGAGGGGGGACCCCACGCATTTTTTTTAGTATCAGGATTCAAAAAGTTACATGTAAAAATCCATTGTTTTTGGGGCCGCTGAGATGGATAGTGACTCTCCCAATGTCGTTTCAGTCCAAGTTCAGCCCCCATCAGCATGGGGGAGAGAAAAATTATGGTAAGACACCCCTAGCACCCCTAAGGGTGGAGGTGGGAAGGGGGTGACATGTAAAAATCCATAGTTTAAAATGGATGTATGTGTGTATGTATGTTCCAGCATAACTCTGGAATGCCTTGAGCAATTTACACCAAACTTGGTACATATCTGACTTATAATATGGAAACAAATACGGTGGTGGTAAGACAACCCTAGCACCCCTTGGGGAGGGGGTGGGAAGGAGGTGATATGTAAAAATCCATATTTTTCGGGGTCTCTGAGATGACTAGTGACACTCCTGATGCCGTGTAAGTCCAAGTTCAGCCCCTATCAGCATAGGGGTGAGAAGTGGGGGTAAGACACCCCTAGCAACCCTAAGGGTGGGAGTGGGAAGGGGGTGACATGTAAAAATCCATAGTTTAAAATGGATGTATGTGTGTATGTTCCAGAATAACTCTGGAATGCCTGGAACAAATTACACCAAACTTGGCAAGGGGGTGACATGTAAAAATCCATAGTTTTCGGGGTCGCTGCGATGAATAGTGACACTCCCGATGCCGTTTTAGTACAAGTTCAGCCCCCATCACGGGGGGGTGAGAAGGGGTAGTGAACTTAAACTTGAAGATGGGCGCATTGACAATAGTCTTATTGTGTTGAGATTTCCATAGGCAGAGCTTGGCCTCTCATCCCAGCATTTACAGCACTGAGCAGGGCAGCATCACAGGTGGGATGGGGCAGAGAAAGGCGGATTATTCTCCTCAGCACCAGCATTTTTTACAGCATCAGAGGTGCGACCTGACACAGATTGGCAGTATACCTGAAATTCCGTAGAGAAGCACAGGTATTCAGCTAGTAGTATTACTAAAAATGATATTGTAAAAGTTCTTCACATGATCTCCGCCTTACTGGTTTCAATGAATGCAGTACATATAATGGCCCTCATTCCGAGTTGTTCGCTCGCAAGGCGATTTTAGCAGTATTGCACACGCTAAGCCGCCGCCTACTGGGAGTGAATCTTAGCTTCTTAAAATTGCGAACGAAAGATTCGCAATATTGCGATTACACATCTCGTAGCAGTTTCAGAGTAGCTTCAGACTTACTCGGCATCTGCGATCAGTTCAGTGCTTATCGTTCCTGGTTTGACGTCACAAACACACCCAGCGTTCGACCAGACACTCCTCCGTTTCTCCGGCCACTCCTGCGTTTTTTCCGGAAACGGTAGCGTTTTTTCCCACACGCCCATAAAACGGCCTGTTTCCGCCCAGTAACACCCATTTCCTGTCAATCACACTACGATCGCCTGAGCGAAGAAAAAGCCGTGAGTAAAAATCCAAACTTCATAGCAAATTTACTTGACGCAGTCGCAGTGCGGACATTGCGCATGCGCACTAAGCGGAAAAACGCTGCGATGCGAAGAAATTTTCAGAGCGAACGACTCGGAATGACCTCCAATGTGCTATGGGCAACATCTCCCCTTCTAAAAAACTCACACCTTAGTAAATATACCCCTTAAAGAGAGATAAAATGGAGCAAGAGAAAGAACCAACTAGCTCCTGTCATTTTCCAAATACAGCCTGTAACATGACAGTTAGGAGCTGATTGGCTGGTACTTTATCTCTCCCCACTTTACCTCTCTCCAAGGCTTTTTATATATGCCCCATTGTCTTGATGTATGAAGTGTTGTGTTCTCTAATTTTGTCCTGCTTGTGCAATATTAAATAATAAGACCGTACCTGAGTGACTTTATGACTTAGCTAGTTAATCTGTAAAAGCAGTCATGTAAGCTACAGCAACACAAAATTAATTGCAGTGTTAATACATTCCAGTACAAGTAATGCTAATGCGATAAAGGCTTTATTTCTCCTTTATTTTCTACTAACACTCTACAGAGTAGTTGAGTCTGGTAGCGGTGACGTGGTTTATTTCTGGGTTGGTACACCAGTGTAAAGTATAGTAGGCTGAGAAGGTACGTTAGGAGAAAATGCAGGGTAGTAATTATTAAGAGATACCTCCTAACATTCCCAGCCTTCGGGACTGCTGGGAGATCCCCCAGAATCGGGCATTCCCACATTAATTGGGACAGAGAGTACGTTATTGTAAAGCAGACCAATTTCTATAGTACCATGAGCAGGGCCGGCCCGCCCATTACACGGGTTATGCGTAAGAGTAAGGCGCCACACTGTGGAGGGCGCCGGCAGCGTAGACCATGCTGCTGTATACCGCCGCCAGCTCCTATGCTGTTTTTGGGCTCGTCGCGGATGGAGTTCAATGGAGGTGCCCCCGGGTGCTGAGGCGGCCAAGGTGAGGAGGAGAGGGAGCTGCGCTATCTAAGGGGAAGCCAGCGGCGGCGGCGGTACTTGTGAGGCCGGGACCCGGGTGCCTGAGGCGGAGTCAGATGGAGCGCAGAGGAGGGAGCTGCTGGGCGGTGTTGGTAGAGGCAGGCTGCCTCTTCCAACACCGTCCAGCAGCTCCCTCCACTGCGCTCAATCTGACTCAGGCAGCCAGGGCCGGATTATAGGCAGGGCGGAAGGCGCGGTCGTCCAGGGGCCCCCACACTGTGGCAAATATTACCCTGGCCGACCCACTTTGCCCCTACCCGGCCAGCACCCGGGAGCAGGGCACTGCAGAGCCGCAATTCGCGGGTTTAAAGGGGGCGGCGCCTAATGCCATGAATGCCTGCCCCCATCAGAGACCTGTGGCGTGCTGACATTTAGCCAGGTAGTGTCTATCCAAGTCCCTTCCTCCCTAGCCCTCTCTCTCTCTCTCTCTCCTTGCATTGCTGTCTTTTGCCCTTTCTTTGACTCACCCTCTCTCTGTCCCTGATGTACACTCTCTCTCTCCCTGATGCGCTCTCTCTATCTCGCTCGGCCTGATGCACCACACTACCAATTGCGCTCCAGCCTTCAGGTCTGTCCCTCTTTTTGCTGGAGCATCTGATGGTGGCACTGTATGGCCATCTCTTCACTGCAAAAACTTTCCTGAGCTGGTTAATCCCAGCTACTGCAATGACTGTTGGCAATAGTGATATAATGGGTTCTGCTTGAGGTGTCTCCTTAACTGTGCATACTGACCAGGGGTTAAAGTGAGCAGGAACGGGGCGGAACTGCGTTCCGTCAGTTCCACTTGGAGACGGAGCGCAGTTCCGCCTCCTCCGCCGCCTCCTCCGGCTCACCTAACCCGATGTGTGGCCAGCGCTGCAGGGAGATGCCGGGCGCCCGCTGAGATTGTGTTACCAGCGTCGCCCGGCTTTCTCTCCACAGCGCCAGCTCACTACTGATTTCCGGCTTCCGGCGCTGTCACTGTGCGCTATGGGAGAGACGTCATTACGTCTCTCCCATAGTGCCGACGAGCGGACGCCCATAGGACTGCAGCGGCCGGACACGGGAGCGGGGCTTTCTTAGTATTGTGATTTTAAAAAAAAAATCCTTTCTGTAGCGGCGCATCTACTGGGGGGGCATTACTACTGAGGGGCATCTACGGGGGGGCATTACTACTGAGGGGCATCTACTGGGGGGGCATTACTACTGAAGGGCATCTACTGGGGGGGGCATTACTACTGAGGGGCATCTACTGGGGGGGCATTACTACTGAGGGGCATCTACAGGGGGGCATTACTACTGAGGGGCATCTACTGGAGGGGCATCTACTGGGGGGGCATTACTACTGAGGGGCATCTACTGGGGGGCATTACTACTGAGGGGCATCTACTGGGGGGGCATTACTACTGAAGGGCATCTACTGGGGGGGGGGCATTACTACTGAGGGGCATCTACTGGGGGGGCATTACTACTGAGGGGCATCTACGGGGGGGCATTACTACTGAGGGGCATCTACTGGAGGGGCATCTACTGGGGGGGCATTACTACTGAGGGGCATCTACTGGGGGGCATTACTACTGAGGGGCATCTACTGGGGGGGCATTACTACTGAGGGGCATCTACTGGGCACAATGCGTATAACATGCTCTACCTGGTGCAATGTGTGTAACGTGCTCTACCTGGTGCAATGCGTATAACATGCTCTACCTGGTGCAATGCGTGTAACGTGCTCTACCTGGTGCAATGTGTGTAACGTGCTCTACTTGGTGCAATGTGTGTAACGTGCTCTACCTGGTGCAATGCGTGTAACGTGCTCTACCTGGTGCAATGCGTATAACGTGCTCTACCTGGTGCAATGTGTATAAAGTGCTCTACCTGGTGCAATGTATATAACGTGCTCTACCTGGTGCAATGCGTATAACGTGCTCTACCTGGTGCAATGTGTGTAACGTGCTCTACCTGGTGCAATGCGTATAACGTGCTCTACCTGGTGAAATGCGTATAACGTGCTCTACCTGGTGCAATGCGTATAACGTGCTCTACTTGGTGCAATGTGTATAATGTGCTCTACCTGGTGCAATGCGTATAACGTGCTCTACCTGGTGAAATGTGTGTAACGTGCTCTACCTGGTGCAATGCTGTAACGTGTTCTACCTGGTGCAATGCGTATAACGTGCTCTACCTGGTGCAATGTGTGTAACGTGCTCTACCTGGTGCAATGTGTGTAATGTGCTCTACCTGGTGCAATGTGTATAACGTGCTCTACCTGGTGCAATGTGTATAACGTACTCTACCTGGTGCAATGTGTGTAACGTGCTCTACCTGGTGCAATGTGTGTAACCTGCTCTACCTGGTGCAATGTGTGTAACGTGGTCTACCTGGCACATTGTGTATAACGTGCTCTACCTGGTGCATTGTGTATTATGTGCTCTACCTGGTGCAATGTCTATAATGTGCTCTACCTGGTGCAATGTCTATAATGTGCTCTACCTGCTGCAATGTCTACAATGTGCTCTACCTGGTGCAATGTGTATAACATGCTCTACCTGGTGCAATGTCTATAATGTGCTCTACCTGGTGCAATGTGTATAATGTGCTCTACCTGGTGCAATGTGTATAACATGCTCTACCTCTGTGGTGCAATGTGTGTAACGTGCTCTACCTGGTGAATTGTGTAAAACGTGCTCTACCTGCTGCAATGTGTGTAACGTGCTCTACCTGGTGCAATGCGTATAACGTGCTCTACCTCTGTGGTGTAATGTGAATTGGTACTATTATGTGGCCATGCTCTTTCCCCATGAAGCCACGCACTGTCCTTGTACTCAAATATGGGAGGGGGAGCACCAATTTACTTTCTGCCAAAGGATACCATAATGTCTAGTTACAGCTCTGGTGCAGTGTCCTGTATGCTACACAGCCCAGCAGCACTGTCACCCCCATCCCCCCACCTTGCAACAGTTTTGTAGTGTCCAAGTCAAGTCTTTTTTTTATATTTGAATAATTAATAAGATTAATATGAACCTTCATTCCAATGGGACCCAGAAAAGGACAGATAGAACCCCAATTTTCAAAAGTTAGATTAATTAGTTAGATTAATTAGAAAACACTTTATTTAACGGTTTTGCCCTTTAAGTTTTAACTTTATGGTAGGCAGTTGATTTCATCCATATTTCGCTTAATGCGCCTTACGCTTTTGTGTGTGTAATATTTTCCATCAACCATGGGGGGTTGGGGGCGCCAAAATCTATATTCGCTTACCAAAAAATTTAGGCTTGGGCCGGCCCTGACCATGAGTTACAAGTGTCTGTAGTCTGATGGTAGCTTCTAGATTCCCTTTGTGGATAGGACCTTTTCCATAATGCACTGGGTCAACGTCACAAACTATTTGGAATAGTAACCTGTGGCGAGCGGAGCGAGACACCGGGCCCAAAGCGTGGCAAGCGTACAATGCAGCATCAACAACAAAAAAAATACCCTAAAGCAAATGGACATTTCAGAAAAAATTAACATGCTCTAAGGGCGGAAGAGATCTTACGCCCTCACTTGATGTCACATCCGGGTCCTGTCCATGAAGAGAAAATAGACATGACCGTAGTCTGATGTACATAAAGGCATTTCATATTCACACTATATACTATGTTATCTTGACTAGCTGCCTTTTAGAGAAGTATAATTCACACTTCCTTTAATAAGAAAACTATTTTACAAATGATTAACAACTATATTATGGGAATATCTGTGGTAGGGTAATAATATCTGTTGAAGTTAGTACTATTTTTAAAATAGTGTATTGTTTATGTCCATTTACAACCAAAACCTTATTGAGATAGATACTGTATAAGGAGAACTGTAGCAAAGCTTAGAGAGAGATAAAGTACCAGCCAATCAGCTCCTTACTGCCATGTTACAGGTCTGTCTGAAAAATGACAATTAGGATCTGGTTGGTACTTTATTTATCGCTATGTTATCTCTCTCCAAGCTTTGATTCATCTCCCCCAAAGTCTTGAAACTGGCAGTAATAATTTATTGCCAGTAGACCATCATTTTGCCCATTTATTAAATATTGGGTTTTTGGGGGGTTAAACAGGTCACATCACAACGCGTTGCAACTTCAGTTTTCGCTTTCCTGGCGCCAATGTGCATGCACACGTCACATCCTGCGTGCCCGGCCAATGCGATCGAATCACATTGGCTGTGAACGCCTCTGCCTGATTGACAGGCAGAGGCGTTTACACGGCGGCAACACGGCGGTGGGTCAATACAAACGGCGGCAGGTCAGCACCATTTTTGGTGGTGGCTTCGATATGTACGCACATGCAGCCGCCCCAAAGGAAAACATGGTGGCGGTGCGCCAGGTTGCGAAGGCAGGGGGTAGTCCACAGTTGCTGTGACTGCAATTAAATTGCGGTTGCAGCCGCTTGGCAGGTCGTTCAGCATGCCGGGCGAAAGAAAGGATTGTAGATTCTGCTTTTTAGCAGAATCTGCAATCCAACCTGAATAACCCCCCTTTGATCATTATAATTTCTTTTCACTTCTATTTGTGGCAATAAGAAATGAAGTTCCAGCTAATATGCATCATTTATCAAATGCAGGACAGGGGTTACAATAGTGTTTTGTCATGGTCAGCACTTTCAGAAAGTCCTGTCTAGGATGAAACGTGTCAGCCAGCTGCATCCATGGTAGATGGAGTTCCAGCTCTATCATGGTCAGGGCAGTAAAGAGCCTGGTTGGGCCCAGGTACTTTTCAGGGGGCGTGGCCTAATCACAAGAGACGTGGTCATGCACCCTTAGAAAAAAATATTGAAATGTTTTTTATTTTAAGCGCCTCCATGGCTACACTGAAGCCCAGCCCAGCACTCCCCCTAACAATGCTGCCAGGTTAGGGGGAGGTGGCCAGGGCTCCCATCAGACCTGGGCCCCGGTAATTTAAAAACACATTTTCACCATTTCAAACCTGGGAGTGCCGCTGTTATTTTCTTTTCTGCATTGTTTATCTAACACACACCATATACCAGGGAGTGCCGGTTCAGTCTCCATTGTGTGTGTGTGTGTGTGTGTATATGTGTATATATATATATATAAACAAATAAATCTAGAAAACCACAGCACTCGCCACCCCAGAAGCGGGGTGCAATGTCTGCACTTACCACTCATAGGGTGGTGTGCATGCAGCCCATGGCCACCTACCCAAATACATACAAGCAGAAAGTTCAGCACTCACCATAGCAAGCTCACTTATCCTCACAACATCAATAAATTAATGATGGGGGTTTAGTTAGTGAATTGGCCAATGCACGGAAGCCTGCAAACCGCTCGCCAAGGTACCCCACCTTCATGCAGGTCCTACACTATCACAGAGTCTCAAAAATTTGTGATATATATTTACATACAGTATATGTGTATATATATATATATATATATATATATATATATACTGTAAATATATATGTATATATACATATATATATATATATATATATATATATATATTAGGGCTGCCATCAGAAATTGTGGGGCCCGGGACTGACAAATTGTGGGGCCCCTCCTTCCGAAAAATAAGAGATTGTGCTGCACCTCTCCACCCATATGTGATGTCATACATTGTGATGTTACAAAGAGGTGGAGCTTTGCGGACCTACAGGAATGGTTCACAGAGAGCTGATGCACAGGGAAGGATTGTTTTAAGAAGTCCTCCATGTGCATCAGCCAACTGTTATTTGACAGACTGGTGCAGCTCTCAAGGTATTGCCGGTAGGAGCCAGGGGTGGGCTCCCCTCTCTGTAAGGGCCTGGGACACCAGTCCCAACAGTCTTCGCACCCCCCCTTCCTCCCCTCGATGGCCCTGTGTGTGTGTGTGTGTGTGTGTGTATGTATGTATATATATATATATGTGTGTGTATATATATATATATATATATATGTGTGTGTGTGTGTGTGTATGTGTGTGTATATATATATATATATATATATATATATATATAATAGATTATGCTGACAACGACAGAGAGTAACATACAGTTGTGCTAAAAGATTGTTCCAATCGTCAGGATTCAGTTCTTTATGCTTTCCACTTCTTTATTATTTTCTTATGTGATAGTCTGTTTGTTTGCTGTCTCAGAAGATATGCAAAAAAACTAGGAGGAACACACTATAGTGTAATTCCACAACAGCATAAATAACCACCCAGTGATATCACTGTAAGGGGGGGTACTCACGGGAGAGATGTGTGCTGAGCGATCTTACCACAGACCGCTCAGCACACATCTCTCACCCCGCTCAGCACAGCGCGATGTGCTGAGCGAGGGGAAAAGCCGACGGGGGGGGCGCTCACTTCACACAACGGTGAAGTGAGCGACCCGCTAGATTGAGCCTGCATGCAGCTCAATCTAGCATCGGCGATAGCGATGCGCGGGGCCGCGCATCGCTATCGCTGGAGGGCATGCACACGGCAGATCCGTGCTTAAAATCTAAGCAATCTAGCAAGATTGCTTAGATTTTAAGCACGGATCTCTCCGTGTGTACCCCCCTTAAGAGGGAAAAGAAGTCTTGCACTTGCTTGTTAGGATCCCCTCAACCACCAACTATACGTAGATAGGGCAGGAATAAATGACACAATGCTTACATTAAGCCAGTTCTCTCCTGCTTTACTGTAAATTAACATAATCCTGTTTGGAATTGGGAATAAATAACCTAAGGAAGCCTGCACAGAGCATAGTGATCTGTGCAGTGCTTTGACCAAGCCTGTCTGCTACCGGCAGGTATTCCAGCGTGTTACAGACTTTTTTTGTTTGGTTTTAGATCCAAACATACAGTAAATTTACAGCTTCTAAAGTTCTAAGCTTGTCTATGGGGGTTATTCAGACCATGACACGTCTGCGTTTCCTGCTCTCCTCCCCCCAAGCTCACGTCACCGCCCTGGGATGCATGGTGAAGGGCTGCGCATGCGCACTGTAGCCACTGCGTGTGCAAGACCCTCTGAATGCGGTGGCTCTATGTAAAATAAATGATAGTCGGTCTGATGGACTATTGCCATCTACAGGCGGGGTTTTTTCCTGCAATTTTCTATCGGCTTTGCCTTTAGTAAATCTCCAGATTGCAGATCCCACAGAAAATCACAGAATAAATAAACTGATGCTTAATAAATTTGTCCCCTAGTCTGCTTTAGTGTACCTAACGATGTAGTCATGCTCATCTGTGCTGCAATGTAGCAACACGGCTTGGTACATTGTATGCCAGGCTGCAAATATTCGTAACCGGCGAATAGTCACAGTCTGGCACACCATGCAGCATACCACATCATAGCAAGATGAGCAT
Source organism: Pseudophryne corroboree (assembly GCF_028390025.1). Taxonomy (NCBI): domain Eukaryota; kingdom Metazoa; phylum Chordata; class Amphibia; order Anura; family Myobatrachidae; genus Pseudophryne; species Pseudophryne corroboree. The sequence continues at coordinate 145,755,865 of NC_086445.1, forward strand.
GGCTACAGCTGTAAATATATTCTGATTAAGAGCTGTACCCAATGCCAATATTTACGGAGTTGAGCGATTCTCAGTCGACTGTGCATGTGTCATGGTAGCACTGCGCACACTCTGCAATTGACTAGCGGCGACTGTCACAGAAAGGATTTATTCACCATGTGTAAGCAAGGAGTAAACATTAGCATATGCTCCAGCTATAAGGCAAGAGAAAACAGTGGCATGTGCTCCAGTTATAAGGCAGAAGAAATCAGTAGCATGTACGCCAGGTGTAAGGCAGGAGAAAATGGTGACATGTGCGCCAGGTGTAAGCTAGGAGAAAATGGTAGCATGTGCGCCAGGTGTAAGGCAGGAGAAAATAGTGACATGTGCACCAGGTGTAAGACAGGAGAAAACAGTGGCATGTGCTCCAGTTATAAGGCAGAAGAAATCAGTAGCATGTACGCCAGGTGTAAGGCAGGAGAAAATGGTGACATGTGCGCCAGGTGTAAGCTAGGAGAAAATGGTAGCATGTGCACCAGGTGTAAGACAGGAGAAAACAGTAGCATGTGCACCAGGTGCAGTGGCGTAACTAGAAATTTTTCTCCCTCAAGCCAAAAAATTCTTCGGCGCCCCCCCCCCCCCCCCCATACCCCCATAGTTGGCACTAGTAAAGGGCCAAATATGCGCGCGCCGCAGGCGCACGCCGGCAGAAAGGGTGTGTGGCTTTGTTGAAATGGGCGTGGCTTTGTGTAAAGGGGCGTGGTATTGCAGGAAAAGACTACCTTATACCCCAGTTTTGCAACCTGCACGCCCAGACGTTAGCCACCACAGGAAAGAAAAATAATCCTGATTCATGCCCCTTACATTATTTGTCATTTTTCCTCCTTATAGTAATGCCCAGTATACATTATGCCACATACTGCAATGGCCCTTAGACATTATGCCACACACAATAATGCACACACCGTAATGCCTGTGACACATTATGACAGGAATCGCAATGCCCGTTATACATTATGCTACACACTGCAATGCCCCTGAGACATTATACCACATATCACAATGCCCGTGATATAGTATACCATACACCGTAATGCCTGTGACACATACCGCAATGCCCGTTATACCCTATGCCACACACCGCAATGCCCCTGATACATTATAGCACATACAATGTCTGTGACACATTATGACACACACCGCAATGACCCTGAGACATTATACCACATACCACAATGCTCGTGATATAGTATACAACACACCGTAATGCCTGACACATTATGACACACACCACAATGTCCGTGATACATTATGCCACACACTGCAATGACCCTGAGACATTATACCACATATCACAATGCCCGTGATATAGTATACCATACACCGTAATGCCTGTGACACATACTGCAATGCCCGTTATACCCTATGCCACACACCGCAATGCCCGTTATACATTATGCCACACTGCAATGCCCCTGAGACATTATACCACATACCACAATGCCCGTGATATAGTATGCCACACACCGTAATGCCTGTGACACATTATGACACACACCGCAATGTCCGTGATACATTATGCCACACACCATAATGCCCATTACACATTAAGTCCTACAGTAAGGCTTCTAATTACTTTTAAATTACCTGCTCGTTGCCAGGGGTTTCATGCTCTTGGTTCCATGCACGGTGCCAGGGGTTTTCATGCTCAGGGTGTCATGCTCGTTGCCAGGGGTTTCATGCACTGGGTGTCATGCTCGTTGCTAGTTGGTAGTGCTTGTTGCTAGGGCTGTGCTCTCCCAGTGCCACATATGCCCCCAGTGCCAGATATTCCCCCACAGTGCCAGGTACTCTACTCACATGCCCCCAGTGCCAAATATAGCCCCCCCATGTGTCAGGTACACATATACCCCCCCAGTGCCACATATACCCCCAGTGCCAGATATTCCCCCACAGTGCCAGGTACTCACATGCCCCCAGTGCCAAATACAGCCCCCTTCCCCCCCATGTGCCAGGTACACATATACCCCCCCAGTGCCACATATGCCCCCAGTGCCACATAAGCCCCCCTCCCCCTGTGCCACATATGCCTCCAGTGCCACATAAGCCCCCCTCCCCCTGTGCCACATATCCCCCCAGTGCCACATAAGCCCCCCTCCCCCTGTGCCACATATGCCCCCAGGCACTGGTTTAGAGAGTCTCCCAAAAGCCGCACTCGTACTGCAGGATACGCAGAGAAACTAGGTCATCTGGACGAGGACATCCCAGTGATATACTGTAGGTCCGACACTCACTCATTTAATCGAGATAAAGGCCACATCATGATTTTTAATATTTATCAGTACATTTACATCTACTGCATTAGGGGCTGTGACTGACTGAGAGTCTCACATGATGTCACACACTCACACAGTGCTGCAGTGCACTGTAGCACTGTATGACATCATGTGAGTCTTGTGAGACTTTAAGTCAGTCACTCACAGCCCCTAATACAGTAGATTTAAATGTGTGTATTGTTCATGCTCTTTAATATCTATGTGGCGTGGCCTCTATCTTGATTAAATGAGTGTCAGTTTTAAACAGAACTTCATGAAAAATAAATATTTGGGTAATTAACCCCCCTGCCTCCCCTCCCCAGCTAAGAACTGCTGTAGTTATTGGTAACCATACCAAGACAACTGAGTGGAGAGCGGCAGCGCAGCTCACCCTGCCCAGTGCCCTGCCCTGATTAACAGCTGCACGCAGTCGCGCATTAACCAAGAGAGGGCGGCAATGGCAATGGGCAGGCGGCTGGGAGCGGCGGCGATGTCTTCCCAGGTGGCGCGGTGCGGCGGGATGGAGCGGACTAGGCCGCAGTGACAGCCGCACGCAGCCGCGCACTTACCAAGAGAGTGGGAGGCAATGAAAATGGGCAGGCGGCCGGGAGCGTCAGCGATGTCTTCCCAGGCGGGGCGGCGGGACGGACCGGACTAGTCTAGGCTGCAGTGACACAGCCGCATGCAGCCGCGGCCGCGCACTTACTAAGAGAGCGGGCGGGCGGCAATGGGCATGGATGTCGGCAGCCGCGGCAATAAACTCCTGGCTTCCTTCCACTGCTCCGAATCCAGACCCTCCGGCAGCGCAGCAGCAGGACTCGGACGGAGGACCCCGCACAAACTCCCAGCGTCGCCCGCCAGTGCAGTCTCTCCTCCTCACTCGGTCTTCCCACGTGCAGGGGGCGTACACAGCTGACCTGAGTGACCCTCCCTCAGTCACAGTGAGATATATATAAAGCCGCCCACCCTTCAAATCGCTCCTCCCTCACCTCTATGTAATTGGCTGGCCAATCTATTTGTCAGCCTAGCTGACAGCCAAAGCTAGTCACTCAAAGTGGCGTCGCCCCCCCCCGCCACGGCGGGGTCTGCGGGGGCAGTAGTTACGCCAGTGACCAGGTGTAAGACAGGAGAAAACAGTAGCATGTGCTCCAGGTGTAAGGCAGGAGAAAACAGTAGCATGTGCTCCAGGTGTAAGACAGGAGAAAACAGTAGCATGTGCTCCAGGTGTAAGACAGGAGAAAACAGTAGCATGTGCACCAGGTGTAAGACAGGAGAAAACAGTAGCATGTGCTCCAGGTGTAAGACAGGAGAAAACAGTAGCATGTGCTCCAGGTGTAAGGCAGGAGAAAACAGTAGCATGTGCTCCAGGTGTAAGACAGGAGAAAACAGTAGCATGTGCTCCAGGTGTAAGACAGGAGAAAACAGTAGCATGTGCACCAGGTGTAAGACAGGAGAAAACAGTAGCATGTGCTCCAGGTGTAAGACAGGAGAAAACAGTAGCATGTGCACCAGGTGTAAGACAGGAGAAAACAGTAGCATGTGCACCAGGTGTAAGGCAGGAGAAAACAGTAGCATGTGCACCAGGTGTAAGACAGGAGAAAACAGTAGCATGTGCACCAGGTGTAAGACAGGAGAAAACAGTAGCATGTGCACCAGGTGTAAGACAGGAGAAAACAGTAGCATGTGCTCCAGGTGTAAGACAGGAGAAAACAGTAGCATGTGCTCCAGGTGTAAGACAGGAGAAAACAGTAGCATGTGCACCAGGTGTAAGACAGGAGAAAACAGTAGCATGTGCACCAGGTGTAAGACAGGAGAAAACAGTAGCATGTGCTCCAGGTGTAAGGCAGGAGAAAACAGTAGCATGTGCTCCAGGTGTAAGGCAGGAGAAAACAGTAGCATGTGCTCCAGGTGTAAGGCAGGAGAAAACAGTAGCATGTGCTCCAGGTGTAAGACAGGAGAAAACAGTAGCATGTGCACCAGGTGTAAGGCAGGAGAAAACAGTAGCATGTGCTCCAGGTGTAAGACAGGAGAAAACAGCAGCATGTGCTCCAGGTGTAAGACAGGAGAAAACAGTAGCATGTGCTCCAGGTGTAAGGCAGGAGAAAACAGTAGCATGTGCTCCAGGTGTAAGGCAGGAGATAACAGTAGCATGTGCTCCAGGTGTAAGGCAGGAGAAAACGGTAGCATGTGCTCCAGGTGTAAGACAGATGAAAACGGTAGCATGTGGGCCAGGTGTAAGCCACAAGAAAATGGAAGCATGTGCCCCAGGTAACATAGTAACATAGTATCTAAGGTTGAAAAAAGACAATTTGTCCATCGAGTTCAACCTATTTGTGGTCTCCTATGCAGTATTAATTTTGACTAATTTTGTCTGATGCTGATGTCAGCCGTTGTTTTATTCCCCCTTTTTTTTTTCTTTTTTCTTTTTTTTTTACTATATTGCGTGACTACGCACCATAACCCTGGATACCCTTATCCATTAGGCATTTATCTAATCCATTCTTAAAGGTGTTGACTGAGTCCGCCATTACTACTCTCTCAGGCAGGAAATTCCAAACACTTATTGTCCTTACTGTGAAAAAAAACTTTTCTTCGCTTTGTTCGGAATCTCCTCTCCTCTAACCTAAGAGAGTGACCACATGTCCTCTGTGCTGATCTTACCAAAACCAGGTCCCGCGCAAGCTCTGTGTATTACCCCTTTATATATTTGTAAATGTTGATCATGTCCCCTCTTAGTCTCCTCTTTTCCAATGTAAACATGTCTGGCCTTGCAACCCTTTCCTCGTATTCCAGCGTCTCCATGTCCTTAATTAGTTTGGTCGCCCGCCTCTGAACCTTTTCTAGCTCCAGGATATCCTTTTTGTAGTATGGTGCCCAAAATTGTACACAGTATTCAAGATGTGGTCTCACTAGTGATTTATATAATGGGAGTATAACACTCTCGTCCCTTGCATCAATTCCCCGCTTTATGCATGCTAATATCTTATTAGCCTTCTTTGCTGCAATCCTACTTTGGGTACTGCTGCTTAGTTTGCTATCTATGTGAACACCTAAGTCTTTTTCTAGTACAGAATCCCCTAATATTACCCCATTTAGTATATAGGTGTTATTTTTGTTCTTGCTACCACAGTGCATTACCTTACACTTGTCTGTATTGAAGCTCAATCTCCATTTCGCTGCCCATGCTTCTAGTTTAACTAAGTCATTCTGAAGAGACTCAGCATCCCCCTCCGTATTTATAACCTTACACAATTTGGTATCGTCTGCAAAAATTGACACCATGCTCTCTAGACCTACTGTTAGGTCATTAATGAACAATAGTGGCCCAAGTACAGACCCTTGTGGCACACCACTTAGCACTTCAGTCCAATTTGAAAATGATCCATTAACCACAACGCGCTGCTCCCTATTATCTAACCAATTTCGGACCCACGTGCATATTGTGCTCCCTAGCCCTATTTCTTGTAGCTTATAGATAAGTCACATGTGTGGTACTGTGTCGAAAGCCTTGGCAAAGTCTAAAAAGATTACATCCACCTCTTTACCCTGATCAAGGTTCGCACTAACTGTTTCATAAAAGCCAAGTAGGATGGTTTGACATGTTGGTTCATATTAATGACCTTATTGGCTTCAAGGAACTTCTGAATACTATCCCTTAGAATACCTTCCAATACTTTCCCCACTATAGATGCAAGACTAACTGGTCTATAATTATCCGGTTCAGCTTTACTTCCCTTTTTGAATATCGGCACTACTTCCGCTATATGCCAGTCTTTGGGAACCATACCTGATATAACTGAATCTTTGAAGATCAAAAATAGAGTGAAGCTCCATGAGAACCCTTGGGTGAATTCCATCAGGACCAGGTAACTTATTAATCTTTAACTTTTTTAATCGGTCACAGACTACCTCTTCATTTAAATAAGCACTTAGTAGTGGGACATTGTCTTCATTGATATTGTGTGTGTGTTAGTCCCTGTATTTGGTCCTCTCTTGTAAATACCGTTGAAAAAACTCATTTAGTTTGTCCGCTATGTTATTATCATTTTTGATTAAGAGTCCCAACTTATCTTTTAAAGGGCCTATACCCTCCTTCTTTAATCTCTTGCTGTTGATGTATTTAAAAAAAAAAAATTGGGATTTACCTTTGCTTTCCTTTGCTACTAGTTTTTCAGTTTCTACTTTAGCCACTCTTATTTCTTTTTTGCGTATTTTGTTACAATCTTTATAGTGCTGAAATGACTCTGCATTCCCGTCAGATTTGTAATTTGTGAATGCTCGCCTTTTTTTGCCCATTTGCTCCTTTATCTTTTTGTTAAGGCACATTGGATTGGGATTTTTATTCCTTTTTTTGCTACTTGTGGGAATAAATTTGAGAGTATTTTTAACTAGCAGGGATTTTAATACATCCCTTTTCTCCATAGTATTTTTTTCTTGAAACAAAATTTCCTATTCAGTGTCCCTTAAGGCTTCCCTCATCATGTCAAAGTTGGCTTTACTAATGTTTAGAGTCCTAGTTGGGCCAGTATAGGACTGCTTATGAAAACTAATATTGAATGTGACCATATTGCATATTGTGGTCGCTGTTTCCCATGGGTTCCCCTGCTATCATATTTGATATCAGTTCCCCATTGTTAGTTAATGCCAGGTCTAAGATTTCATTGTACATAGTGGGTTCCTCTATTAATTGAACTAAGAAGTTATAATTTAGTGTGTGATAATGCTGATTATGATTATCTTATAACCTTCACTATATGGGTAAGAGACTCAGTACGCAATTGGCGTATGGGGTACCGTAAGGGTACGCGCTTAGCGTAGCATACGCTCGGCCGTGATCGAGACGCACATGCGGCACGCTCGCTCACAGCTTATGCTTGGTGTCGAGCACGCTATAGGCGAGCGACTACCGTAATGCTACGCTACCAGCGTAGCGGATGCTCGAGACCACGAGGAGATCACGAGCGGCGCAGACGCTCACAAGATGACAATCAGTAAACCTTGAATGTAACACACAGAAAGGATACTCTTATACTGTAAACCTTGTACTGAAACACTGTAGCGATATAACGCTGCTTAACCTTGTTAATACTAAAGCTGTTTGAGCGATCGAGACGCTCCTATTACCCTCTGCAATGTAATGAACACACGATACCGTGCTAAGGATCCAACACCTTTACTAACAAGCTTTTAGTTATATCGAAAAGGGGTAAAACAGTTTACAAGTCATACACTACAAGCTAAAATATAATTCTAACAGAATATCTAGACAGAAATATACAATAACGTTACAATCTTATACTAAACAGAGAGAGAGAATGTGGCCAATACAAACAAAGAGCGAGATGATTACAGAGAATTACTTACACACACTGGGAACGATCGCTGCGCTAGTCCTGGTACCAGCTCCGAGTTAGTCAATATGAAAACCGTTTGTGGAGTGAGTGAGCTGCCCAGGCTGGCTGATCTTATATACACTGAGTACAGTATACTACAAAGGGACCTATAATCTCATTGTTCATTGGACACAGGAATGTCTCCTCGCATTATAACAAAAGGTCATAGGTTAGTTTGAACAGGTGGGCTGTGACTATTTCAAACCTTCTTTGGTAGATGACCGTCTTGTGGTCATCTTCCTCTCCCTTTTCTCTAGATACTGTATAATGCTTACAGGTGCACCTCCAGCTTAAATATAGATGGGTAATGGCAATTTGCCTCTCCAATTTGCCTCCTGTTGCTGGTTTCTGGGTTAATTTACTTTTTCGTATTTTTTACATTAACTAAGCCTGTGCGTAGCCCTATAGACTATATGTCTTCCCCTGTTTAGTTATTTAACTATTTCAAACAGCTCAGGTGGGAGGGAATCTCCGGATTCCCGCCGCATGGATAATGAACTGCAAATATATGAAATGTCCAGAATCTACTAATGGCCATAACTACCCGCAGGAGCGATTAATCTTTACCTAACCAACACCGGATTGTTGCTATTAAAATACTCTTCGGTTAGGTACCAGACACAACTGTTCTACCTTAAGCAGACCCTTTGTATAACAAAAAGAGGGATTCCTATGTCCATGAACAAGTCACATTAAACAAACTTACAGTTATCACTAAGGGGAACATTATCTATAAAACATGCTATATGGATTTATTATCTAGCGATTGAGTCGCCCGCTAGACGCACACAAACTCTACCGTAAATGCACATACCACGCGCCAATGCGCACGGCCGTAGAAGCTTCATTACACAGCTGCGAGTATCCGCACGCACGGGAGAGAATGTGCACGTGCAGCAGGCACGCGCATGAGGTGAATATATGGCAACGTGTAGCATGATATTTTTCTGACTTTGACAGTCCACCCTTTGGCAGTCATCAATAACTGCCACTTTCCTAAAACAGTTCAAAAAGAGAAAAATATATGTCATGTGTAAATACATTTCTATGGTTGGGTAAGGGAGAAGAGGATCAGGTGGGAAAAAGGTATGACCTAGTGAGATAGTAGAAGCATGTGTGTATGAATCCATGTTTGAGGGGTCATGTATCATCGTGCCATACGTGTTTTAAATCAAGCTTCGAGGTATTGCGAAGTATACATTTGAATCCTTCTTATCCCGTATGACGGGTCTGTGGGTGGGCTGTCAAACTTTACCGAGCTCTTTTCGGCTTTTGGTTGCAACAAAATGGGGGAGCACATTTTAGTTGATGATACATGAATGGGGGAATATGTGAGTGCTGATATCTGTGCCTATATTCCCTATCGACTATGTGTGTCATTACCTGGAGGTTGTAGAAATGAAGATAAGAAGCAATTATGGTAAATGCAGTCATAAACTATGTGAGTTTAATATACATTTGTTGATTGAGGTCTTGTCTTGTGTCTTGTCTCGATGTACATGTTGACTGTAGTCTCTTTGGGCTTTTGCTATAATGCGAGCAAAGCCGTTTCAATGTCCATAAAATTTTAAATCACTAAAGTTCTGGGCTAGCGTTTTCATTAAAGTCACTAGGGATATTGGGGGCCGGCAACATAGTCCATAAAGAAATCTTTGTATAAATGTGGTCTTCAAATCCTTCTTCCAAGCGAGTCTTTGTACCTTGGAGAAAAACAAAGGAGAAACGGGTGAAAGAAACGGACCGTGGAATCATATTTTATCACAGCGTTGTCTCTATCGTTGGGTCATAAATCAAATTAGTCGTTGTTAGTACAGTGTCCTCGCTCCCTAGAATCATCACCCTAGTACTGTTTCTACGCTTCGCTAAAACCCGAACGCATCTAAATATCAGACCGACCAATATGATGACACCCAGAATACACAAAAGAAATTTCCCTACATCCATGATAATACCTTGGGCCCATTCTCCTAAACCAGAGAACCAATTTCGTGGGTTCAACCATGACACCCAACTGGTCAGCTCATTACCCACAGCAGCAAGGGTGAGATTGTGTTTCCTTCGGAACTCCCATTTTAATTGTAAAATGTCATCCATCTTTTGGTCTATGACCTCGACCGGGTCCTCAGTGCTGTTTGTAATATACGTGCAACACTTTATTCCATATTGAGTAGCCAAGGTGACACAATACCCGCCTGTCACTGCTGTGAGATAATTGAGAATCATCCTATGCTGAACCAGTTCTGTTTTGTAGGCTTGTAACTCTCTTCCAGTATACCTGAATGTGTCGTCATACATTTCAGTGATATTGTCTAATAAATTAGCAAGCGCAGATATATATCTATAATTTAACACTCCTCTAGCGGTACGAGTGATATATAACGCGATTAGGAATTGAATCCCGGTGGATTCATGGATCAGGTCAGAGGCCGGATGCTCTGTTCTTTCTGTCAGTTGCCTTTTAACGACGTGCTCGTAATGAGTGTGAGTATAAGGAGCTTGTGCACCACGGTGAATATCTTTCATTTTGTTATGGGATACAGTCATTACTTCAGGCAGTACTTTTCCAATATAACATAACCCTTCTGAGTTTGGGGCAAGCCACTTATACGCCTTCCTCCCGCATATGAAATATGCATCATCGGGGAGAACATATGGGACGGAGTATGACATTACTATGTTACAAATTTTCCATGTCAAATCTCCTAACCCTAATTCTCCCATCTGTTTAGTGCACGTATCAGTTTGTACGATCTGTGCACAGTATCCTGGTGATACTTCTCCAACTCGCATGATCCTACTTCCTAAGGTGTACCTATACTGAAAGAATTTCCTATGGTCGGCTATCTGGCGTATAAGTTCTGTTTCTATGGGCAATCTGTCGGCTCTATGTGAGAATGTCATGGTTTGATTACTCCATGACACTTCCCAATTTCCCGGCTTTCGGGGATTGGAAATGTTAAAGCACACTAAGGACCTATCCACATGATATTGGTGGAGCTTCAAACTAGGAGGACTGGATATATTAAACCTCCTGTCCACCGGCCTCCCACCACTTAGCTCAAGTACCTCTCCTACAGTTAAAGGGAATGGTACTAGTCCTGATTTGCTATGGCCTTGAGGTACTTGAGAGCATACCCAACAGTCTGTCTGATTTAACACTTTACCCACTAAGGAGTGATAGTCACTCAATGGATGCCGGTCCAAATGGATATTAAAACTGGATTGGCATTTCTTGATACACCCATCCTCGACTATACTGTCACAGTGTCTACAGATGCAGTTCTCTTCAGCTAACAATCCTTCACAATTCCTTCTATTGTCAATGCTACCAGATCGTTTTCTGATACTCGCCTTTACTCTGTGATTATGTTGTTCTTGGAAATCTACGCCTTCATCCTGGCCATCAGAACCCATTCCAGATCCTTTCTCGACTTCCATGGTACTCTCACCGAAACAGACTGCTCTGGTCAACATCATGGTTAACAGGAAAATCCGTATCACAGTCTCTTGGGGCAAGTCCATCTTGGAGGAGTAAAAGGAGAAAATAAGAAGGAGGAAGGGAAATAGGAGGGAGGTGGGAACTGGAGAAAATAACAAATGGGAAAAAGAAATCTGGCTCGACAAGCTTCTGGTCTTATTATTCTCAGCGCTCAGGTGTCGTCTCACTCTTCCCTGAACAGACACTCTAGTGATACAACCTCTACCATCTGTTCTTTGTCACGGGACCTTTCTGGATCCGCAACCTTCTTACAATGAGACGTATGGACCCAAGTCTCTCTCTCGGCAACCTTCAAAGCAGTTGTGCTGGTCAATAAGACTTGGTATGGTCCTTCCCATCTGTCAATAAGGCAACCTGAGCGTAGAAAATTCCGTATCATTACATAATCCCCAGGTTCAATGTCATGACAATTACTGTCTGGCAAATCAGGAATCACCAACTTTAGATTATCATTCTGATTCCTCAATTGCTTACTCATCTTAACCAAGTACTTTACGGTTACTTCATTGTTACATTTCAAATCATCCTGGGGGTTAATCATAACATGGGGTTGTCGACCAAACAGAATTTCAAAAGGAGACAGATTAAGAGGGGACCTGGGAGTGGTTCTGATGCTGTATAATACAATTGGCAAAGCTTCAGGCCACAACAGTCCTGTTTCAGTCATTACCTTGCTCAATTTATTTTTAATAGTGCTGTTAACTCTTTCCACCTTCGCACTCGCCTGGGGGCGGTACGGAGTGTGCAGCTTACTATTAATTCCCATCAACTTACACATTGTTTGAAAGACTTCACCGGTGAAATGGGTACCCCTATCACTCTCAATTATTCTAGGGATACCGTACCTACACACAAATTCCTGCACAATTTTCTTTGCAGTAAATACAGCGGTATTTGTGGCCGCGGGAAATGCTTCAACCCAATTTGAGAACACATCAATACAGACCAAAACATATTTTAAATTTCTACAAGGTGGCAATTGTATGAAATCAATTTGTATTACCTGGAAAGGGCCATCTGTCGGAGGGATATGGGATGGTTCTGTTGGTATTGCCTTTCCGATATTCTTCCTCAAGCAGGTGAGACATGTCATTGCTCTTTTACCCGCATGGGAAGAAAATCCTGGGGCGCACCAATAAGCTCTTACTAGCTTGCACATCCCTTCTTTGCCTAGATGAGTCAGCCCATGTGCTGCTTCCGCTAGACTTGGAAGGTATGCTCTGGGTGCCAATGGTTTACCATGTCCATCTGTCCAGAGTCCTGAGGACTCCTGGCCATATCCTTTTGACCTCCAAACTGCCTTTTCCTGTGGGGAACACAAATTTTGTATTTCACGCAATTTCTGCGTGTTTACAGTATTAAATACCATCAGTTGTGTGATGTCTGTTTGTCTAGGGGTACCGGCTGCTGATTTAGCAGCTTCGTCTGCTCGGCTGTTACCAAGTGATACCGGGTCTTGGCTATACGTGTGAGCTTTACACTTGATAACAGCCACTCTGTCGAGTTCCTGTATCGCTGTTAGAAGTCTTTTGATGTGGGCTGCATGCGCTTTGGGTGTGCCAGCTGCCGTCATGAAATTTCTGAGGCGCCATAGGGCTCCGAAATCATGGACTACTCCGAATGCGTACCTAGAATCTGTGTAGATATTGGCTGACTTGCCCTTAGCCAATTCACATGCTCTGGTTAGGGCAACCAGTTCAGCAACTTGTGCTGAGTGAGGTGGGCCTAGCGGTTCTGCTTCTATGGTACCTTGGTCATCTACGACTGCGTATCCAGTACACAAGTCTCCCGAGTCCGTCTGTCTGTGACAACTACCGTCAGTGTAGAAAGTAAAATCTACATCTTCCAGTGGGTTGTCACTGATGTCAGGCCTTGCCGTGAAATTTTGGGTCAAATATTCCATACAATCATGCGTGTCATCCCCTGTATTAAATCCTCCTTCACCATCACTCTCATCCTCCACCCTTTGTGCCTGTCCAGGCACACCTGGGAGATACGTTGCAGGATTTAATGCGCTGCATCTCCTTATGGTAATGTTTACGGGGGCCATCAATGCCAATTCCCATCTTGTAAACCGCGCTGATGAGACATGTCTGGTTTGGGCAGAATTCAGTAAGGCTGACACTGCATGTGGTGTATGAATTGTGAGGTTGTGTCCTAGCACTACATCTTCGCTTTTCGTAACTAGCAATGCTATTGCTGCAACGCTTCGCAAGCATGTGGGGAGGGATCGCGCTACCGTATCTAGCTGAGCGCTGTAGTAGGCTACCGGCCTGCTGGCATCACCATGCTTCTGGGTTAAGACACCTGCTGCGCAACCAGCACTCTCTGTTTTGTACAGCTCAAAGGGTTTCCCATAGTCAGGCATACCTAATGCCGGTGCCTGTGTTAGGCACTGTTTTAGTCTTTCAAATGCCATCTCAGATTCGTCTGTGTGCGAAATCCGATCAGGTTTACTTGATGAGACCATCTCCTGCAAAGGTAGGGCTAGTATGGAAAAACCTGGGATCCAGTTACGGCAATACCCACACATTCCTAAAAACGTTCTAATCTGTTGCTGGGTTTGTGGCAGGGTCATGTCACGAATTGCTTGAATTCTATCAGCGGTAAGGTGTCTCAGTCCTTGTGTCAGACAGTGTCCCAAATACTTCACACGGGTCTGGCATAACTGTAACTTGTCTTTGGAAACCTTGTGTCCTGTGTCTGAAAGATGAAACAGGAGCTGTTTTGTATCTCTCAGGGACGCTTCCAGTGAATCTGAACACAGTAGTAAATCATCCACGTACTGGATCAATACTGATCCACTCACTGGTTGGAAAGACTGTAAACAATCATGCAGGGCCTGTGAGAAAATACTTGGACTGTCTATGAACCCTTGTGGTAAGCGAGTCCAGGTATACTGAACTCCCCTGTATGTGAATGCAAATAAGTATTGACTGTCAGGGTGCAGAGGTACCGAGAAGAAAGCGGAGCTGAGGTCAATCACAGTGAAAAATTTGGCAGTGGGAGGGATTTGCATTAGGATGACAGCTGGATTTGGCACTACGGGGAATTGACTCTCAACTATTTTGTTGATCCCTCTTAGATCCTGCACTAATCTGTAACCCCTCCCCCCACTCTTTTTAACAGGGAAGATGGGACTATTTGCAGTGCTGGACGTCCTTACCAGAATGCCCTGTTGTAGCAAGCGCTCTATTACAGGGTAAGCTCCTAACTCCACCTCTGGCTTCAGAGGATATTGTGGGATTTTTGGAGCTATCCTACCATCTTTTACTTGCACAACTACTGGGGCTACATTTGCCATCAATCCAGTGTCTTGTCCATCCTTGGTCCAAAGTGACTCCGGTATCTGGGAAATCATTTCTTCTACCTTGGACGGACACCTATTTACAATAACAGTGTGTGACATTAATCTTGTTGGGGAGTCTAGCATATCTTGCGCTTCCTGAGCGTGGTTTTCGGGTATGTCCAAGAACACACCTTCAGGAGTACAGTATATGACGCATCCCATTTTGCACAGTAAATCTCTCCCTAAGAGATTAGTCGGAGCCGATGCAGCCAGCAGAAAAGAATGCTTGGTATGCAAAGGCCCTATCGTAATCTCTGCTGGCTTGCTTAAAGGATAGTGTCGTACTACTCCTGTTACTCCCATGGCTGGAATTGTTTTACCAGTGGTTCTCATGCCCACGGTCGAATTTATCACTGACTTGGCCGCCACCGTATCTACAAGGAAATTTAGAGATCTACCAGCTACATCGATTGTGACCTCGGGTTCACTTCCAGGGCTCGCAATCAATTTCACTGGCTGCAGATTACAGGTGTGGCCACACCCCTATGGTGTATGGTGACCTCCCTGTATTGCAGTTGCAGCTATCACCTGTGAAGGGGGTGAATGGGTGTTATTAGAAACTTGCCAGTCTCTTTTTGGGGGATACCTTCTTGTTTCCCCTGCGTGTGGCTCATAACTCCGTCTCTGCGGTCCTTGATCCCATTTTTGTGTGTCATGTCGTTGTCTAGGAGGTTGATATGATTTTTGTGCATTTTTCGATCTACAGTCTCGTGCAAAATGTCCCTCTTTATGACAGTAATAACAAGTTACCACATTTGACTTACCCACAGGGGTCGGAGATTTATACAGAGGTGGCCTTGTGGTCAGGGCCTGTATACTTACGGCCATTAACTTATCACTTTGTGACTCCCTGTGTCTGGTGATATTCCGATCATGATCAACAGCGGCCTCTCTCAAAGTAGCCACCGACAGACCTCGCCAACATGGTTGGGTGGTCTGTACCCTTGTCCTTAATACTTCCTTTAAACCTTCCATTAACACAGATACTGCTACTGCTCTATGATTTACATTTGTCTTAATGTCTTCTATGCCTGTATACTTAGCCATTTCCTGTAGTGCCCGATGAAAATAATCAGCAGCTGTTTCTCCCTCTTTTTGTTTGATGGAAAAAAATTTGTTCCATTTGGCAACAGCTGGAAAATACTCTTTTAACTGTAAATTTATTCTCTTTACATTATCTTGGTTGTACACATCCGTAAGGGGTACATTTTCATCTAATTTACAGTCAGCTAAAAATCTTGCTGAGTCGCCATTGGAGGGTAAACATGCCCTCAGCAAAATCTGCCAGTCTTTGTTATTGGGCTCCACAGTATTTCCTAGATCTCTAATGTATTTCTGGCTAGCAGCTAGATCTTTCCTAGGATCAGGGAATTCAGACACCATTGTTCTTAATTCCATTCGGGAAAAGGGGCAGTGCATGGCGATGTTTCTGACAGGAGTGACTCCTGAAGTGTCAGTTTTCCCATTTGGCACTGCTATTACCCTAACGGGATTAAGTCCAATAACATCATTCTGAGTAGATTCTACAATATGTGGCGAAATGGTTTCAGCATAGTGTATGGTGCCGTACTTACCAGTTGATACGACCTCACCTGTCCCTCCGCTAGGGGGCTTTGATGCTAATCTTACGGGTTGGGCCGTGCCCACTGTTGTTTCTGCTATGGTGGCTGCTAGAGAGAGTGCCGATATTGTTGTTGGCTCATCCTTTTGATCACACTCCTGGGGAAAGTTTAAAACAGGGTACAGCTTGCACGGATTAGTATTTGCATCAATAATCTTAGTCACATTATTCTTAACATTTATACAGTTACTAAGTGCATGTTTATCATTCACCAGTGTGCCATTCTCTGTAACCACCTGCTCTCCCGTTATGTATGGTGGCGGTGGCGCCGTGGCTATCAGTTTCTTGATAGGGTTAGATCCAGCCGCCTGAGCCAATCCTCTCTGTATTTCACCCTCCTGCTGCCATAACTGTAAATAGTCATAATGTTTGATCCGTCTCTTTGCAGATTTAATGAGACATATCCTTCTCCTTAGATTTTGTAACACATCTGGGCTAAAACTGCCTACCCGTGGGAACTTTTCCCCATCATGCACAGTCATTCTTTCCCATTCATCGCAAAAAACCTCTGTGTGTGAACCGTATTTCTCACACATTACATACCTTGCCGACCCGATTGGTCAGTTTACCAAGTCAACCCGAACCGAGGTTGATCGCCCCCTACCTGAACAACTGGCCCCCATCTTTGCAGGTGCTGCTTTCACTACCTCTGACCTTCAAATCAGGGTCTTCAGCGAACCCTTACAAAAACCAAGATGCCCTGGGTAGGCCGGCGGCGGAAGTTTACCGAGTACTCCACTCACTCGCCCACGTCGACCAATACGCCCACACACTGCCTTGGCGCTGGCGTACTCAACCTAGGGCCCCTGCGACCTGAACCTCTATTTACTGGAACATGTGGGTGTGATCCGAAGAGCACTTAACCCTTTCCAGTAACTATTGGTTGTTGGATAGTTCCCGAGTGACCAGCGAACCTCCCTTAAAATAAAAAAAATTACACAAATCACGTTAGAATGTACAAATAGCGTTTGTGACCCCTCTAGCGTACGCAAATGGTACTGGGTCAAGTTACTAACTAATGCACACAATTACGTGCGGTACAATCGTTCTGCACATAAGCAACTAATCTTATGTGCGGAGCGACCAGTGGAATCGAAAATTGTGGCTGCGAATTCCTTCAGCCAGAGCTTAATGGCCTATATGGGTATCGCACCAACCCTTTCTGGTGTTGTGCTCCTTTCATCTATAGCGGACTTCTTAGTCTGCTGTACCTAGACCTCCTGGTCTGTGCTACAGCAGACCTCCTGGTCTGCTATACTCTAATGCTCTTTTTTTTTTTTTTAAATGTTTAACAAGGGATGCCTCCCAAGCCACCATGCAGTCACTTACGCGTATGTACCTCACGAGAACTCGATGATTTCCTGTGGTTCAACCCCAAAAATTTTAGAAACTTATATATATGTATACACACTCTTTCACCTCATATGCACTTTACTTTCGTTTCTGCGCAGAAATCCCTTTCAATCAGTAACACAGTCTAGTCCAGATGAGTTGCAAATTAGAGAAGGATCTATTAGCTTAAAATTTTGGACACTGAAATTGACTTGCGCTATTATCGCGTTGCCTCCTTTTCGCCTATTTAAAATAATACTATCGTGTGATTTGTATTATGTGGGCGTACCCAGACGCTCCGTTGCGTAATATACGCTCCGTGCGTCGGCCCTTGCATCGCGTACGCTAGTCCCGCCCTTTGTTAGAGACACATGTACGCAAGCCAGGTATATCCACAGAAATACAATTAACACGTTTATATCAATGTAAATGATCTTTAACTGTAATCATCTACTGAACACCACACCGAACTTCCTTGTATCTTAGGCAAGCCGTGCGCGTGTTTTACAAATTACTCCTTAACGTATTAATATTACTTTTAACTACCAATAGCAACAAATCTTTCTCAGCACGTTATCAATTGTGAAATGGCAAACAGGAAGGTGATATGTGAAAATACACAAATGAAAAGAGATACAGTTGTGTGCGTGCGTGCGTGCGTGTGTACGCAAAACAGAAATAAACAGTTTTAAAAAGACAATAGCGTATTGTTCTTACCTCCGGTTCCGGATTCCACCAGCACTCCTACAACGTAGCGAAACAGACGCTTATCTAGCCAGCACTACTGCCTTCCCGCCCTTGCTGGCAGATCACGTCTGCTTTCGTCAGTGTGGATATGTGGAGGACGGACGAGCCGCCAATTGATAATGCTGATTATGATTATCTTATAACCTTCACTATATGGGTAAGAGACTCAGTACGCAATTGGCGTATGGGGTACCGTAAGGGTACGCGCTTAGCGTAGCATACGCTCGGCCGTGATCGAGACGCACATGCGGCACGCTCGCTCACAGCTTACGCTTGGTGTCGAGCACGCTATAGGCGAGCGACTACCGTAATGCTACGCTACCAGCGTAGCGGATGCTCGAGACCACGAGGAGATCATGAGCGGCGCAGACGCTCACAAGATGACAATCAGTAAACCTTGAATGTAACACACAGAAAGGATACTCTTATACTGTAAACCTTGTACTGAAACACTGTAGCGATATAACGCTGCTTAACCTTGTTAATACTAAAGCTGTTTGAGCGATCGAGACGCTCCTATTACCCTCTGCAATGTAATGAACACACGATACCGTGCTAAGGATCCAACACCTTTACTAACAAGCTTTTAGTTATATCGAAAAGGGGTAAAACAGTTTACAAGTCATACACTACAAGCTAACATATAATTCTAACAGAATATCTAGACAGAAATATACAATAACGTTACAATCTTATACTAAACAGAGAGAGAGAATGTGGCCAATACAAACAAAGAGCGAGATGATTACAGAGAATTACTTACACACACTGGGAACGATCGCTGCGCTAGTCCTGGTACCAGCTCCGAGTTAGTCAATATGAAAACCGTTTGTGGAGTGAGTGAGCTGCCCAGGCTGGCTGATCTTATATACACTGAGTACAGTATACTACAAAGGGACCTATAATCTCATTGTTCATTGGACACAGGAATGTCTCCTCGCATTATAACAAAAGGTCATAGGTTAGTTTGAACAGGTGGGCTGTGACTATTTCAAACAGCTCAGGTGGGAGGGAATCTCCGGATTCCCGCCGCATGGATAATGAACTGCAAATATATGAAATGTCCAGAATCTACTAATGGCCATAACTACATGCAGGAGCGATTAATCTTTACCTAACCAACACCGGATTGTTGCTATTAAAATACTCTTCGGTTATGTACCAGACACAACTGTTCTACCTTAAACAGACCCTTTGTATAACAAAAAGAGGGATTCCTATGTCCATGAACAAGTCACATTAAACAAACTTACAGTTATCACTAAGGGGAACATTATCTATAAAACATGCTATATGGATTTATTATCTAGCGATTGAGTCGCCCGCTAGACGCACACAAACTCTACCGTAAATGCACATACCACGCGCCAATGCGCACGGCCGTAGAAGCTTCATTACGCAGCTGCGAGTATCCGCACGCACGGGAGAGAATGTGCACGTGCAGCAGGCACGCGCATGAGGTGAATATATGGCAACGTGTAGCATGATATTTTTCTGACTTTGACATGTGTTTATAAACATATTACAGTATCACATGAATCGTTTTTCCAATTTATCTCAGAGAATATTACCTTAGATGTCCTTGCCTTTAGTTTCTGGCCTAAGTCCCTATAATCTTTTAAGGACATCCCACCTACCACTAACTTTGTCATTGGTGCCAACGTGCACCAAGACCGCCGTGTCTTTCCCAGCCCCTCCCAACAATCTATCAACCCGGTCCGCGAATGTGCCATACCCGAGCACCCGGGAGACAACATACTGTACGGCGATCACGGTTCCGGTAGCAGATTGCCCTGTCTGTCCTCCTGATAATAGAATCCCCTACCACCACAGTCTGACTAGGTACCTCGCTTTCTTTCATCCCCTCCGTGCTAGAGGGACCGTTCTTCCGGTTGCTGGAGGGAACAGTCACCTCCGGCACCGACATTTCCTCACTACCATCCTCCGAATCGACGTCCAATCGAGCAAATTTATTAGGGTTTGGTAGTTTAGAGATGTCGTGCCTCTCCCCCTTTTTCTTCCTTCTAACTGTGACCCAGCTGGCTACCTGTTCATCCTCGTCTACCAGTGCCCCCCTGCAACTCCTCTACCATTCTATCTAAGTTCTGCTCGAGATTGTGAATATCCCTCAGCCGCATAACGGTTTGCTCTAGATCAGTTACCTTGGCTTCCAGGGCAGCCGTTCGCACACACCTCTCGCAGATGTATTCACACTGGGCCGGTTGCTCCAGGTGCGCATACATCTTGCATGACATGCACTGAGACTCTCAATCATGGCCCCACCCATTTCCTTGACAACCCTAGCTCCCCATTACCTTCCGAGAAAAATAATACAACAATTTAAACAATTAAAACATTTTAACTATGCAATAAGATATTATACTATGGCCTAGCTGTGAAGAGAAACAGTACACACAACAGAAAAGAAACAGTTAATTAAATCAAAGACAAGGACAGGGGGAGAGAGGAAAAGAGAAAACAATCACATACAGTACAATATAGTAGGAAGCTAATACTTATCTGCTGGGGCCCTTCTCCTTTTGCCATTGTCCTTCCCACTTGCAGTTGCTCAGTCTCGCTGCACCTCCGTTACCTTGCAGATGTGCACCCGGCTTCTGTCTCTGTACTGGAGCAGCAGCAGCAGCACCTGCTTCCAGGACACAGCTCCCTCCTGCCTCAGCATGTCCGTCCAGCCAGCTCCCTTCAGCTCCTTTCTGTAGGCTCACTGCACCAGGTCCTGGCTCCCGGCTCTCTGCCTTGCAGGCACTCGCTCCAGCACCCGGCACCCCCCGCTCCGGCACCAACACTTGCAGCACCTCCGCAACGCGTGCTCTCATGTTGCGCAACGTCACTTCCGGATCACTCCTCCTCCTCACCAGAGTCACAACGGTAACATGTGCGACAGGTGTAAGCCAGATGAAAATGGTAGCATGTGCACCAGGTGTAAGCCAGAAGAAAATGGTAGCATGTGCACCAGGTGTAAGGCAGGAGAAAATGGTAGCATGTGCGGCAGGTGTAAGGCAGGAGAAAACAGTAGCATGTGAGCCAGGTGTAAGGCAGGAGAAAATGGTAGCATGTGCACCAGGTATAAGGCAGGAGAAAATAGTAGCATGTGAGCCAGGTGTAAGGCAGGAGAAAATGATAGCATGTGCACCAGGTGTAAGGCAGGAGAAAACGGTAGCATGTGCGGTGCGGCAGGTGTAAGCCAGTAGAAAATTGTAGCATGTGCGGCAGGTGTAAGCCAGGATAAAACGGTAACATGTGCGCCAGGTGTAAGGCAGGAGAAAACAGTAGCATGTGCGCCAGGTGTAAGGCAGGAGAAAATGGTGACATGTGCGCCAGGTGTAAGCCCTCACTCACTCACTCACTCACTCACTCACTCACTCACTCGCTCATCACTAATTCTCTTACCAGCCGATATGTTAGGAAGATGAAATTAAACATAGGTATCTTTCAGGTGGGAAATAGGAAAACTACGTAATTAGAATTTGAATAACCCTCCCCTAAGGTTATGAAAAGGGGGTTGACATAATGACATCATTACCGATGTGTGACTTGCGTTGTGTAAACGATAACACCCAAACGGACAATCGGATCAAAATTTAGATTGCACCTACAGTGTGTAGAATTGAATAACCTGCAAAAATGGTCCTGTCACTTTTTACCGCATCAGCTAATGGGTGCTCCTCGGGTAACGCCAACAACCATGGATTAATATTTACTTACATTAAAACATCTCAAATTTACATCTCTATAGATTTATTTTTTTAAATTGCGTAATTTTTATCCAACACAACAAAAATCCCTTACAGTAGGTAAAGCAGGAGATATATGGCTGACACAAGTAAACAAATGCGATATGCGATGAAAAATAATGTAGGGCAGTGTACAGGAGTAAAATACACTATAATATAATATCAAAAATAGGATATGCATAGTTCTTCACTGAAAATAATGATAATATAGCCAGATACTGAAGATGATCCTCTGATGAAACCGCCATCGTTGTGGGCGGAGAAACGCGTCAGGTGACCCATTTTCTGTGAACCGCAAGTGGAACGCAAAGTCCGGAAGCCCGAACCCGGAAGTCGCGAGACGCGACACGTGCAAACAGTCCACCATCACACAGTCTGTGGCAGTGCAAGAAACCCGTAGATTCAGCTACGAGTCCCCCATCCCCTGCGCCCGATACCAGCATTGTGGACCAGGCAGGAGGAAACACCAGGAGGATATACGGGCTTGCACCACCCAGGAGCGCTCCTGACACAAACGGATGGGTGAAGTATCTACACACTTACACCCCCCATATGAACAGCATCCTTTATTAAGTGAAGTATCTGTTGCACGTCATTACAGACAGTTTGTTTGGAGTCAAATTCTCTCAAAGATTGGTGCATGATTTCACATCTACTCAGCCGAAGGAGGCATATTAACACTTCATTGCATGAGTGCATACAGCCCACATATTAATTTGTGAACTAACAACTATTTGCTTTGGAAATAACAGTATCTTTGCCTATTTCTGTATGAGAAGTATTTCGGCTGAATGATAATCCTTCTCCAATTGGTTTAATAATACAGGTGCTTGCAATTAAGCTTTCTAAAGGAGCTATATCAATCAAAGTGCAATCTGTGTGGTGTTTACACTTGCTTGCTCATAGAGTAATTGTTTTAATTATTGTTTTATGGTAATATGAAATTTATTGGCTAAATGAATTTGCCTTACTGTCTATATAAGATTGATTTTTAATCAGTAATTTTAATAAACTAGATAAATTGTATCAAAGAAGCAGTCGGTTATTACATTGTGCGCCTTCACTCATATTTTCTTTAGGTACACATTAGATGTTAAGTGGATTTCCAGGTCCATTTTGTGAAGGCAGCCTACTTTGGGTTGTTCTCTATGTTAAGAGGCTACAGTTGGGAAAGACTTAGCGCCAGACACACATATTCTTTTCTCGTGTTGCTCTTTTAGATACTGAAGATGCCATTTGGGCTTATATAGCAAAAGGTTAAAGGTGCATACAGGAGACAAAAAGAGATTACACAGATATCCTGCCACTACAAATAACAAATGGACTGTTTGCATATCAAAACAGTGTAAAATAGAATATAAAACACCCACAGCTGCCAAAGTATACAATGTAGAAGAATACCCTAAAAGCAACACTCCCCGTAAACCCCCCACCCTGTATAGCCTACCCCCAACTTATGTATACTTGGATCCCTAAAACCCCATAAAATAAAACAAAACCCACAAAAACAAACCACCCCTGTAACCCCCCACACTGTATAGCCTACCCCCAACTTAGGTATACTTGGATCCCTAAAACCCCACTTCCCCCTAAGCTACGCTAACAACACCTCCCCCCCACAAACCACCGCCCGCCCCCCACACACACACACTTTCAAGATGGATAAAAGAACACATAACTAGCAGGGGCAATAGATTAATGACCTTAAGCTAGGCTAAGACTGGCTCTCCCACATAAGGATGCAGCCTTCCTCCCATACAGTATACTAAGCATTATATTAAACGTATACATAGCATAGATAAGAGAATATTTAACCATTTCCAAACATACAGGTAATTAAAATACACAAACAATAAAGCAAAACACTTGTAACAAAGATGGGAATTAATCTGGCCAGGCCTCCATCACTTGTAATATTACAGAATCTGTCTCGTCTCCATTTATCCAAGAATACACACATCGGGGCATAAAGTACTTAAAGGATAAGTCCAGGAACATCCTGCCAATACAGGGACGGCCAGAAAAGTAATTGAGGAATTGGAATAAAGGATCTTTAAGTTTTACCTCTGGCAGCAAAAATATAGAACGGATCTTCAGAAAGCCCATAATGGAGTCTTGACACCCACGGACTGAGACAATATCCATATCCATAGTAAATGCATCTCTTGGGAAGGATAAATCCAGTAGTTGCGCTGGCATATCATGAGTGCGGACTGCAGTGACAGAATTCAAAGTTACAGCTACCATATCTCCGAGCTTAGTAAGGAGCCTCTCCGTGGAGGCAGTAATTGCCTGAAGGATTTGCTGAACCGAATTAGCCTTCAGTATGGTGTTAATACTAGCCGAAGAGGAGACCAGTGGCAAGATGGCGGTGGCTAGCACACCACCAGAGCTTACCAGCAGACCTATAGCAGGAGGCACTAGGCAGAGGATTGCAGAAGCAGGAGATAACAAGGGAACACAGCCGCAGCAGCAGTAATGTCAAGCAGGCAGGACTGTATCCACCGCCCAAGAAGTGCCGGAGTAGCCAGGGGATCTGTGCCGTAGCCGAAGAGGACAGCAACAAGATGGCGGCAGTCAGCGTCCAACATGCCCCAATCCCTGCAGCATACAGGCGGAGGTCGAAGAGAAGACACTTGCAGGAGTTACACACAGGATTGCAGAGAACACATCCAGGAGACAGGATACAACCAACAGGCAGCTCTCAGGTAAGTATAATATCCCAGAATAGCCGCAGGAGCTGGAGCCGAGACACCAAGCTGCAGTGAGAGAGGGCCTGGCCGCAGAGATCTCTGAAAAACGGGCAGAAAGGCACCACACAGGATCCTACCCCAGAGCTCCCGGTGATCAGTAGACAATGCACCGCTGCAAAACTGAGTCCAGGGGTGAAACAGCTACAAACACCAGGATATATTTGAGGATATAAGCAGGAGAGCCAGCAAAACTCCCTACACTTAGCTACTCCAGGCCACGCCCCATTACATCTCTATAGATTTACCAAAATTTTAACATTCATTTAAATTTACAACCGTGAAAATCAGAAACTCCCGTGCGAAGAACGGGTAGAACAGCTAGTGGTAGTATGCGCACCAGGTGTAAGCCAGATGAAAACGGTAGCATGTGCACCAAGCGTAAGGCAGGATAAAGAGTGTGTCCATTAAGAAAGAAAACTGAATTGTGTTAATAATCTTGTGTGTGGATGGTGGGAACGGACTTTTCTAGTATTGAGCAGTGGCTCCCTTAGAGGTGACCTGGATATGTCCTAGCATCTTATACTCATGTGTAGGTAGTAAACTATCTGCCGATACACTTGCGCTCATTCATACGTAATTATCACTAAAATAAAGAGACCGACCACTGTATTGGCTGTGAAAAGGGTCAGCTATTTATTTGGGCAAATCTTTTAGTTAAATTATGGTGGCGGGGGGATGGGTGGCCTAGCAGCAGTGACGTGCGGTGGGGTGAGGCAGGTGAGGCAGAGCCTTTCCTGTCATACTTACGTTTGTACCAGAGGTTTGACTGTATAAAGTATATAAAAAATACAAAGAATATGTTTGAAATATAATCTTTGCATTATTCTAATCATTTTTATAGCCAAAACTCTGGAGTAAAAAGTCTGTGGCAGGTGAGGCAGTGCCTCACCTGGCTAACGTTCCTGCACATCTCTGATCAAATCTTACCAAATTTCCAGGAGCTTATACTGCTACACCTGTGTATAATGCCCAGATGTACGCTTTGGCTCATATTTTATGAGTAAATCTGGCTCTGGTGCTAGCTAGTGCCTCCTTAGCCTTTCAGCTCACCGCACGTCCCTGCCTAGCAATAAGCAAAAACCCTAACAATAGAGAAAAACTACAGGGCCAACGGCCCAGCTCATCAAGGACAAGGCCATCTGCCATCATCATTGACCACAACTCGTAAGGGAAGGACCTACTGCCCCACCCTTAAAGGGCAACCCAAAGTGTTGAGGCCACCTGCCTGCATTGTCATCGACTTGAGGCAAACGTCATCCATAGCTAAGGAACAGGGCCCCACCTGGCCCGGTGGTGGCCCTAATCGGAACTGAAAGCCACACCTACATCCATCGCCATGGATGAAACGGTCCTCCAGGACAATAAAACACACAGGCCGTCCTGACACCGGCCACCCAAAGCTGACACAAACAAGAGTAACCGAAGA
The DNA here is from genome assembly GCF_028390025.1 of Pseudophryne corroboree. Taxonomy (NCBI): domain Eukaryota; kingdom Metazoa; phylum Chordata; class Amphibia; order Anura; family Myobatrachidae; genus Pseudophryne; species Pseudophryne corroboree. The sequence goes on from NC_086445.1 coordinate 145,782,034, forward strand.
AAACAACACAAAACCAAAGCCATCAGGGAGGGCAAATGTCTAGAGGCAAATAGACCCTCCTATATACTAACAGCTTCCAAAAAGCTATAGGCACCACCTACTTACTATTCCTAACCAATCAGCATAAAATCAGCTCACATCATAAGCAGCCCAAACAAAAAGTTAACCCTCTAGTGTCCATCCATGAGACACAAATGCACAGGCCTGGAGGTTTATGATACTCTGTCACATTTGTTTCCTCCACGTTTTGTCTGGGCATAGACCTTGAGAAGGACCTCATGCCATAAGGGTTGGATCATTGGACATCCCCAAACAACATAAAATATATCTCCCACTTCTGAGCAATTCTACTAGCAATGCTACAGCTGGGAAGACCACATTTTATGCAATTTAGCCGATTGAGATTTTTTTTACTGTATGATTGTAACATTTGTATAGCCAATGAGCAGTGATATATATATATATAGATTTTCATTGCTGGGCTGATGTTATATCACCTGAAGGTACATTTCCCAATAGAGTTGGGCAATAAATTAGTCTATTAGACTGTCCCTAAATACAGTGCCGTAACTAGGTATTTTAGCGCTGTGTGCAAGAAACGGCATTGGCGCCCCCCCCTTCCTACGCAAGACAGGGGCAGTGCGCGCCGCAGGCGCGCGGAAAATATATAGGGATGTGGCCACAAAATAATACCAAGTCATACTACGGTGCATAGTAGTATTCATTATTCAAATTACGCTGCACAGTAGCGCTATTACACCAGGTAGAGCCTCTTTTTACACATTACGGCAGACAGCGCCCCCTTTTTACACATTGCAGCAGACAGCGTGCCTTTTTACACATTACGGCAGATAGCATCCCCCTTTTTACACATTACGGCAGACAGCGTCCCCTTTTTGTACACATTGTGGCAGACAGCGTCCCCCTTTTTACACATTACGGCAGACAGCGTCCCTCTTGTTACACATTACGGCAGAAAGCACCCCCTTTTTACACATTACAGCAGACAGCGTCCCCCTTATTACACATTACAGCAGACAGTGTCCCACTTTTTACACATTACTGCAGACAGCGCCCCCCTTATTACACATTACGGCAGACAGCATCCCCCTTTTTACACATTACGGCAGACAGCGTCCCCCTTTTTACACATTACGGCAGACAGCGTCCCTTTTTTTACACATTACGGCAGACAGCGTCCCCTTTTTACACATTACAGCAGACAGTGTCCCCCTTTTTACACATTACGGCAGCCAGTACCCCTTTTTACACATTGCGGCAGACACAGGAGAGAGAGAGAAAGATAGAGATACTTACCATCTCTCCCTGCTGGCAGTCAGGCTCCTCGTGCAGGCAGATGATCAGATCCCGGGCAGCGGAGGAGGAGGAGGGAGGGGGACTGGAGCCGCAGCAGCGCTATGTAATTGGTAGAGGCGCCGCTGCAGCAGCCCCCTCTCCTTCCTCATTGGCTGCCCGCCGCTGAGAATGCTGGGATGAAGGAACCGCATCCCAGCATTCACAGCAGCGCCGGGCAGCCAATACGGAAGGAGAGAGGACTGCCGCTACTACCAATGACATAGCGATGCTGCGGCTCCAGTCCCCCTCCCTCCTCCTCCTTCCCTGCCTCCGGCGCTGCTGCTCTCCTCTAGCGCGGCGCACGGCACACAACAGGCGGCGTGTAATGAGTCAATTTGACTCATTACAAGCCGCTGGCCTGCGCCCTCAGGGTAACTGCGCTGTGTGCCAGGTACACCTGGCACACAGGTGGTTACGGCGCTGCCGAAATATTGAGCATTACAAAGCCCGATACAACCTCTAGTGTTACCACTGGTCATTCTAGATACATCAACCAATTTGTACACAATATAATACTGCAACTTGTGTGGACAGGACAGTGCTAATAATCATTTAAAAAGTTGGGTTTACCATGTGTAATACAATTAAATACAGACATAAATACATGTAAAAGTATAAATCAAATATAAACACCCAATGTCTCATTGTCCAATCAGATGGAAAGCTTCTTAACTACCATAGTCTAAACGTACATATAAATGAAGTAGCGCAAATAGATTGCATCATATAAAACAGCCAGTTGGCTATTATCATCATCTGTACATATTTTACACCATAGACCCAGCCACTGGCACTGAGAGGGGGTGGGGGCGGTTCCCCTCCTGAGTATACTTACCTTGATCTGGGAAGCTGGCCCCTCCTCCTCCACAGTACCATCTGCCCAGTGACAACTTTGGTAAGATGGTACTGCACATGTGCCATCTTCCAGAATATTACTGGGAAGATGGTGCCGGCCGAGGATCCCAGATCAAGCAAGGTAAGATTCCCATTCCCAGGAAATATGTGTCCATCCCCCCAACCCCTGATTTGATTAGCTCCCCCCTGTAGAGTGTGTGTAGCAACTTCGCAGCCACACAATTTGTTTTTTTAAAACGTATTCTTTTCTAGGAAAGTGGGCACACACCCTTGTAGGCCATGCCCTCATGCTCTACTGGGGCCCCGCGCTGCTCTCTATGGCCCCCCTGGGTCCAGCACCCGCAATAGATACACCTCCTGATAGACTCATATGGATCTAGTTTTTCTAACTCAATCACATTTACGTGAACAGACCCTTACTTGGCCCAAGTTTGCACACTCCTCCCCTCCCTTACTTCTACTTTCTAAAGCTGGGTACATACTATATGATGCGCAAACGATGCAATGGTCGTCCCGATTTACCTTGAACTCCCGGACAAACGATATAGTGCATACACACTGTGCAATCTATCAAATGAGCGAACGATATATTGTGTGTCGTTCAGTAGTTTGGTCGTTCATGATATATGAGGTATAAATGTAGGAAGTGCACACACTGCACGTTTTGACCAAAATCATTTATGATATCTTCAGCTTGACCTGCATGTACGACCAATCTGTAGATGCTACAAATTACTCACAGGAGCACGCTTTAGTGCGTACACACTCTACGATGTGGATGATTTGTTGTTCTGATTCCGCTCAAAACGACAAATTGTCTGATTTATCGTCTAATGTGTACCCAGACAGGGTATGCAAATGTGTATTTTACACAAAACATAAATGCGTACATCCAACTCTGCATTAGGCCTGAGGGGTGTATAGTTTAAATTAGAGATGTGCCGCTGGCACTTTTCGTCTTTTGGTTTTGGTTCTAATTCCACTTTCGTGTTCTGGCTTTGGCTTGGTTTTGCCAAAACCACCCTTTCGTGTTTTGGTTTTGGATCTGGGTGATTTTTGAAAAAACATAAAAACAGCTAAAATCACTGAATTTGGGGGTAATTTTGCTCCTACAGCATTATTAATCACAATAGCATTAATTTCCACTCATTTCCAGTCTATTCTGAACACCTCACAATATTGTTTTTAGGCATAAAAGTTGAACCGAGGTGGCTGTATGACCAAGCTAAGCGACACAAGTGTGCGGCACAAACACCTGGCCCATCTAGGAGTGGCAGTGCAGTTGCAGACAAGATGGCACTATTCAAAAACTAGTCCCCAAACAGCTCATCATGCAAAGAAGAAAAAGAGGTGCACCGAGGCTGCTGTATGACTAAGCCAAGTGACACAAGTGTGCAGCACAAACACCTGGCCCATCTAGGAGTTGCACTGCAGTGTCAGACAGGATGGCACTTTTCAAAAACTAGGCCTCAAACAGCACCTCATGCAAAGATGTAGAAGAGGTGCAATGAGGTAGCTGTATGACTAAGCCAAGCGACACAAACCATTCCCACTGGAATTATATGTCCAAATCACTGGAATTATACGTCCAAATCACTGGAATTAATTAGCAAAATCACTGGAATTATACTGCAAAATCACTGGAATTATACATCCAAATCACTGTAATTATACGTCCAAATCACTGGAATTATATGGCCAAATCACTGGAATTATACTTCCAAATCACTGGATTTATACTGCAAAATCACTGGAATTATATGTCCAAATCACTGGAATTAAATGGCAGTACCACTGGACATATACGGAAGTGTCAGACAGGATGGCACTTTAAAAAAAATAGTCCCCAAACAGCACATCATGCCAAGAAGTAAAAGAGGCCAATGAGGTAGCTGTATGACTAAGCTAAGCGACACAAGTGTGCGGCACAAACACCTGGCCCATCTATGGTTGGCACTGCAGTCCCACTGCACTAATGGTGTATACCGGACGCACGTCTAACACCAGCATAGTTGTTATGGCCTCAGTAATCGGCTTTGCAACAGGGTATATATACGGCAGTATCACTGGACTGGACTTATACGGCAGGATCACTGGAATTAAATGGCAAAATCACTGGAATTATACATCCCAATTACTGGAATTAAATGGCAAAATCACTGGAGTTATATGGCCAAATCACTGGAATTATACGTAAAAATCACTGGAATTAAATGGCAGTACCACTGGACATATACGGAAGTGTCAGACAGGATGTCACTTTAAAAAAATAGTCCCCAAACAGCACATGATGCAAAGAAGAAAAAAAGGTGCACCGAGGTTGCTGTATGACTAAACTAAGCGACACAACCACCTGGCCCATCTAGTAGTGTCACGCAGTGGCTGAATGTCGAGAGTGGGCCGCAACTGTTCGGTCCACTGACAGCATCTCCAGCACGCCCGTCAGTTGTAAAAAATCCTGCAATTGGTGGACTTATACGGCAGTACCCCAGGACTAATACAGCAGTACCCCTGGACTCATACGGCAGTGTCAGACAGGATGGCACTTTTCAAAAACTAGGCCCTAAACAGCACCTCATGCAAAGATGTTGAAGAGGTGCAATGAGGTAGCTGTATGACTAAGCCAAGCAACACAAACAATTACCACTGGAATTAGACGTCCAAATCACTGGAATTAATGACAAAATCACTGGAATTAAATGGCAAAATCACTGGAATTATACTGCAAAATCACTGGAATTATACGTCCAAATCACTGGAATTATACGTCCAAATCACTGGAATTAAATGGCAAAATCACTGGAATTAAATGGCAAAATCACTGGAATTATATGTCCAAATCACTGGAATTAAATGGCAAAATCACTGGAATTATACTGCAAAATCACTGTAATTATACGTCCAAATCACTGGAATTATACGTCCAAATCACTGGAATTATACGTCCAAATCACTGGAATTAAATGGCAAAATCACTGGAATTATACATCCAAATCACTGGAATTAAATGGCAAAATCTCAATATCGCCTGCCTAGTGAAGTGTAATTTAGATGGGATTTGGTACCGGGGACACAATACTTCCATCAATTGTCTAAATCCCACTGCACTAATGGCAGATACCGGATGCACGTTTAACACCAACATAAATGTCAAGGCCTCAGTTATGATGGCTTCCATCGTCATGGGAAGCTGAATCACTAGTCATGAACATGGGACAGGGCCTCAGCCGTTCCTTGTCACTCCGTGTCGTAAATGGCATATTGGCAAGTTTATGTTTCTCCTCAGACCATTTCAATTTCTTTCTTTGGGTCTTTTTACTGAACTTTGGCTTTTTGCATTTTACATGCCCTCTACTATCACATTGGGCATCGGCCTTGGCAGACAACGTTGATGGCATTTCATCGTCTATGTCATGGCTAGTGGCAGCAGCTTCTGCACTAGGAGGAAGTGGTTCTTGATCTTTCCCTATTTTATCCTCCAAATTTTTGTTCTCCATTATTTTTTTGGAGTTATATAACACAATATGCGGCACAAGAATGACTGATGGCTGATGGCCAGGACACGACCACTGGTCTGATGCAGCACAACACTGCAACACAGTAAGGGACTTGTTGTTGTTATTGTTGTTATTATTATTATTATTATTATTATTATTATACATCAGCAGTGGAAATATAGCAGCAGCGTATACCACTGTGACTGCCTGGTCACTGGAATGACTGATGGCCAGGACACTACCACTGGTCTGATGCAGCACAACACAGCAACACTGTAAGGGACTTGTCGTTGTTGTTGTTGTTATTATTATTATTATTATTATTATTATTATTATACGGCAGCAGTGGACATATAGCAGCAGAGTATACCACTGTAACTGGTCACTGGAATGACTGATGGCTGATGCACAGGACACTACCACTGGACTGATGCAGCACAATACACCACCACTGAACTGATGCAGCACAACACAGCAGCAATGGACTTATGGTAGCAAGAGGACACAAACACTGTGACTGGACAAATACAGCACAAGACACTACCACAGAGGACACTGAGGACGGAGACACATCCTCTCTCTACACTCTCAAATGCCGGAGTTAAAATGGCGGGGACGCGCGGCTCCTTATATGGAATCCAAACCCCGCAAGAATCCGACAGCGGGATGATGACGTTTTGCCTCATTCTGGTTTCCGAGTCAGGCGGGAAAACCCGAGCCTGGCTCTGAACCGGACTCGAATGGTGACATTCAGTACGGTTCGGTTCTCTGATTACCGAACCCGCTCATCTCTAGTTTAAATCAATCTAAATCGATGTTGTGCTTCCAGGGCTAAAACACACATTTACTAAAATGTAAAAATTAATATTAAAAATCATCTATTAGTAATTGTGCATTTCAGCCCCTTAAACCCAACATCGACTGAGATCGAGTTTCATCATTTTGAAATCGATGAAAATCGACCTATAGTAAATAAACCTGAGAGTCTAGGCAAATGCCATGCAATTTATTTATCATAGATGTCTAGAAATATGGCATTTACCAGGCACCTTGTACAAGATAAACTTTGAACGGCATTCTTGTGGAAAGATGAATACAGTTATGTTCCGGTCTCTCTTCTATCTGTGAAGTTAATCTTATACCTGTATAACTGCTTTGTAATATTTTTTAGTGAGTCGTACAATGAAGAATTTCTAGGCCTGAAGTCATGCATAAAATATCCGCACATACTGGTAACATCATTAAAAAAAGATGCCTATTCAGGAATGTACATGCTACCAGACTAGGAGATGTCAGGTTGTCCTGGTATCTGGATGGTAGGTCAACAGTACTTAGGGTGACAGTCAACAGGTTGACCACTATTGGTCAACATGGTTGACATGGGAAAAATGTTGACACAGTAAAAAGGTCGACGTGGGACATGTCGGCACATGAAAAGGTCAACATGACTTTTTAACAAATTTTTATTTTTTACTTTTAAATTTTTCATACCTTACCATCCATGTGGACTACGATTGGGCAGGCTGAGGGCAGTGGTAGTGGAGCGAAGGCACCTTACCGCAGCATGGCAAGCGACGCAAACCATGTAGGGAGCCATTGTGCACTAATTGGGGTTCCTGGTTATGTTACGGAAAAAAGATACCAAAAACATAAAAAAAAACATATACACCTTTTCATGTGGCAATCTGTCCCGTGTCAACCTTTTTCCCATGTTGAACAATAGTGGTCGACCTACTGACTGTCAACCTTAACTAGGTTGACCCTTTGATACACAACCGTTGTCCTATGAAAGTAGTGTACACAGGGCCGGCTCGAGGCATGTTCGACTCGAGCGGCCGCGCAGGGCGCCACCCTTAATGGGCGCCGTGCGCTGGCGCCGCCATGTCGGAGCCTGGAGCCGGCCCTGATCTCCCCTGCTGTCCCGGCTGACACTGCTGTGTGCGCCGCCGCTGTGTGCGCTATGCGGCGCCGGCGTCTGATGTCAGACACCGGCGCCGCTCAGCGCGCGCAGACAGCACAGACAGCGGGCGCGCACAGCAGCACTCCCCCTCCCTCGGCACAGCAGGTACTGGGGGCATATGTGGCACTGTGGGGGGCATTTATCTGGCACTGTGGGGGGCATTTATCTGGCACTGTGGGTGGCATTTATCTGGCACTGTGGGGGCATTTATCTGGCACTGTGGGTGGCATTTATCTGGCACTGTGGGGGGCATTTATCTGGCACTGTGGGGGGCATTCATTTATCTGGCACTGTGGGGGGCATTCATTTATCTGGCACTGTGGGGGGCATTCATTTATCTGGCACTGTGGGGGGCATTCATTTATCTGGCACTGCGGGGGGACGGGACATTTATCTGTGCACTGTGAGGGGGCATTAATGTATCTGGCACTGTGGGGGCATTTCTGGCACTGTGGGGGCATATCTGCGCTGTGGGGGCATTTATGTATCTGCACTGTGGGGGCATGTATGTATCTGGCACTGTGGGGGCATTTCTGTATCTGGCACTGGGGGGGCAAATCGGCACTGTGGGGGTATTTATGTATCTGGCACTGTGGGGGTATATCTGCACTGTGGGGGCACTTATTTATCTGGCACTGGGGGCATTTATTTATCTGGCACTGTGGGGGCATTTATTTATCTGGCACTGTGGGGGGCATTTATTTATCTGGCACTGTGGGGGGCATTTATTTATCTGTCACTGTGGGGGCATATCTGGCACTGGGGGCATTAATGTATCTGGCACTGTGGGGGCATTAATGTATCTGACACTGTGGGGGGCAATAATGCATCTGGCACTGTGTGGGCACTTATGCATCTGGCACTGGGGGCATTTATGCATCTGGCAATGTGTGGGCATTTATGTATCTGGCACTGGGGGCATTTATGTATCTGGCCCTGTGGGGGCATATCTGGCACTGTGGGGGCATTTTTATATATGGCACTGTGGGGACATATCTGGCACTGTGTGGGCATTTTTATATCTGGCACTGTGGGGGCACTTATGTATCTGGCACTGTGTGGGCACTTATGTATCTGGCACTGTGGGGGGCATATCTGCACTGTGGAGGCATTTATGTATCTGGCACTGTGGGGGGCATATCTGCACTGTGGAGGCATTTATGTATCTGGCACTTTGGGGGCATTTATGTATCTGAACTGTGGGTGCATATCTGGCACTGTGTGGCCATTTATGTAGCTGGCACTGCTGGGGGAGGCATGTCACGTGTAGCTGGCACTGCTGGGGGGGGGGGGCATGTCGCGTGTAGCTGGCACTGCTGGGGAGCATGTCGCGTGTAGCTGGCACTGCTGGGGGGCATGTCGCGTGTAGCTGGCACTGCTGGGGGGCATGTCACGTGTAGCTGGCACTGCTGGGGGGCATGTCACGTGTAGCTGGCACTGCTGGGGGGCATGTCACGTGTAGCTGGCACTGCTGGGGAGCATGTTATGTAGTGTTCCCGCTAGGCGTCTGTGGCTAGGCAATGTGTCTCAGTTATCTCCCTGGTGCAATGTGTCTCAGTGCTGTGCCTGGCGCAAAGTGTATAGGAGGTTCTACCTGGTGCAGTGTGTATTAGCTGCACTACTGCGTGGTGTAATGCAAATTGCCACTATTATGTGGCCACGTACCTTCCCCACGAAGTAACTCCCCTTAATTTTTGCTGCGCGCCTTCGGCGCGCACTGTCCATGCTTTGGCATATAGGTATGGGAACAACAAGCATTATGTACATCATTTTGCCCTCCTAACTTAAAAATGTGCCCTCCCTGTGATCAGCACCATGCCCTAAAAAGTGAACACTATCATGTGTAGCTGGCACTGCTGGGGGGCATGCCATGTGTAGCTGGCACTGCTGCGGGGCATGTCATGTGTAGCTGGCACTGCACATTATGTGTATCTGGCACTATACTGGAGACATTGTGTGTAAGGAACACTACTGTGGCTATGTGTAAGGCTGCTAATTGTGTGAAAATATGTTTATAGTTTGATGATATGAAGTTACGAGGCCACGCCCACTTTTCCAGAGGCCACACCCACTTTTCCGGGAGCGCACGATGGGGGGGGGGGGGGGGGGGCGCTTTTACATTTTCTCGCTCAGGGTGCTAGTAGGCCTGGAGCCGGCCCTGAGTGTACATGCAAAGATCTGTAATATTCATATATGCAAGTAAACCACTTTAGGATATACAGTATACACCAATATTAGATGCAAAACATCCTAGAAATGTAATACAGCATCACATACAGCAATATCAAATGTCTTATACACATCTGAATGGTGACATGTACTGTAGATAAGCCCAACTGTTGTTTCTGTACACAAATGCTGCCATACTGTATATAGACAAAGAGCCCTATTGGCCACGATAAAGGTGGTTTCACCAGCCAAAGGGCCTATTTGTGCTTGATCCTAATCCATACTAACTTGCCAACTTTGTTTATCCTCTCCGTGAGAAGAACGAAGAGGGGATGCAGCTGAGCAGTTCGGGCACGGCTATTCACTTCATTAGGCACGTCCTAATCTCTCAATGGGTATGGGTCGTTGGGTCGACTCAACTTAGGTTGACAGTCATTAGGTCGACCATGGAAGGTCGACAGGGACAATAGGTTGACATGGTCATTAGGTCAACAGGTCAAAAGGTTGACATGGGTTTTTGGACTTTTTTGGTGTCGTTTTCTTCGTAAAGTGACGTGGTACCCCAATTAGTGCACTGTGTCGCTTCCTCGCCATGCTTCGGGCAAGGTGCCTCGCTGCGCTCGGCACAGGTTACCTTTCCCAATTGTAGTCCACGTGGATCGTCATGTATGGAAAAAGTCCAATAAATGAAGAAGAAAAAATTTGAAAAACTCATGTCGACCTTTTGACCTGTCGACCTAGTACATGTCGACCTATTGACCATGTCGACCTTCAGTGGTCTACCTAAGCTGTGTCGACCTAGCGACCATATCCCCGCTCAATAACTCTGCTCCAGGTTCTTATTTGTCAAATATAGCAGCGCTACATAAGCTGCGATAACTGTACTGGTAATGTCTCAGTATAATACTAATAGACAATAGCAAGAAATATATTCTTCTTCATGCTGGTTATTTTATAAAAGAATCGGGTTACTATACTAATCCTACCGAATAAGGCTTATTTTTAAATGGCAGTAATATATTATTGCTATTTCATATTCTTCTTAAATATAAAAGCTACTTTTTAAGGAAAAATAAAGGTTCTTTTTAGTTCTAACAGTCACAATGGAAGCAGCCACGTGTTCCCAGAACTGGGGCATCCAGGCTGATAGGTAGCTCTTATTCCTCAGCTGCCTTGATGATAAAGTCATTATCCCCAAGATAAGTCTTTCATTGATAAGTACACCCTTGGAGTTTTGTATGACTACTGTGAATGCTAGTTGAAAGTAGAGATGAGCGGGTTCGGTTCCCTGAGAACCGAACTCCCCCGAACTTCACTACCTGAGCCCGGATCCGAGTCAGCTCGGGTTTCCCCACCAGACTCGGAAACCAGAACGAGGCAAAACGTCATCATCCCGCTGTCGGATTCTCGTGGGGTTTGGATTCCATATAAGGAGCCGTGCGTCGCCGCCATTTTCACTCCGGCATTGGAGAGTGTAGAGAGAGGACGTGTCTCCGTCCTCAGTGTCCTGCATCAGTACAGTGGTGGTGTCTTGTGCTGCATCAGTCCAGTCACAGTGGTTGTGTCCTCTGCTGCCATATGTCCAGTGTAGCTGTATAAGTCCAGTCCAGTGGTGCTGTGTTGTGCTGCATCAGTTCAGTGGTGGTGTCTTGTGCTGCATCAGTCCAGTAACAGTGGTGGTGTCCTCTGCTGCCATATGTCCAGTGCTGCTGTATAAGTCCAGTCCATTGCAGTGGTGCTGTGTTGTGCTGCATCAGTACAGTGGTGGTGTCCCTGTGCTGCTGTATATTTCCAGTGGTACTGCCGTATATGTCCAATGATACTGCCGTATATGTCCAGTGTTACTGCCATATAATTCCAGTGGTACTGGCGTATAAATCCAGTCCAGTGATACTGCTGTATATGTCCAGTGATACTGCTGTATAATTCCAGTGGTACTGCCGTATAATTCCAGTGGTACTGCCGTATAATTCCAGTGATACTGCCGTATAATTCCAGTGGTACTGTCGTATAATTCCAGTGGTACTTCCCTATAATTGCAATGATACTGGCGTATAATTCCAGTGCTACTGGCATATAATTTTAGCGGTACTGCCTTATAAATCCAGTCCAGTGATACTGCCGTATAATTCCAGTGGTACTTCCCTATAATTGCAATGATACTACTGTATAATTCCAGTGCAACTGGCATATAATTTTAGCGGTACTGTCTTATAAATCCAGTCCAGTGAAACTGCCGTATATGTGCAGTGGTACTGCCATATAATTCCAGTGGTACTGGCATATAAATCCAGTCCAGTGATACTGCCGTATATGTGCAGTGGTACTGCCATATAATTCCAGTGGTACTGGCATATAAATCCAGTCCAGTGATACTGCCGTATATGTCCAGTGGTACTGCCATAAAATTCCAGTGGTACTGGCGTATAAATCCAGTCCAGTGATACTGCCGTATATGTCCAGTGATACTGCCGTATATGTCCAGTGGTACTGCCGTATAATTCCAGTGTACTGCCGTATAATTCCAGCGGTACTGACGTATAATTCCAGTAATACTGCCGTATAAATCCAGTACAGTGATACTGCCGTATATGTCCAGTGGTACTGCCGTATAAATCCAGTGATAATGCCGTATATGTCCAGTGGTACTGCCATATAAATGCAGTGGTACTGCCGTATAAATCCAGTCCAGTGATACTGCCGTATATGTCCAGTGGTACTTCCATATAATTCCAGTGATACTGCCGAATGATTCCAGTGGTACTGGCGTATAAATCCAGTCCAGTGATACTGCCGTATATGTCCAGTGGTACTGCCATATAATTCCAGTGATACTGCCGTATATGTCCAGTGGTACTGGCGTATAAATCCAGTGATACTGCCATATAAATCCAGTCCAGTGGTACTGCCATATAAATCCAGTGGTACTGCCGTATAATTCCAGTGGTACTGCTAATTCCAGTGACACTGCCGTATAATTCCAGTGATACTGCCGTATAATTACAGTGGTACTGGCGTATAAATCCAGCAATACTGCCGTATAAATCTAATCCAGTGGTACTGCCGTATAGTTCCAGTGGTACTGCCGTATAATTCCAGTGATACTGCCATATAATTCCAGTGGTACTGGCATATAAATCCAGTAATACTGCCTATTAAATCCAGTCCAGTGGTACTGCCGTATAATTCCAGTGGTACTGCCGTATAATTACAGTGGTACTGGTGTATAAGTCCAGTGATACTGCCGTATAAATCCAGTCCAGTGGTACTGCCGTATAATTCCAGTGATACTGCCGTATAATTCCAGTGATACTGCCGTATAATTCCAGTGGTACTGGCGTATAAATCCAGTGATATTGCTGTATAATCCAGTCCAGTGGTACTGCCGTATAATTCCAGTGATACTGCCGTATAATTCCAGTGATACTGCCGTATAATTCCAGTGATACTGCCGTATAATTCCAGTGATACTGCCATATAATTCCAGTGGTACTGCCATATAAATCCAGTCAAGTGGTGCTGCCATATAAGTTCAGTGATGCTGTCCTGTGCTGTATATTATTTACTCCAAATAAAGGGGTTATTAATATTTAATCCAAATAATTTTCACAGGGTTTGCCCTGTGTGGTGTAGAGGTACGTTCTCCTGTACCGCATATTGTTTTATAACTCAAGAAAAATAATGGAGAACAAAAATTTGGAGGATTAAACAGGGAAAGATCAAGAACCACTTCCTCCTACTGCTGAAGCTGCTGCCACTAGCCATGACATAGACAATGAAATGCCATCAACGTCGTCTGCCAAGGCCGATGCCCAATGTGATAATAGAGGGCATGTAAAATCCAAAAAGCCAAAGTTCAGTAAAATGACCCAAAAAAAGAAATGGAAATGGTCTGAGGAGAAACATAAACTTGCCAATATGCCAAACTTGCCTATGTTCATGGCCAGTGGTTCAGCTTCACATGACAATGGAAGCCCTCATCCTCTCACTAGAAAAATTAAAAGAGTTACAGTAAGCTGATAAAAGCACAGCAAAGAACTGTGCGTTCTAAGATGGTATCACAAATGCCCAAGGAGAGTCCATGTGTGTCAGCGGTTGCGATGCCTGACCTTCCCACTGTCAGGTCTGTAACTGTGTCTGTTCCCGGAGGGGGCACTAGTGGGTCAGAGGTGGAGGAAACAAGGAGGATGCAGTAAGTTCCTGAGAATGTGCGCAATGATGTTTTATTTAGAATATGTGTCTTATGTATCTTCTTTATATTATTTTAATCATTAGTGACAGGGGAGGCACTGCCTCCCCTGACTGCACATCCCTGGCACAAAGTCCACAAAGCCAAGCAAGGCTATAGCAGGAGACAGATTGTAATTCACAAGTTGGTTGTTTTAAGTGCTGGATGCAAAAGCACAGTGCTGAATGCAGATTAACAACACACAGGTGAGAATGATGAGGCAGCACCTGGAGAGAGTCTTCTCTTACTGCATGTGGGAGTGAACGCTGACTGTGGAAAAAGTTGTAACAGAGCTGGATGGCTGGAACCTGCAGTTCCACGGAGACACTGGAGCAAAGAAGACACTGGAGACAGAAGACTGGAGCCAGGAGACGCTGTACACTGGATGTGACGCGTTGTAAGGCGATGAGACTGAGCCGATGTTCTGGATTTATACCCCCGGGTCAGCAGGCATTGGATGCTTGAATCATGTGCAGACACAGTGCAGGATTGGGTGTTTGCAGGTCAGCTGTCCACAAGTGTCATGGTGGCGCTCATGCTGCACAGATGGTGGGTACACACTAGATGGACTTCAGGGGTACACAATGACAATGGGCACCGTGCCCGCGGACAGAGCATTCATGCAGCCGCAGACTGGGGCCGTGACCTCCGGAGGCCTGCACACCAGCGTGCTGGTAAGTGAGATGCCACTGAAAGCCGATTCCTGACACCCAACACTGGATGGGAAGAGGTGGCTCCTTCCACCATTTGCACGCCCTCTGCAAGTGCTGGAAGTAGCACCCACAGTCCAGTTTCTGATTTTCAAATTGAAGATGTCACTGTTGAAGTACACCAGGAAGAGTATGGGTGTTGCTGGTGCTGAGGAGGAAGTTGATGATGAGGATTCTGATGGTGATGTGGTTTGTTTAAATCAGGCACCAGAGGATACACCTGTTGTCCGTGTGATGAATAAGCCCATTGTGATGCCTGGGCAAAATACCTAAAAAGCCACCTCTTCGGTGTGGAATTATTTCTCCACAAATCCAGACAACAGGTGTCAAGCCGTGTGTTGCCTCTGTCAATCTGTAGTAAGTAGGCGTAAGGACGTTAACCACCTAGGAACATCCTCCCTTATACGTCACCTGCTGCACATTCATCAGAAGTCGGTGTCAAGTTGTGAAACTTTGGGTAAGAGCGTAAGCAGTCCACTGACACCTAAATCCCTTCTTCCTCTTGTACCCAAGCTCCTGCAATCCACACCACCAACTCCCTCAACGTCCACTTCCTCCTCAGTCAGGAACGTCAGTAGTCCTGCAGGCCATGCCCCTGGCAAGACTGAGGAGTCCTCTCCTAACCGGGATTCCTCTGGAGGATCCTTGCGTGGTACGCCTACTGCTGCTGTTGCTGCCGCTGCTGTTGTTGCTGCTGGGAATCGATCGTCATCCCAGAGGGGAAGTCGGAAGACCACATGTACTACTTCAACTAAGCAATTGACTGTCCAACAGTCCTTTGTGAAGAAGATGAAATATGACAGCAGTCATCCTGTTGCAAAGCGGATAACTGTGGCCTTGACAGCTATGTTGGTGTTAGACATGCGTCCGGTATCTGCCATTAGTTCAGTGGGACTTAGAGAATTGTTTGAGGTAGTGTGTCCCCGGTACCAAATCCCATCTAGGTTCCACTTCACTAGGCAGGCGATACTGAGAATGTACAGAGACGCCAGAAAAAGTGTCCTCAGTGTACTAAAAAATGCAGTTGTATCCACTGTCCACTTAACCACGGACATGTGGACAAGTGGAACAGGGCAGACTAAGGACCATATGACTGTGACAGCCCACTGGGTAGATGTATTGCGTCCCGCAGCAACAGCAGCAGCGGCACCAGTAGCAGCATCTCGCAAATGCCAACTCGTTCATTACTAGGCAGGCTACGCTATGTATCACCGCTTTCTGTAAGAAGCACACCGCTGACAACCTCTTATGGAAACTGAGGGACATCATCGCACAATGGCTTACCCCAATTAGACTCCTCTGGGGATTTGTGATATCGGACAACGCCACCAATATTGTGCGTGCATTACATCTGCGCAAATTCCAGCACATCCCATGTTTTGCACATACAATTAATTTGGTGGTGCAGAATTTTTTTTTAAATGACAAGGGGGTGTGCAGGAGATGCTGTGGGTGGCCCAAAAAATTGCAGACCACTTTCGACATTCAGCCACTGCGTGCCGAAGACTGGAGCGCCAGCAAACACTCCTGAACCTGCCCTGCAATCACCTGAAGCAAGAGGTGGTAACGAGGTGGAATTCAACACTCTATATGCTTCAAAGGATGGAGGAGCAGCAAAAGGCCATTCAAGCCTATACATCCACCTACGATATAGGCAAAGGAGGGGGAATGCACCTGACTCAAGCACAGTGAAGAATGATTTCCGTCTTGTGCAAGGTTCTCCAACCCTTCGAACTTGACACACGTGAAGTCAGTTCATACACTGCCAGCTTGAGTAAGGTCATTCCCCTCAGGCTTTTGCAGAAGCAGCTGGAGAAATTGAAGGAGGAGCTAAGACAGAGCTATTCTGCAAACTATGTGGGACTTGTGGATGGAGCCCTTCATTTGCTTTGCTAGGATTCAAGGGTGGTCAATCTGTTGAAATCAGAGCACTACATTTTGGCCACCGTGCTCGATCCTAGGTTTAAAGCCTACGTTGTATCTCTCTTTCCATCAGAGGTTCAAAGACCTGCTGGTGAGAAAATTGTCAACTCAAGCAGAACGTGACACGTTAACAGCTCCTCCTTCATTTTCTCCGCAACTGGGGCTGCAACGAAAAGGATAAGATTTCCTAGCCCATAAACTGGCGGTGATGCAGGGCAGTCAGGAGCGAGTCCTGACATCTGGACCTACGATTACTGACATGTCTACTGTCACTGCATATGATTCTGTCACCATTGAAAGAATGGTTGAGGATTTTAAGAGTGACAGCATGCAAGTAGGCATGTCAGACAGTCCATATGTATACTGGCAGGAAAAAGAGGCAATTTGGATGCCCTTGCACACACTGGCTTTATTTTACCAAAGTTGCACCCCTCCAGTGTGTACTCCGAAAGAGTGTTTAGTGCAGCCGGTAACCTTGTCAGCGATCGGCATAGGAAGTTACTTCCACAAAATGTGGAGAAGATGATGTTCATCAAAATGAATTATAATTCCTCCGGGAAGACCTTTACCAGCAATTGCCTCCAGAAAGTGCACAGGGACCTGTGATGGTGGATTCCAGTGGGGACGAATTAATACTCTGTGAGGAGGAGGATGTACACACTGAAAGGGTGAGGAATCGGAGGATGAAGATGAGGTCAACATCTTGCCTCTGTGGAACCAGTTTGTGCAAGGAGAGATTGATTGCTTCTTTTTTGGTGGGGCCGAAACAAACCAGTCATTTCAGCCACAGTCGTGTGGCAGACCTTGTCGCTGAAATGATTGGTTTGTTAAAGTGTGCATGTCCTGTTTATACAACATAAGGGTGGGAGGGCCCAAGGACAATTCCATCTTGTACCTCTTTTTATTATTTACTCCAAATAAAAGGGTTATATACATTACTTATATTATTATCCAAATCATTTTTACAGGGTTTGCCCTGTGTGGTGTAGGGGTACGCTCGCCTGTGCTGAATATTATTATAATAGCTCCAAATAAAAGGGTTATTATTATCCAGATTAATTTTACAGGCTTTGCCGCGTGTGTGTGTGTGTGTGTGGTTTAGGGGTAGGCTCTCCTGTGCCACCAATATTGTGCGTGTATTACATCTGGGCAAATTCCAGCACATCGCATGTTGTTTGTGCCGCACACTTGTGTCGCTTAGCTTAGTCATACAGCTACCTCAATGCACCTCATTTTCTTCTTTGCATTATGTGCTGTTTGGGGCCTAGTTTTTTTTAAGTGCCATCCTGTCTGCAACTGCAGTGCCACTCCTAGATAGGCCAGGTGATTGTGTCGCACACTTGTGTCGCTTAGCTTAGCCATCCAGCTACCTCATTGCACCTCTTTTTCTTCTTTGCATCATGTGCTGTTTGGAGCCTATTTTCTCTTACGTCCTAGAGGATGCTGAGGACTCCGTAAGGACCAGGGGGTATAGACGGGCTCCGCAGGAGACATGGGCACTCTAAAGACTTTAGATGGGTGTGCACTGGCTCCTCCCTCTATGCCCCTCCTCCAGACCTCAGTTAGATCCTGTGCCCAGAGGAGACTGGATGCACTGCAGGGGAGCTCCACTGAGTTTCTCTGAAAAAGACTTTTGTTAGGTTTTTTATTTTCAGGGAGCACTGCTGGCAACAGGCTCCCTGCATCGTGGGACTGAGGGGAGAGAAGCAGACCTACTTAAATGATAGGCTCTGCTTCTTAGGCTAGTGGACACCATTAGCTCCAGAGGGTCGGAAGACAGGTCTCACCCTCGTTGTTCGTCCCGGAGCCGCGTCGCCGTCCTCCTCACAGAGCCGGAAGATAGAAGCCGGGTGAGTATAAGAAGAAAGAAGACTTCAAAGGCGGCAGAAGACTTCTGATCTTCTATGAGGTACCGCGCAGCTGACGGCACTGTAAGGGAGCAGGGCGCGGGGGGGGGGGGCGCCCTGGGCATCAAAACTAACCTCTAGGGACACTGGCATAGATATATATATACTGCGGAGGCAGTATATTACACAAACCCCCGCCAGTATAAAGATTTGAGCGGGACCGCCGTTGAGGGGGCGGAGCTTGATCCTCCAGCACTAACCAGCGCCATTTTCTCCACAGCACGCTGCAGAGAAGCTGGCTGCCCGGACTCTCCCCTGCTGAACACAAGGACAGAGGGGACAAAAGAGGGGGGGGGGGGCACATTTACTTGGCGCAGTGAGTGTATTATATATATATATATATATATATATATATATATATATATATATATATAGAAAAGCGCTGTACTGACTGGGTTTATATTCCAGTGTCCGGTGGCACTGGGTGTGTGCTGGCATACTCTCTCTCTGTCTCTCCAAAGGGCCTTATTGGGGGACTGTCTCCATATAGATATATATCCCTGAGTGTGTGGGGGTGTCGGTACGTGTGTGTCGGCATGTCTGAAGCAGAAGGCTCATCTAAGGAGGAGGTAGAGCAGATGATTGTGGTGTCTCCGTCGGCGACGCCGACACCTGATTGGTTGGATATGTGGAATGTTTGAAATGCAAATGTGTCTTTATTACATAAGAGATTGGACAAAGCAGAGTCCAGGGAAGGAACAGGGAGTCAATCCATGGCTTTGGCTGTGTCACAGGGCCCTTCAGGGTCTCAGAAACGTCCCCTGTCCCACGTAGCAGACACTGATACCGACACGGATTCTGACTCCAGTGTCGACTACGATGATGCGAGGTTACACCCTAGGGTGGCCAAAAGTATTCATTATATGATTATTGCTATAAAAGATGTTTTGCATATCACAGATGACCCCTCTGTCCCTAACACGAGGGTATGCATGTTTAAGGAAAAGAAACCTGAGGTAACCTTTCCCCCATCTCATGAGCTGAACGCTTTATTTGAAAAGGCTTGGGAGACTCCAGACAAGAAACTGCAGATTCCCAAGAGAATTCTTATGGCATACCCTTTCCCCGCGCAGGACAGAGTACGGTGGGAATCCTCGCCCAGGGTGGTTAAGGCTTTAACGTGCTTGTCCAAAAAGGTGGCGCTACCATCTCCAGACACGGCAGCCCTCAAGGATCCTGCTGATCGCAGACAGGAGACTACCTTAAAATCAATTTATACACATACGGGTGCCTTGCTCAGACCGGCGGTAGCGTCGGCATGGGTATGTAGCGCAGTAGCAGCGTGGGCAGATATCTTGTCATCTGACATTGACACCCTAGATAGGGATACCATTTTATTGACCTTGGGTCACATTAAAGATGCAGCCTTATATATGAGAGACGCTGCGAGAGACGTTGGGCTGTTACGTTCAAGAGCCAACGCCATGGCTGTTTCTGCTAGGCGAGCCCTGTGGACCCGCCAATGGACGAGGGATGCCGATTCAAAGAGACATATGGAAGTTTTACCTTACAAGGGTGAGGTCTTATTTGGGGAGGGTCTAGAGGACCTGGTTTCCACGGCTACCGCGGGTAAATCTTCTTTTTTGCCTTATGTTCCCCAACAGCAAAATCAAAAACACCACAATATCAGATGCAGTCCTTTCGGTCGCATAAGTCCAGAAGAGGTCGGGGCTCTTCCTTCCTCGCCAGAGGTAAGGGTAGAGGGAAAAGAATGCCTGCGACGGCTAGTTCCCAGGAGCAGAGGTCCTCCCCGGCTTCTACTAAATCCACCGCATGACGCTGGGGCTCCGCTGAGGGAGTCAGACGCCGGTGGGCGCACGTCTTCGACTCTTCAGCCAGGTCTGGGTTCTGTCAGACGTGGATCCTTGGGCGATGGAAATTATATCCCAAGGCTACAAACTAGAATTCGAAGAGGTGCCCCCTCGCCGATTTTTCAAGTCGGCTTTGCCAGCTTCTCCCCCAGAGAGGGAAATAGTTTTAGCTGCAATTCAAAAGCTGTATCAACAGCAAGTGATTATCAGGGTTCCCCTAGTACAACAGGGAAAAGGGTACTATTCAACCCTGTTTGTGGTCCCGAAACCGGATGGCTCGGTCAGACCCATTCTGAATCTAAAATCCCTAAACCTTTACTTAAAAAAGTTAAACTTCAAGATGGAATCGCTCCGGGCAGTGATCTCCAGCCTGGAAGGGGGGGGGGGATTTTATGGTGTCACTAGACATAAAGGATGCATACCTTCATGTCCCCATATATCCCCCTCATCAGGCGTACCTGAGATTCGCTGTACAGGACTGTCATTACCAGTTTCAGACGTTGCCATTTGGGCTTTCCACGGCCCCGAGGATTTTCACCAAGGTAATGGCGGAAATGATGGTGCTCCTGCGCAGGCAGGGAGTCACAATTATCCCGTACTTGGACGATCTCCTGATAAAAGCGAGATTGAGAGATCAATTGATGAAAAGCGTGTCGCTCTCCTTGAGGGTGCTGCAGCAGAACGACTGGATTCTAAATCTACCAAAGTCACAGTTGATTCCAACGACTCGGCTATCTTTCTTAGGCATGATTCTGGACACGGAACAGAAGAGGGTTTTTCTCCCAGTGGAAAAAGCCCGGGAACTCCAGAACATGGTCAGAGACCTGCTAAAACCAAAAAGAGTGTCAGTCCATCAATGCACTCGAGTACTGGGAAAAATGGTGGCGGCCTACGAGGCCATCCCCTTCGGCAGGTTCCATGCGAGGACATTTCAGTGGGACCTTCTGGACAAGTGGTCGGGGTCCCATCTACAAATACATCAGAAAATAAGCCTGTCCCCCAGGGCCAGGGTGTCTTTCCTGTGGTGGCTGCAGAGTGCTCACCTTCTCGAGGGTCGCAGGTTCGGTATTCAAGACTGGGTTCGGGTGACCACGGATGCGAGCCTCCGAGGATGGGGAGCAGTCACACAAGGAAGAAATTTTCAGGGACTATGGTCAAGCCAGGAGGCTTGTCTACACATCAACGTACTGGAATTGAGGGCCATATACAACGGCCTACGACAAGTGGAGAATCTTCTTCTGACCTACCGGTTCTGATTCAGTCAGACAACGTCACAGCCATGGCTCATGTAAACAGCCAAGGCGGGACAAGGAGCAGAGTGGCAATGGCGGAAACCACCAGGATTCTTCACTGGGCGGAAAATCACATAAGCGCTCTGTCAGCTGTCTTCATTCTGGGAGTGGACAACTGGGAAGCAGACTTCCTCAGCAGACACGATCTCCATCCAGGAGAGTGGGGACTTCATCAAGAAGTTTTTGCAGAGATAACAAGTCATTGGGGACTTCCTCAAATAGACATGATGGCGTCACGCCTCAACAAGAAGCTTTGGAGGTATTGTGCCAGGTCAAGGGACCCTCAGGCAGTAGCGGTGGACACCCTGGTGACCCCATGGGTGTTCCAGTTGGTCTATGTGTTCCCTCCTCTTCCGCTCATCTCAAAAATATTGAGAATCATAAGACGAAAAAGAGTGCAGACAATACTCATTGTTCCAGATTGGCCTCGCAGGGCCTGGTATTCAGATCTTCAGGAAATGCTTACAGAAGATCCGTGGCCTCTTCCTCTCAGGGAGGACCTGTTGCAGCAGGGGCCCTGCGTGTTCCAAGACTTACCGCGGTTACGTTTGACGGCATGGTGGTTGAACACCAAATCCTAGCTGGGAAAGGTATTCCGGAGGAAGTCATCCCTACTCTGATAAGGGCTAGGAAGGAGGTGACGTTGAAACATTATCACCGTATCTGGAGGAAGTATGTATCTTGGTGTGAAGCCAAGAATGCTCCTACGGAAGATTTCCATATGGGCCGTTTTCTCCACTTTCTACAGACAGGAGTGGATATGGGCCTAAAGTTAGGCTCCATTAAGGTACAGTTTTTGGCCCAATCAATTTTCTTTTAGAAGGAATTGGCTTCTCTCCCAGAAGTCCAGACTTTTGTAAAGGGAGTGCTGCACATCCAGCGTCCTTTTGTGTCCCCAGTGGCACCATGGGACCTTAACGTGGTGTTACAGTTCCTAAAATCTCACTGGTTTGAACCTCTTCAAACGGTTGACTTAAAATTTCTCACTTGGAAAGTGGTCATGTTGTTGGCCTTGGCTTCGGCAAGGCGGGTGTCCGAATTGGCGGCTTTATCTCACAAAAGCCCCTATCTGATTTTCCATGTGGATAGAGCAGAGTTGAGGACTCGTCCTCAATTTTTGCCTAAGGTGGTTTCATCGTTTCATATGAACCAACCTATTGTGGTACCTGTGGCTACGGGTGACTTGGAGGATTCCAAGTCCCTTGATGTAGTCAGGACCTTAAAAATTTATGTAGCCAGGACGGCTCGGATTAGGAAAACAGAGGCACTGTTTGTCCTGTATGCTGCCAACAAGGTTGGCGCTCCTGCGTCTAAGCAGACTATTGCTCGCTGAATCTGTAACATGATTCAGCAGGCTCATTCTACGGCTGGATTGCCGTTACCAAATTCGGTAAAGGCCCATTCCACTAGGAAGGTGGGCTCTTCTTGGGCGGCTGCCCGAGGCGTCTCGGCATTACAGCTTTGCCGAGCGGCAACTTGGTCGGGTTCAAACACTTTTGCAAAATTCTACAAGTTTGATACCCTGGCTGATGAGGACCTCATGTTTGCTCAATCGGTGCTGCAGAGTCATCCGCACTCTCCCGCCTGGTCTGGAGCTTTGGTATAATCCCCATGGTCCTTACGGAGTCCCCAGCATCCTCTAGGACGTAAGAGAAAATAAGATTTTAAACCTACCGGTAAATCTTTTTCTCCTAGTGCGTAGAGGATGCTGGGCGCCCGTCCCAGTGCAGACATATTTCTGCAAGGCTTGTATATAGTTATTGCTTACATAAGGGTTATGTTACAGTTAAGATCAGTCTTTGGCTGATGCTGTTTTGTTCATACTGTTAACTGGTTGCGTATATTCCATGTTATACGGTGTGGATGGTGTGGGCTGGTATGAATCTTGCCCTTAGATTAACAAAAATCCTTTCCTCGTAGTGACCGTCTCCTCTGGGCACAATTCTTTAACTGAGGTCTGGAGGAGGGGCATAGAGGGAGGAGCCAGTGCACACCCATCTAAAGTCTTTAGAGTGCCCATGTCTCCTGCGGAGCCCGTCTATACCCCATGGTCCTTACAGAGTCCCCAGCATCCTCTACGGACTAGGAGAAAAAGATTTACCGGTAGGTTTAAAATCTTATTTTTTAAATCTGCCATCCTGTCTGCCACTGCAGTGCCACTCCTAGATGGGCCAGGTGTTTGTGCCGCACACTTGTGTCGCTTAGCTTAGTCATACAGCCACCTTGGTGCAACCTTTTGGCCTAAAAACAATATTGTGAGGTGTTCAGAATAGACTGGAAATGAGTGCAAATGAATGTTATTGAGGTTAATAATACCGTAGGATCAAAATTACCCCCAAATTATGTGATTTTAGCTGTTTTTATGGGGGGGGGGGGGGTGTTTCAAAAATCATCCAGATCCAAAACTAAAACACAAAAGGGTGGTTTTGGCAAAACCAATCTAGATCCAAAACAAGAGCATGGAACCAGAACCAAAACACGAAAAGTGCCCGCCGCACATCTCTAGTTGGAAGCCAGTCTCTTCAGTTAATGCTTTTTACATGATGAGCATTCAGAACATGGAACAGCTCATCAGCACTAATCAGTGTAGACTGGGGTGGGACGGAGGTTCGATGTTCAGCATCTAACATGCTATACAGACAGCCTCAAAGAAACAATGATAAAAGTTTATGAAAGTTTCAAAGAACTATTTAAGAATATATGTGAAAGTAAACCATTGAACTTCTGGAGCACTGGCCTCTTGGTAATTCAGTTTACATTGTGACCATCCTAGTCAGTGTTTTGTCCACTGCATCTTCAGTTCAGGCTATGACACAGGTCAGTGTATATTGTACAAAGTAACTGAACAAAAGACTATCTGGGGATCTGAAGAGGGGTATTCCAGGGGCTGACTAAGATGGTTTGGCCATGCCCCTTTAGTCGTTTGCAGCATGTAAAGGTGGCCTCTGTATTAATATGGGAGTGGCTACACCCTCCATGTATTAGGCTAGACAAGCCCTAGTACAGGGGCCCCAAATATCTCCTTGCAGATCTAATGAGTAGCAGTGCTCAGCCAATGGTCATGCTGCCCCTTACACATGACATTTGATGGGTACTTGGTAAAAGTGTGTGTGTGTGTGTGTGTGTGTGTGTGTGTGTGTGTGTGTGTGTGTGTGTGTATACTATATATATTAAACAATCCACAGAACTCCAATGTAAGCCAAAGCAATAACCTGCCAGGGTGCCCTCCTAGGGGTCAGCAAACTCCATCCAATATGCAAACAACAGAGGCGGCACTACCGGACTCAGTACTTGGTGAAAAAAAAGGTGCTTTACTTCAACGTTTCGGGGTACTCTCCCCTGTCATCAGCCTGTAGGGTCTGATGCCGGATCCCACCCGGGAAGGACCCGTTTTCAATTCCCGGGTGGGATCCGTAATCTATAATTTGCATACTATAAAATTATACAGAGTTGCTGATTGGTTGATGGAGCAACTTCTCCACTGGCTCACTTCTCTCCTCTTATTACTGCTTAGTAAATGTCCCCCTAAGTCTTGGATGGAGATAAAGTCGATGGAGATAAAGTACCAGCCAATTGGCTCCTAACTACCATGCCACAGGCTGTGTTTGAAAAATGACAGTTAGGAGCCGACTGGCTGGTACTTTATCTCCATCCAAGGCTTAGTAAATAGACCTCTTAGAGACTTATCAGTGCTCTCTCATTGCTATAAGTGTAACTTTTATTTAGTGAGATTAGATTTTTCACTTCCATAAATAATACTGTATCTCCTCTTTGTTATACAATGTTGCAACTATTTATAACTTTATTGGCATTCAGCTATTCCCTCTGTCATAATTATAGAATTATAGAATTTGAATCCTATTATGCAGCATTATTAAGAAATGAATCTAATAATTCCCTTATTGAGTGTTATTATAGGGTCTTTTCATGATGCAGTGAGAAGAGTGAAGAAAAGGACCAGTGGAGAGGTTGCCTATAGCAACCAATCAGCTTTGAAGGAAGCCTTTATTAAGTACATTCTATAAAATGTAAGGCAGATGCTGATTGGTTGCCATGTGCAACTTCTCCACTAGTCTGTTTCTCCACTCTTTTCATTGCTTCATAAATAGACCCCAAAATGTTAGAGTGATTTTATAAGGGATTAACACAGCTCATGTCCAAATTACTCATCCACTCATACTACTAATTTCTGTAGTTATGATTCCCTTTAGTAGACACAGCTCTAAATAACAGATATATATTAATTTAATCAATTATAGATCTCACAGAAGTAAATGTTTTAACTATCAGACCATCAATGCTGACCTTGCAAAGACCTTCTTATGGTGTCTAAATATACCAGTATTCTCATGAACTTGTGAAAACAGCACAATTTAGACAGTAATATGGGCAGCAGCCATAGGAGAGCTGATGGTCATTTCACCAAGGCTTTTTCAAGGCGCTAACTAGAGTACCAGCTTCTGCTGGTTTAAATCCACTCCTCTCCATTCTGATTGAGGCACTCTTCCATACAAAATGAACGATCTATGAAGTCCATAGTAATTCTAATAGGGATAGTTTTATCAATTTAATCCAGATCCATCCTAAATAACCAATGATTATTAAAGCTCTAAAAAATACACAGAAAAGTATAGTCTGACATCATATTATACCCCACACAGTTATGCCCCTTGTACCACGTTATGCCCCACACAGTAATGTGACAAGGCCTTTGCACATTATTATTTATGCCCCACAGTAATGCCCCTTGCACCCAATTATGCTGCACACAGTAATGCCACTGACACCATATTATGCCTCACGCAATTATGCCCCTGACACCATATTATATGCTTCACATAGTAATGCCTCTTACATTACCTGCTCATTGTCAGGGATTCGTGATATTGCCGATGACGCCGTGGTCCCATCACTGTTCTTGTGCTGTTCGCATTTGCCTCCTTTAGCATCTAAATGTCCCTCCCAAAATGGCTGCCTCCTCTAGCATCATTCAGAAGTGTCTTCTCTGAGGCAGTGGCCATTTTGGGTGGGAAATTTTCAATAATATCCATAGTAATAATAATATCCAATGAGGATGGCCAGACCGCATCGAATACTGTCCCTAGAAATGGCCCTGTGTAAAAGTTCATGGGGGGCAAAACACAGTCTTTGTTCACTCAACAGAACTAATGGGGGGCAACTGTCCCGCCCCTCCAAGTTCCCAAGTTCCCACGCCCCTGTTGAGAACCACTGCCCTATATATCTAACAGTGTTACATTTGGATGTGTGCAGTTATTTCTATTCTTATTGAAAAAAACCAGTCCAGGGTGCCATCTGGTCCAACTATAGAATGGAAAAAATTACCTCAGTATTACATGATACTGCCGATAACTTCATTAAAATTTGGATACTGTGGACAAACCATTTAGATTCCAAACCTCAAGATTCCACAACATAAATTATCTTCTTCTTGCCCTTAATTATTGGCAGTGGCAATACACACACTGACTGGTTCTTTGACCCCACCACCACTTTCTTTTCCCTTCGCTCACCTCTTCCTTCCTCATTCTGCTTTCTCACCAGTCCTATCTGTTATTGTAGCTATGGTTAATATATTATTAGCGCGAAGGTTGACTTGCTACGTGCATAGCTTCAATTTGCCTCACAGACACAAGAAAAAAGGTAATGAGACTGCGCTGAATTTGATGAATACAACAATGTTGATATAATAAATAAAACAGTTTTATTCCTAAAATTGGTACAGTAGGTATATATTAAAAACTAGATTAATAAAATAAGTACATGTCAGAAACAGTAGGTATAATTTCTAATTTTCAAATAGACATTCTAAGGGGTTACCCAATTCGCCAGGTAGAGAGAGTAGAGTTTGTGGAGATTTATGCAGTGACCGTTCCAGATATTTTTCCCTGTAATGTTATAGTCCAGCTTTAAATAACAGTCTCAGAATTAAGCAAGGTCCAATGGATGGACTATTTACCGTTAGAGGGTAATGTGCTCCGGAATCTTTGGTGGAGAGCTCCTCATGCGTTACGGTTGGTACAGTCCTTTATGAAGTACTTGCTATGTGCAGTCTGAGAATTTGGAAAGGCCGTCTGGACAAAGTTTGGGGAATGGTTCGGTCCTCCTTCAAATCAATTCCTGGCGAGGGTCCCTGGTTCGCCTGACGCGTTTCGCTGCAGTCAGCTGGCAGCTTTATCAAAGGTATCCACAGTTAAGACATGTGGGGTTTATATACCCCCTCTAATATGGTGGCTAATTAGCCCCTAGAGGCACCTGGTTGTACAATTACATGGTCACTTTGGAACTAGAAGTATAAAATTGGAGCAAGCTTATAAGCTGAGACAGACCTACTTCAGATGGGATATAGTAGACAACAAATGTGTAAATTATTCATAAAAACCAACTTGGTTAAAGGTTTTTTTATTAAATAAATAAATAAATAAATAAGAGCAAACAGGAAGTGTGCTAAGAAACGGTAACCAATGAGTGGGTTTGTTGTTAAGCATGTTGTCATAGAAATGACATTGACAGCTTTTGTTATTGGTAGGGGAACATAATGAAGGACGGTGCTGGGATTACGTATTTCCCAGTAAGTGTTCCGATCACGTGACCTGTGTGTCACGTGATCGGAGCTTTGTATTGCATGTCTCCGCCGTGCGGGAGGAGAAATGGTTACTAAGCAACCTAATAACATAGTAGTTTGCACAGACCAGCGGCCGTAGCGGCTCTTCCGCCCTGGTCCGTGTAGTGAGGGAGACGTGATTACGTCAATGTCAGTGACCCGGAGTAAGCATCGCTTCCGCCCTCCAGTCTGTCAGGGATGTGGTGCTTCCGCCAGCCAGACAGTCAGAAAATAAAAGGTTATATTTAGGTGGAACAACGACCATTTGGATAGTTTAGAAATCTACCACAACAGGACTAGTATCCAAAGTATAAATAGAGAGATTTCTTTTGATTTAGATACGAAATAGCAAGTATCTTAATCGCAACAATATCACATCCATTATATAGGAATTAGGTAGTTAGTTTCCCAGAGGGTTAAGTGGAATATAGTTTTGCATATCTACTTAGTACTTGGTACATTAGTTTTATTTATATATTATAGTAAGTGTGGTAATAAGGGGACCAAGCATGTGTCCCCACAACTAATCTATAAATATTTTATAGTTTATTATAATTTTAGTAATTATTTGTAAGGTTCGGCGGGGTAAGTAAAGCACTGAGAAAGAGAGAAACGCTTGTCCGACTAGGGTACAGCTGTTTTGTAGAAAAGGTTGTAGTTTTTCAAAGAGAGCTATATGATCTATATAAAGGAAAGAATTGATTATTGGCAGTATGTCATATTATGGTGTTCAGTTCTACAGCCTCATTAAGACCCCCGGGGTAAATGGAGCCCATTCTGAACATCCAATATGTTTCCTGTTGGCATAATTTTTTATATCGATCCCCGCCCCTATTAGTTATTGGGATGTGTTCCACCCCAATTAGTTTAAGGCAGTTGGGATTGCCTTGGTGGGACTCATGAAAGTGTTGGGAAACACTATGGGATGTCAGTCTTTTAATAATATTTCTACGGTGTTCGAGAAACCTGATTTTAAGTTTTCTGGTAGTACGACCTACATATTTGAGACCGCATTCACATGAAAGAATATATATAACATAAGATGAATTACAGTTAATGAAGTGTTTAATTTCATATAGTGCCTCATTATTTTCAGTTTTAATAGTTTTAGTTCTGTTATCTATATGATTGCAGGTAATGCATCTAGTTGCTCCACATTTAAAGAACCCCTTAGTGTTGGACGGAAGCCAAGAGTCTGATTGGGCCATAAATTTTGAGTCAGGTTTCAGGAAGCTGGGTGCTAATGAGTTCCTGAGGGATCTATTCTTCCTGAAAATAAAAACGGGGTCAACTGGTAATAAGGGAGCTATTAGGTAGTCCTGTTTAAGGATATTATGGTTTTTCTTTATAATTTGTTTAATTCGAGGACAATAACTGTTGTAAGTGGAAATAAATGCTATTGGTTTCTCATCTTCTATTATATTAGCTCTGTCCTTTTTTTGAGATAATAATGTGTTTCTGTCTATTTTTCTGACTTCTTCAAGTGCTTTAGTTAGGAGGGTTATAGGGTACCCTCTCTGTTCGAATGATTTTAGCATCTCTAATGCTTGAACTTCAAAAGATGCTGTATCAGAACAATTGCGTCTGAGGCGTATGAGCTGTCCCCTGGGAATGTTCCTCTTCCAGGGGGGGTAGTGAGCACTAGAATAATGCAAATATGCATTAGTGCCCACTTCCTTGACATAGTTGTTGGTATGTATTTTACCATCTTTGGCTTCTAGTGACACATCCAAAAAATTAATACATTGGGAGTGATATTGGTGAGTGAAAGTTAAGCCGTAAGTGTTAGAATTAAGAAAATCAACAAATAACTGTGCTGAGTGTGAATCCCCATCCCAAATAATAAAAAGATCGTCAATGTACCTGCCATATAGGACCAGGTGCGCCTCCCAACCCCCCTCCCAAATAAGATGTTCCTCCAATTCACCCACATAGAGGTTGGCATAACTGGGGGCGAACCTGGTCCCCATGGCGGTACCCTTGACTTGTAAATAGTGAGATTGAAGAAATAAAAAATAATTGTGATGTAAGATGTAAGAAATAGAATCAATTATAAATTTCTTGTGAGTCTCACTCAAGTCCCCATCTTGATTAAGTCGGTTAGATATTGTGAGTAGGCCTTTTTCATGTGGAATATTTGAGTATAGGCTTTGAACGTCTAGGGTAAGGAATGCATATGAATTTAACCATTTCACATCTTTAATAAGGGATAGGAAGTGAGTAGTGTCTTTGATGTGGGACCTGAGTGTAGGTACACGCGGTTGTAAATGTGAATCTACGTAAAAGGATAAATTGGACGTGAGGGAGTGAATGCCGGAAATAATAGGTCGCCCTGGGGGTGAGGTGAGGGATTTGTGTATCTTGGGTAAATGATAATATACCGGAGTGACAGGGTGTGCAGAATACAGAAAGTGGTATTCATCTTTGGATATGACTTCAGCGTCTAGGGCCCCCCCCAGAAGAGTTGCAAGTTCCCGGAGGAAATCTTGAGTGGGATCACTACTCAGTTTGATGTAAAACTCGGGATTTTCTAGCTGTCTCATAGCCTCCGATATGTAGTCGGTCTTGTTCTGTATAACAAGCCCACCCCCCTTATCAGCTTCCTTAATAATTATAGATTTATCTTTGATTAAGTTGTTAATTGCCCTCTTCTCTTGTCTGGACAGGTTAGATTTACTCTTTTGCGGATGAAGATGAATATTAGAACACATTGTCTTGAAATCATCTAAAGTGACCTTGTAGAAAGTTTCTATGCTTGAGCCTTTAGATTTAATTGGGAAGAATTCCGACCTCTGTTTAAAGTTCTTTCTAGATATGTCATACAGTTTCTCTGTTTTATTGATGGTACATTGTTCTGTGTTGCCTAATTCCTCCAATATGTCCAGGGCTATCTGGTCATCATGATCGAGCACTATGGGTATGGCCTCTTCTTTCCTTTGTTTTATGTGTTGTTTGGCAAAATATCTTTTGCGACATAAGGTTCTAATATATCTGTTAAGTTCCACAAACAGGGTGAAGATGTTTGGGGGAGTGGATGGGGAAAATTTTAGACCTTTATTTAGAAGGGTAATTTCTGAATCTGTAAGTGCCTTTGAAGATAGATTGAAAATGGTTGTGGTCTTTATTCCCTTATTCCTATTTAGTTTCTTGTATTTTTCTTTCTTACCCCCTCTTCTACCTCTGAATCTGTACTTCTTCTCCCTCTTTTTGATGATATCTGTTGTTCATTTACGTATGGTATTTGGTCCCATTGTAGTTTGTTTGGGCGTTTGTCCAAAAAAAACTTCTGTTGTGGTTTCTAACTTACTCATATTCAGATCTCTCTCTTTAGGTCTCGCTCCTCTACTCTGAGTGTCATGAGATGGTCTATCCCGTATTCTAGGGGATACTGGGTGGGAGTATCTAGAGTATGAGGTTTCTACTTCATTTCTTTTATCTCTCCTAGAAGAGGGAGAGCTATTAGGCCAATATTGTCTAGTATGTTCCCCCTCTCTATGTTGGGGGTGATTAGAGTTCCTATATGGAGATGGATATGTTTTTCTAGTGGAGAAATTTCTACGTCTAGTTGATGTTGATTTGTTATATGGTCGACCCCGAATTTTTTCGTATGGTCTCCCTCGCTGTTCCATCTGTTCCTCCCTGTTCTTTAGTTTATATGTTCTCACTGTTCCTTTCGTATAGTCATCAAAATCTCGTCTAAATTTTTTACATTTAGTGTCTAGGAGCGTTTGTTCGAATTTATCAATTTTTTCCGTAACGGTCCTGTCCCTTTCTTTGAATTCAGATGTATTAGCATGGGGTTCAAGTCTCTTTTTAACTTACAACAGTTATTGTCCTCGAATTAAACAAATTATAAAGAAAAACCATAATATCCTTAAACAGGACTACCTAATAGCTCCCTTATTACCAGTTGACCCCGTTTTTATTTTCAGGAAGAATAGATCCCTCAGGAACTCATTAGCACCCAGCTTCCTGAAACCTGACTCAAAATTTATGGCCCAATCAGACTCTTGGCTTCCGTCCAACACTAAGGGGTTCTTTAAATGTGGAGCAACTAGATGCATTACCTGTAATCATATAGATAACAGAACTAAAACTATTAAAACTGAAAATAATGAGGCACTATATGAAATTAAACACTTCATTAACTGTAATTCATCTTATGTTATATATATTCTTTCATGTGAATGCGGTCTCAAATATGTAGGTCGTACTACCAGAAAACTTAAAATCAGGTTTCTCGAACACCGTAGAAATATTATTAAAAGACTGACATCCGGACTTCCGGTGGGCGGACCCCCCTGCAGGCTGCTTTTTAAGAGAGCTCTCCGTCCCCTGATACCCTGAAAGCGATTTGGGGGTCACGTACTGGGACCTGTGCCCCGAAAACACACCGGGGGCCAGTGGAGATACTGGTGGGCAAGAGGGAACCATCTACCCGGCTCCCCACCGCCCTCTTCACCGGAGTCCGAGCGCCAGCTG
Organism: Pseudophryne corroboree; assembly: GCF_028390025.1. Taxonomy (NCBI): domain Eukaryota; kingdom Metazoa; phylum Chordata; class Amphibia; order Anura; family Myobatrachidae; genus Pseudophryne; species Pseudophryne corroboree. Next base: position 145,814,846 of record NC_086445.1, read on the forward strand.
TGGCGCATGCTGTCTGCGGCCGCCATCTTGGCTGTGGCCGGACACTCCTAACTTCCCCTCCTCGTCCCGACACACTGTCAGAGGCGGCTGCGGCTGGGGGACCTGCTCGGCCGGCATCACACGGAGCCCTGGGCTGCTGCTGCGGTTGACGGCGGGAAGTATAGCCGGGAGACGCTGCACGCACGCACATACCAGAGGCAGAGCCGCGGCCTGGAGAGACCTGCACGGAGGTGAGGGCACGACGCTGGGCTCTCTCCCACCCTCCGCTGCCATTACAGGCAGAACAGCATTCCGACCCTTTCCCCACAAGACCCGCCGAGCCTTGGTGGAAGAAGGACACAGCCGGGGGGGAACACGGATGGGCGTCTGGGGGGGGAGAGTGGCCGGAGAGGACCAGTAAGGGGGTGAGTGCACCATGCTGAGTGTCACACTTGCTCCACACTCAAATCACTGCCACAACTGCCAGGAAAACAGGTCTGCTTATATCAGACTGAACCCCCACAGTTCAACAGACATCTAGACCCACCTTAACTCATTAACAAGGACTGGACAGAGCCATCCTAGTCCCTGCAACAGGCGGCCTCTAACACATAATTCAGCAGCAGATACACACAATCTGTGCATACCCAGGCATCACTAACCTTCACCCAGTGACTGCACGCCTGCCTATACTCCCTGCTGGGCAGGATATAGATATTCATCTAGTTTCTCGCTGAAACACTTTTATACTGCACAAGATATGGATAAATTTGTGGCCAAACCTCAGAGAGGAGGACGAGGCCCTGCGCCAGCAAAAACTAAAGATACCAGAGCATCTGCTGCAGCTTTTGCTAATTCACCACCCTCATCGCCTAATGCCAGTGTCCTAGATGGCGTAACAGACCCTGCGAGATACACCATGGACGCCGTGGCCAGAGCACAAGAAATATCTGATATATTGTCACCGTTATTAGACAAGAAACTCGCAGGGCTGAAGGAAGCCATCGATTCCACCATGGCACAGCTAAAGGAACATAGCACACGAATAGACGAAGTAGAACAACGGGTATCGAACCTAGAAGATGACTTAACCACGGCCCGCTCGGTAATTGAATCCCAAGCGTCTTCCATCACCGCGATACAGGAGAAATTAGAAGATTTGGAAAATCGCAATCGTCGAAATAATCTCCGTATGATCGGCTTACCGGAATCCGTCAAACCTAAGGAACTGATGGCGCTGGTCTCTTCCTGGCTACCGCTCGAATTGGGCTGCTTGAAAGATGGTGAAACTTTGGCAATAGAACGGGCGCACAGAATTGGTCCTGATTTCCAAACAGACCGCCGCAGACCTAGACCGGTCATTTTCAAATTTCTCAATTACACAGACAAGGTCAAAGTGATGGACGCATATCGCAAAGTTCAGGAACTTTCCTATCAGGGGGACAAGTTACTCCTGTTTCAGGACTTCTCTTATGGCGTGGCCATGAAAAGGAGAGAATTTTCTTCCACCTGTAAGATCCTGTTTGATGAGGGCATACGGTTTGCTTTACTCTACCCTGCGAAACTACGTGCTCAACATAACGGCAAAACGTACCTGTTCGACTCACCGTCGGAAGCAAAAACGTTTGCAGAATCCGTACGAAGTCAATTTTCATCTGCCTCCAATGATAGAGACTGATCAAAAACGTCCTCATAAGCTTAACATCTGTATCATCTCCCTTATGGAGGTCGTGATTGGTAATGTATGGCTGATCATTATTGCTCATTACATGTTGTGCCGAACAACTTCACCTGTCTTGGAATTTCCAAATTGCGGGGCCTCTCCGCCCTTTCCTCCCTCTCCTACCTCTATGTGCTTTTCTTCATCACTCCCCCCCCCCCCTTTCTACCCCCTTCCCATTATTCTGATCAGAGTTATATTAATGGCTTATAGTGAGTCGGTAGGACCACTGTTATGGGTTCATAAAAATGTGAAAAATGGATATACTGTAACACAAAGTTTGCAAACGCTATTGTTATTAATGTTAAAACACAGGTCGAATACCCCTGCCTTGAGCTGGGTTTCCCTACTCGCTGGGATATGGGGAGCCCCACGATTCAGGATGTTACCGTCACATGTGTCCGAAAGGAAGGGTATAGGCTAGATTTGACACTAAAATGGCGGCCTCTACAGAGAGTAAGACGAATATAAAATTCCTTACTTGGAACGTGGAGGGTCTTAATACCCCAATTAAAAGAAGAAAGATATTGCAGCACCTTAAACGTCTGCGACCAGATGTAGCGATGTTGCAAGAAACACACTGGAAGTTAGGAGATCCCAATGTACTTAGAGATAACTGGATTCAGGGCTTTAACACTGCATCGTTTACCTCCAAGAAGCGAGGGGTAATGATTATGTTTAGTAAATCTCTTAGATACAACATATTAGACACCCTGGAAGATGAAGACGGCCGATTCCTATTTTTAAAAGTACAATTAGAGGGGGAATTATACACCTTAGTGACCATATATGCACCGAACTCGGACCATAATGCCTTCTTTACAGACATTTATGTTCGACTTCAGGAATGGGCCGAAGGTCATCTAATTATTGGAGGCGATTTTAACTCAACCTTACAGCCAGCTCTGGACAGATCCGGTACAGCTAGTGGGCACAGTTACTCCATACCAGCATCACTGCAATTTATATTGTCTTCATTTCATCTAATAGACCCATGGCGACACCAGCACCCCATTAGTCGAGAATACACGTTCTACTCTCACCCACATGCCACGTCAACTAGAATAGATTACTGGCTGTTCCCAGCAGGACTGCTTTCCAGGTTGGATGACTCCAGAGTGGAAAATATTGCCATCTCTGACCATGCACCCACATGGTTCACACTTGAGCTGAAGTCTCCTAAACAGACATCCTACAATTGGAGGTTTCCCTCTCACTTATACAACTCTCCCGAATTTAAGTCATATTTAGAAACTAATTTCCTGAATTATACTAGAGACAACGCACAACACACAGAGGATATCGGCCTCTTTTGGTCTGCCTCCAAACCGGTAGTACGAGGTTATATCATAGCATATGTCGCTGCTAAACGTAAGCGCCTCAACCAAAGGTTTCGTGAACTCGGCCTGACACTAACAGATTCATATGCCACGCTGTTAGCTTCTCCTACAGAAGATACTCGCAGGATTTATATAGAGACCAAACATCTGTATGATACCCTCTGCACGGAGAGAGCCCAATACGCTTTAGATTTCCAAAAACATAAATACTTTAGGTGGGGAAACAAAGCCGGCAAACTCCTGGCGAACGTAGTCCGTAGTCAGCGCCCCACTTCGCACATTCTCACTCTTCAAGCACAGACCCAAAAATCTTCTGACCCGGCAGTAATAGCGGACTCCTTCCTATCATACTACAAAGAATTATACACAGCTCCACCAGATGACACTGTTAGCGGTATGAACTTCCTAAGGTCTGCAGAGTCCCCCACACTGACAACAGAGGATCAAAACTCCCTTATGGCCCCTATTACAGAATTAGAACTAACGGCGGTAATCAAACAACTGGCTAATGGAAAATCCCCAGGCCCTGACGGCTTAAACGCAGAATATTATAAATTACTGCAACCCCACATTACACCTTATCTCCTGACCCTACTTAATTCCATTATGTCCGGCGATGCTGCCCCGCCCTCCTTTAACCAAGCGCGTATGATAGTCTTACCGAAGCCAGGAAAAGACCCTACTTTGGTTCAATCATACCGTCCCATTTCTCTTTTAAACCAAGATTTTAAAATCCTGACAACAATAATGGCACACAGGCTGCAAATGGTATTACCCAAACTGTTACACCCATCACAGACAGGCTTTGTAAAGGGAAGGACATCAGTGCACAATATAAGACAGCTAGTGGCCGCTTTGACCAGGTCGACACAGACGCCGGATGGGTCTTCTTTGATAGTGAGCTGTGACGCTGACAAAGCGTTTGACCGCGTGTCATGGTCACACTTGCTAAGGGTGCTCCACTGGCAGAGATTTGGAGCTGATTTCGTTAAATTCTTTCGTACTATCTATGACACACCCTCTGCGTTCATTACAGTGAATGGCCTGAACACAGACACGTTTACACTTCATAGAGGCACGAGACAGGGGTGCCCCCTATCCCCACTCCTATTTGACCTGGCACTAGACCCTCTCATAAGACACTGTTACTTGAACTCTAACTGGCATGGGATTGAAATTGGGAATCATAACCTTAAGGTCACGGCTTATGCAGATGACTTACTATTATACTTCTCGAACCCTCAGTACGCATTCCCTAGCCTGATATCATTGCTGGCGACATTTGAGTCGATCTCAGGGTTTAAAATTAATAAATCTAAGACGGAAGCCTTGGCTTTGCACTCAAAAGCCACGCAGGGATGGAACTCCCAGTTCCCCTTCCGATGGGCGAGTCGATCAATCACATATCTTGGTCTTCAGATACCCATAAACCCGTCTGATTTATACAGATTTAACTTTCCACGAATTATAACACGTATGTTGGCGGACTTCCAGACATGGAAACATCTACCCCTGTCCTATCTGGGACGATGCCAACTAATTAAAATGATCTCTTTCCCAAGACTGCTGTACCCTATTCAGATGCTGCCCCTACTAATAACTGAAGCTGACATAAAAACTCTTAATAAAGCCTTTAGTGAATTTATTTGGGCGCAAAAGAAACCCAGAATCTCCCTATTTAAATTGAGCCAATCACAAAAATTGGGAGGGGTTAACTTACCTTGTATTAGAAGCTATATGCTAGCAGCGAATTACAGATATGCCATCGATTGGATACATAAAACTGAATCCTTTGCAAACACAGACTTAGAACAGGCTCTCTGCCCTGGACTCTCTCTTGTCAGCTTGCTACACATGCGCCCATCGGCCCTCCCACCCTCGATTAAAAATAATATACTACTGACTTCGACTTGTGCGGCTTGGAGACAGGCACGTTCGAGAATGGGCATATCTAGTTATAACACGATGTTTCTCCCCTTAGCTCATAACCCAGACTTCAGGGGGACTACGGCACGCACTACATTAACTACCCTATCAGATGGAGGAATCAGGTTGTTATACCAACTGATTGACCAAGACACCAGCCAGGTCTACACATACCCACATCTTTGCGAAAACTTCCCACAATTTAAAATTCCACTATTCATATACTTCCAAATACGAAGCTACATTAAAACATCCATTGCCCTGATGACTGCAGAAGATAGGACCAATGCATTTGACATCACTTTACAAAGGACACCGACTATGCATCCCTCAACTGCACTACTATACACATACATTAAAAAATCCATTGACTGGGAATCTACCCAGACGGGTTTAGTAAAGTGGCTACTAGATTTCCCATCCATTGACGTCCCCACCATGCTTAAGGCCTTTAATAAGATCAATAAAACCCTTATATCAGCATCTTACGCAGAAATGAACTATCAAATCCTACACCGATCCTATATTACGCCAAAACTACGGTTCCAAATGGGAACGGCCTCTGACTCCAAATGTTTTAAATGTGGCATGATAGATGCAGATATTTATCACTGCTTATGGAGTTGCCTTGAGGTACGTAAATTTTGGAACTTAATCCAAACATATGTTAGAGATAAACTACATCTCAACATAGAGGTTTCCCCGGAATGGGTTATGTGGGACTTACACTTAGATCATCCTATTCCTAAGCTACCGACTGGTAAACGCCAATTACTAACCAAAATTGCAGCAGCAGGAAAAAAAACAATACTGTCCCAATGGATAGCCACAGACTCCCTATCCTTAGCTCTATTTTTGCCAAGAATATCATACCTTTTCCATATGGAATGGTTAGAAATGCTATTAGATAAAGAGAAAAAAATAACAAAATTCTTTGACATATGGCTCCCCTATGTGCAAACACTAGACAGTCCTGTCAAAACCTCTTTACGTCAAATCATACATCACACCACATGGTATAACCTAGAAATTCTAGACCTAGGACACCCACCCTTCTAAAAGGCCCTTATCGGGGTATCCCCTGTTAGACCTGACCTGGTTTATGTTGATTGTACTGCTTTACACTAACTGTCTTAAATGTATAAATATGTCAATATATCATCTTGCTATGTTCCAAGATAATGTATGCAAATGTTGTACAGTTGTCCAATAAAACACTTTTCAAAAAAAAAAGACTGACATCCCATAGTGTTTCCCAACACTTTCATGAGTCCCACCAAGGCAATCCCAACTGCCTTAAACTAATTGGGGTGGAACACATCCCAATAACTAATAGGGGCGGGGATCGATATAAAAAATTATGCCAACAGGAAACATATTGGATGTTCAGAATGGGCTCCATTTACCCCGGGGGTCTTAATGAGGCTGTAGAACTGAACACCATAATATGACATACTGCCAATAATCAATTCTTTCCTCTATATATATCATATAGCTCTCTTTGAAAAACTACAACCTTTTCTACAAAACAGCTGTACCCTAGTCGGACAAGCGTTTCTCTCTTTCTCAGTGCTTTACTTACCCCGCCGAACCTTACAAATAATTACTAAAATTATAATAAACTATAAAATATTTATAGATTAGTTGTGGGGACACATGCTTGGTCCCCTTATTACCACACTTACTATAATATATAAATAAAACTAATGTACCAAGTACTAAGTAGATATGCAAAACTATATTCCACTTAACCCTCTGGGAAACTAACTACCTAATTCCTATATAATGGATGTGATATTGTTGCGATTAAGATACTTGCTATTTCGTATCTAAATCAAAAGAAATCTCTCTATTTATACTTTGGATACTAGTCCTGTTGTGGTAGATTTCTAAACTATCCAAATGGTCGTTGTTCCACCTAAATATAACCTTTTATTTTCTGACTGTCTGGCTGGCGGAAGCACCACATCCCTGACAGACTGGAGGGCGGAAGCGATGCTTACTCCGGGTCACTGACATTGACGTAATCACGTCTCCCTCACTACACGGACCAGGGCGGAAGAGCCGCTACGGCCGCTGGTCTGTGCAACCTACTATGTTATTAGGTTGCTTAGTAACCATTTCTCCTCCCGCACGGCGGAGACATGCAATACAAAGCTCCGATCACGTGACACACAGGTCACGTGATCGGAACACTTACTGGGAAATACGTAATCCCAGCACCGTCCTTCATTATGTTCCCCTACCAATAACAAAAGCTGTCAATGTCATTTCTATGACAACATGCTTAACAACAAACCCACTCATTGGTTACCGTTTCTTAGCACACTTCCTGTTTGCTCTTATTTATTTATTTATTTAATAAAAAAACCTTTAACCAAGTTGGTTTTTATGAATAATTTACACATTTGTTGTCTACTATATCCCATCTGAAGTAGGTCTGTCTCAGCTTATAAGCTTGCTCCAATTTTATACTTCTAGTTCCAAAGTGACCATGTAATTGTACAACCAGGTGCCTCTAGGGGCTAATTAGCCACCATATTAGAGGGGGTATATAAACCCCACATGTCTTAACTGTGGATACCTTTGATAAAGCTGCCAGCTGACTGCAGCGAAACGCGTCAGGCGAACCAGGGACCCTCGCCAGGAATTGATTTGAAGGAGGACCGAACCATTCCCCAAACTTTGTCCAGACGGCCTTTCCAAATTCTCAGACTGCACATAGCAAGTACTTCATAAAGGACTGTACCAACCGTAACGCATGAGGAGCTCTCCACCAAAGATTCCGGAGCACATTACCCTCTAACGGTAAATAGTCCATCCATTGGACCTTGCTTAATTCTGAGACTGTTATTTAAAGCTGGACTATAACATTACAGGGAAAAATATCTGGAACGGTCACTGCATAAATCTCCACAAACTCTACTCTCTCTACCTGGCGAATTGGGTAACCCCTTAGAATGTCTATTTGAAAATTAGAAATTATACCTACTGTTTCTGACATGTACTTATTTTATTAATCTAGTTTTTAATATATACCTACTGTACCAATTTTAGGAATAAAACTGTTTTATTTATTATATCAACATTGTTGTATTCATCAAATTCAGCGCAGTCTCATTACCTTTTTTCTTGTGCATTACATACGGGAGTGACTTCCCTTTTTCTGAGACTGCAGCTTGGCGAAACATCTCATACCTGAAGCGCCCGAGTACCCCTGGGCAACCAATCTTTCCTTCCCTTGCCTCACAGACAACCCATATTGATTTGATTGTGAGAACAAACTTGTCTGTATATTTTTGTTTCTACTTCTTGACCATATATTGTCCTTTGCTATTTGCAATTATGCTATGTCTATGTTTTATGCATTGACAAAACTTTCAATAAACAAACTTAAAAGAAAAAAAACGGTACAGGAAGAAGCATGTGAGCCGCAATACAGCAAAGGTAAGCCAGTGGCTGAGGAGTTGCATTTGTCATCCCTTTTCCCTACTGACCAGATAACAACGTAGAATGACTGTGAGGCCACACGTACTGTAGGAAGTAGCAGTAGCCTACGCATATTTTGTAATATACAATATATTTGACAATAATGTACATATATGTATATGGTACCAAATAATGTACAATACTTTTAAAAAAATGACAAAATTCAAGTCAAAACAGAAGCAACAAATGCAATAATTGAGGCACCAAATGACAAAGATAATAAGTGCTTACATTTTGTGTTTTCCATAACAGGCTCATGCTCGTGTCTGGCATCTCTACAACAAAAAATTCCGTTCTCTGCAAAAAGGACGAGTGTCTATAGCGCTGGCCTCTCATTGGATCACACCTTTGAACATGACCCAAAACAGCTTCCGTGAATGTCAAAAATCCCTGGATTTCGTGCTGGGATGGTTTGCTAGACCAATATTTATAGACGGGGATTATCCTCAATCCATGAAGAGCAACCTATCTTTCCGTCTGCCTGATTTTACAGAGGAGGAGAAGAGGTTCAATAAAGGAACAGCTGACTTCTTTGCTCTGTCCTTTGGACCGATTCTGAGTTTTCAGCTGTTGGATCCGGACATGCATTTCAGACAGATGGAGTCTGTGGAGTTGCGGATGCTACTGTACTGGATCAAAATGGAGTACAACCAGCCACCAATATTTATTGTGGAGAACAGTTGGCTTATTGCAGGTTATACGAAGTTGGAGGATGCAAATTATATGTATTACCTCAAGAAGTTTGTCGTGGAAACTTTAAAGGGTACGTTAATTGCAGGCATAAACATACTACGGGGGATATGTATCAAGCCTTAGGGAGAGATAACGTGGAGAATTTGCCCAAAATAACCCATCAGCTTCTGTCATTTATCTAGAACAGTCTATGAAATGACTTTGGGTGACTTCTTCACTTTGTCTTTCTCCAGGGCTTGCTACTGTACATCTATCCATGTATGTTTTCTAAAGCTATATAAAATAGAAATGTTTGTGAGAAAAATATGTGTTAGATGTAATTGCTGCTTTTTTATTTATCCAATTTGCTCTAAATGTATTTATTTTATATCATTATTTTTATTTACTTCCAATTGAAAATTCGTATTACCTTGCATGTGTCCTAAATCACAGATCTCAGATCTGGGGCTCTCGTGGTTTTGCTAGTTGAAGTAATACAATACTTACATAAAACAAATACAAATGGAGATATATGAATCCTCAACATACTGTATCTGACATTTGAATACGTTTGGCTTTAAATCAAAGACGTAGCTACCATAGGTGGAGGGAGTACAGCTGTTATGGGGCCCAGAGCTGAGAGTGGCCCACCTTCCCTGTTAACGTTACATGGGATATATCAATTTTCCACCATTGGGTGATACATATGGGCCTTTCACAATGTTGCACAAAGTTCTGGCTATGCTACTGCTTTATATCATAGGCAGGCACAAATGTTGGTGCCCTAAACCCCACTCCATCCACTAGCCACACCTTTCTGTGACATTGCCACTGCCCTACGCAATGCATTCACAATGAACATGTGTTCATATTTCTTAGCTCTCCATGTAAGAACAAATCATAACCAGTGGCGGATTTTACCTATGGGCAGCAGGACTACAGCCCCCCAGGTAAAATCCTCCATCCAGCTCAGTATCTGTGAAGCCAGATGCAGTCCGTGACAGCACTAGCTTCACTGTGAATGGCAGTAACTTCCTATTGGAAGTCCTACCTGTCAGTCACAGATACACAAGGCAGTCCCATTGGGAGGTGTTTCTTCCCTCAGGAAATCCAAAGTATGCACAGAAACAAATTAGCTGGGCAGGCACAGCATAGATTTAAAAAAAAAAAAAATTATGTGGCTTTGTTAAAGACAGTATCTTGTTCTGCATTACCGCCAGTTACATCATTGAATGGTAACTGCTGTTTTAAAATAGACCTTTTAGGAAGAGTAAAGATGTACAAATAACCTAGGAATACAATATATTATTTAGTTGGTCTAGCGTCTAAAGCTGGGCATACACTATACAATTATGTGGCGTATAATCTATGGTTGGAATAAACACCTGGTGATGGATCATAGCAACTGACAATCGACCATTTGCTACCAAACACAAGAAATTGGACAAAACCTGTCGTTTATACAAATTGGTTACATCACGGACAGGTTTTGTCCATTTTCCAGTGTTTGGGAGCAAATGGTCGATTGTCAGTTGCTCTCATCCATTACCAGGTCTTCATTCCAACCACAGGTTATCTGCCAAATAATTGTATAGTGTATGCCCAACTTAAGTAATGCAAGGTTTTTTTTTTTTGTTTTTTTTTAATAAAGTATAATGTATCTTGCTCTGCTCTGAATCATTTTCAGCAATTAGAACGGATGGAGTAGACATTATTGGATACACTGCCTGGTCTCTCATAGATGGTTATGAGTGGCACAGAGAGTTCAAGGTCAGGCGTGGACTATTTTATGTCAATTTTTCAAATCCCAGCCAGGAGCTGATGCCTAAATCCTCAGCATTGTTTTATCAGCAGCTCATTAAGAAGAACGGATTCCCACCGTCACTGGAGGATCAAACAGTCACAGGAACTTTTCCCTGCAATTTTGCTTGGGGTATTACTGCAAGCACAATACAGGTAATACAACTTTTATTATTATTTTTTTTAATGAGCTTTCATCTTCTTTATATGAATGCCTATGATATCCCCCCATTTAAACATTTTGATTATATGAATGCCTATGATAGTCCTGTATGTAGGCACAGACACCATGATATATGGCACAAAGAACAGCATACTAATCCCCTGCATGATTAGCATGAAGACTCCTCCACATGCCACTATTATGCCATTAGACTCCTCCACATGCCAATATTATGCCATCAGACACCTCCATATATCACTATTATGCCATCAGACTCCTCCACATGTCAATATTATGCCATCAGACTCCTCCACATGTCCCTATTATGCCATCGGACTCCTCCAATATTATGCCATCAGACACCTCCACATGTCACTATTATGCCATCAGACTCCTCCACATGACACTATTATGCCATCAGACTCCTCCACTATTATGCCATCAGACGCCACTATTATGCCATCAGACTCCTCCACATGTCACTATTATGCTATCGGACTCCTCCACATGTCACCATTATGCCATCAGACTCCTTCACCTGTCACTAATATGCCATCAGACTCCTCCACTATTATGACATCAGACTCCACATGCCACTATTATGCTTCAGACCTCCACATGCTACTAGGGTCTTTTGCCCCAGGTCAAAATGAAAAACGGTCCGCAGTTGTGCCTGGCGCTCACATAAAACACATCTATATGCGTCTATTTAGTCACCCCCATGTTACCTCCCAGTCACCTCCCAGGAATACCCCATACATTTCTACCACTGTGTGTCTAAATTTCTACTGTGGCTCAGCACAAAAAAAATCCCTCTTTCCAGGAACTGCTGCTAAGCTTCATTAAGATCATCAGCTCCGCGTCTGGAGGAGGTGGAGCTTACTCTCTGCATGAGGCATGACTGAGTGGACTGTGGGAGGGGGAAGTGCACTGCAGGAAGGCAACTGCCTGCACCCACCACCAGCCAGAATAATTACAGCTGAGACACTGGGGCCGTGATCTTGAACATGTTGGGCAGTGCCACCCTCCCAGCAAACCCCCCCTTTCCCCCTCCCCCCCACCCACCCGCACACCTTTGACTAGGGTCAAAGATCCCTGGCTAAGCAATTAATTAAAAAAGGATATCTGTCTGGGCAACCAAAAGGATTTGTGTTTTATCTTGAAGGTACGCCACAGTTCCTGAGGTCCTCACTCAATATTGATTAGGTCTGGCCTATTAGATAATGGGTAGGCCATGCTACAGGTTAGAGGCACGACTATTTCAGTGGTGAACTCTGTGCTTATTATATCCACTTATAGCTTGGCCACTTAGAAGGTTTTTCTTCTGCACTCTTTTATATGTACGTTTATAGCTTTTCTTCTCATGCAGATTGATACAACGCTATCCCAATTTAACGACCCGAGTGTCTATATATGGGACATGAATAAGACAAAGGCTCTTGCTAAAGTAGAAGGCCTTAAAGTTCCCAGAAGAAAAACTCATTGTGCTGACTATGCTTCTATTAGGCTACAAATATCTATGCTGCGCTCAACACACGTCTCCCATTTTTACTTCTCCCTGAAATGGACTTCAATCCTTCCTCATGGAAACACTTCCCAGATCAACCACAGTGTTTTACACTACTACCAGTGTTTCCTCAATGAACTTGTCCGGGCCAATATTACACCAGTGGTTGCCCTATGGCAGCCTATGGCCGAGCACCAGGGAATGCCTATAAAGCTCTTTACAGTGGGAGGATGGAAGGACGCTCGCACCGTCAATGCATTCGTTGAGTATGCCAGGCTATGTTTTAAAGAACTTGGAAAATATGTGGGCATCTGGATAACCATGCATGAGCCCCTAATGAGAAACCACACCTCAGGTGAAGTACACAACCTCCTGAAGGCCCATGCTAACGTTTGGCACTTGTATGACAAAGAATTTCGAAAATCGCAGAAAGCAAAGATCTCTTTGGCTCTTCATACTGATTGGGTGGAACCAGCTTCTCCCTTTTCTAGGAGTGACAACAACACCAGTGAGAGGAGTTTAGAATATGACATCGGTCGACTAGCAGAGCCAATATTTCTCAGCGGAGACTACCCTAAATTGGTGCGTGAATGGCTAAGCCTGAAGAGCAGTGGTTTCATGTTTGACACTAATTTACCGCATTTCACGGAAGAGGAAAAGCACATGATCCGAGGGACTTGTGACTTTTTCGCTTTGACCCATTATACTACTGAACTTGTGCAAAGGGAGATGGTGAACGGTAACAGATATGATCGTTTATTTGAAACCCAATTTATTACAGATATGACTTTCTTACACTCCCCACAAAAGAATGCTGTGGTTCCATGGGGACTAAGAAAAATCTTAAATTGGATAAAATCCAAGTATGGCAATATCCCAATCTATATACTAGCAAATGGAATCGACGATGGTCAACTGGAGGATAAGCTAAGGGTCTATTACATGCAGCACTACATTAACGAAGCATTAAAAGGTAAAAATATATATATGTATGTATTATTATTTCCTAATGATGCACATGACACTACCACAGCTAAGATCCTTTTCTTTTACACTACAGGTAATGATAGTAAAGTAAGCGACCTTTAAAACGTCTTGATTGTTATTTGCTGGGATTTAAGCCATTATGGGCTTTTAGGGGCCTATTTTCCAATTGGCGATTTGCGGCGGTGGATGCTTAACTACTGGAGCAATTCAGTATTGTTCTGGTGCGTGGATAGATGCTCCAAACAGCAGCTGCCGCCACGATCTCTAACACTGCTACAGAAGTACAGTAGCAGTGTTACTTATCTATGGCCGTCTGGCTGACTATGCAAGTTACCTAAGTTCATGTATGCACACGGCCACAGGGTGCAAGGTGCGGTGGCAGTGGATTCGCAGCCCTGGACCTCCTTCCCATAGGAAATCCTGGACCTTAAATCCAGAGGAAGGAGCGGGGCTCTGGGAATCATTGCCATCTGCAGATGGCGCTGGTCCCTGCAAGAAAACTGAAAGTTTTCAGAGTTTGCTGAATACGAGGTGGCCCCTAAAAATGACTGGGCCTGTTACTAAAAACATGTGAAAACTAGCATTTCAAAATACTGAATAGGTCCCTAGTGAGAGCTTGTTGAGCCAAACACACAATTAAATATTTTGAGATGCAGTTTTGGCATTAGCACCTGACTGGAAAAGATTGTGGCCCAGATTTATCAAGCCTTGGAAAGTGATAAATTGCACGGTGATAAAGTACCAACCAATCAGCACCTAACTTATTTTATAAACACAGCCTGTAACATGGCAGTTAGGAGCTGATTGGCTCGTACTTTATCACCTGTGCTATTTATCACTCTCCAAGGCTTGATAAATCTGGGTCATACACACAGTTTAATTTGTTCTATCGTATAAAACACAACGAAAAATGAGGTGAAAATGTGAATAATCAACGGAGAGAGCATAAAATACAGATAATAAAATAAAAGAAAACGAGAAGTTACTGAGAAATGAAGTACTGTAGCACTGTGCAAAAAATGTATACTGCAACTCCATTTATAGCTGTTACAACAGCTGAAGAATAGCATGGATGAGTGGAGGGAGCAGTGTGATTAAACCAATGATTAACAGAGGTTCGCAAACGCGGCCCTCAAGTCACCCCAACGGTCCAGGTTTTAAGTATATCCAAGGCTCAGGACAAATGGTTAAATCAAATTGACTGAGGTACTGTCACCTGTGACCAAGCATGGATATGCCTAAAACCTGGACCTAAATTGAGTGTGGTGAGTGGTATGTAAAATAAGATTTTTTTATTGTATATATTATAAATATAATTTAGTAAGTCCAGTAATTGGTGGGGCAATCTCTCTCTCTCTCGGGCTGCCTAATGTGTAAAAAGGGGGACTCTGCTGCCATAATGTGTAAAAGGGGGACTCTGCCTGCCGTAATGTGTAAAAAAGGGGACTCTGCCTGCCGTAATGTGTAAAAAGGGGGACTCTGCCTGCCGTAATGTGTAAAAAGGGGGACTCTGCTGCCATAATGTGTAAAAGGGGGACTCTGCCTGCCGTAATGTATAAAAAGGGGGACTCTGCCTGCCGCAATGTGTAAAAAGGGGGACTCTGCTGCCATATGTTAAAAGGTGGACTCTGCCGCTCTAATCTCCAAAAAGGGGGACTCTACTGGCTGCCATAATGTGTAAAAAGGAGCTCTACCTGCCATAATGTGTAAAAGGGGACTCTACCTGCCGTACTGTGTAAAAGGGGACCCTACCTGGCATAATGTGTGATAGGGGGTCTACTTGGAGTAATGTGTAAAATGGGCCTCTACCTGGCATAATTTGTGACAGGGGCTCTACCTGGTGTAATGTGTGGCAGAGGCTCTACCTGGTGTTATGTGTGACAGGGACACTACCTGGCGTAATGTATAAAAGGGGCTCTACCTGGTGTAATGTTTGTAAGTGGCACTACTGTGCTGCGTAATTTGAATAATGGAGACTACTGTACAGTATTATATGAATTGGTATTATTTTGTGGCCATTCCCCTTCCCCATGAAGCCACGCCCTATATTTTTGGTGCATGCAATGGCCCTGTTTTGTATATGGGGGGGCGCCAATGCTGTTTATTGCACACAGCGCTAAAATGTCTAGTTATGGCACTTTATATATAATAAAAAATATATATTTAAACTAAAATAAAATTCCTATGCCTCCACAGTTATCCCCATCACCATATTATGCCCCACACAGTAATGCCCTGACAACATATTATGCCCCCAAAACTATAGAGAAAGTGACCACCAGTGGCGCCACTGGTGGTCACTTTCTCTATAGTTTTGGTACACTTAGGGGTTTGGTGAAGGCTCCTTGTGTGACCAACACGGGCTGCTACTGTTGGTTTGCAAGCGCATTTCTGAGGATAACTTTTTGTATAGAATATTATGCCCCCACATTAATGCCCTTGTCACTATAATATGCAGTACCTGCTCGTTGTCAGGGCTTCTGCTCATTGTCATGGGTTCTACTTGTTGTCAGGGGATTCCCCCCCTCCCTGCTGCTTCAAGTAATAAAAACTATTGAAAATGTCCCTCCCAAAATGGCCACCGCCTCAAAGGAGACAGTTATTAAAGATACTAGAGCCTCCTCTAGTATCTTTAATAACTGTCTCCTCTGAGACGGCGGCCATTTTGAGAGGGATATTTTCAATAGAGCCTGCGGACGGGGACAGAATATGAGGGGTCATTCTGAGTTGATCGCTCACTAGCTAGTTTTAACAGCCGTGCAAACACTATGCCGCCACTGGGGAGTGTATTTTAGCTTAGCAGAAGTGCGAACGCATGTGCAGCCGAGCTCTGCAAAAAAAGTTTGTGCAGTTTCAGAGTAGCTCTGAACCTACTCAGCGCTTGCAATCACTTCAGCCTATTCGTCTCCGGATTGACGTCATACACCCGCCCAGCGAACGCCCTGCCACGCCTGCATTTTTTCAGACACGCCTGTGTTTTTGCAAACACTCCCTGAAAACGGTCAGTTGACACCCAGAAACGCCCCCTTCCTGTCAATCTTCTTGCGGCTGTCAGTGCGACTGAAAACTTCGCTACAACCTGTGCACAACCACACGCGGACAGCGGCAGCTAGCGATCAACTCGGAATGACCCCCATGGTGACATGAGCGGCTTAGGCCCTCCCCTCTCTGCTAGAGAGGCCGTGCCTGGGACAGCTGTGCCTGCTGCACCCCCCTGATGGCGGGCCTGACCGGGACTGATATGCAGATTCTCTGTACAGTGCTGTAAATTGGTGGCACTATATAATTGATCATAATAATAATATTTTAATATATGAACACTAATAAGAATATTTTATTTCAATCTTCCAGCAACCGTGATAGATGGAGTGGATCTCCGCGGATACTTTGCGTATGCTTTCACTGACAAGATGGATCCCCAGTTGGGCATGTTCAAATATGTCGCCAATAAGTATGAGTCAAAAAACTCAAAGAGCCTATACATGAAGATCATAGACAGTAATGGATTTCCGGGCCCTGAAACGACTCCATCCCCTTGTCCAGAGGAGATTTTGGAATGTTTAGACTGCCACCATTTTCAGACCAGAAAATATTTACTGGCTTTCGTGGCTTTTGTATGTTTTACTTTTGTTCTCTCTGTCTGTATGATCACATATTATTCAAAAAAGGGCAAAAGGAGATATTAGTAGTAAAAGACAGAGTAAATCTAGAATCTTATTAGTAAGAGATAGGGCTAAGAAGGTCCTTGGCTGTAGGCAGGTGGAGGGTTGGGACTATTAGACACCAGTGACTTCACCCATCTAACCAACAATACCTCCTGCTGAAAGGGTGCCTGGCGATTGCCAAAGCTGACTAGGAGAGCCCGAAATACTTTGCACAGTACTACAGAAGTATCCATTAAGATTAGTGCTTTTTGCACTGTACAATACTGTGAATTATAGTAGCGAGCCATGCTATTGACAGCTACTACTTTATGAAACGTTTTATACTTTTTAGAACCTTCAGAGATATTATGTGTAAACCTATAGGAAAGTCATATATATTAAATGACTCAGATACTCAGCACATAACAAAGACAAACATAAATACAAGTTCATTTCTTATTCTTTGCTAGCCGAATGCTTGCCCCAATCAGTCTTCTACCTAATAAAAAACGTAAGTCACCACTTACAACTAGACCAGCAGATGTTTTTTAGAGGTCCCATTTTTTCTAAGAAATTACTGTTAATATTTCGTATTACACCTAACATTCATTTCTAATGATGACTCTCATAAAGGTTGACTAAGAACTACAATAGGATCTGATTTTTTAATGTAAACTTTCTGTGAAAGGCTAAACCTAGAACACGGATACAGCAACAGTGAGGACCAATCACTGGTCTTATAATGCACAGGATATCTTCCGTGAGCTCTCACTTTTTTTTTTTTGGGGGGGGCTGATAGTGCTGATCCTATCTTACAGAGCTAAGTCATCATAGATGTTCTGATTCCTGCTGAAGGATTTTAATATTTTCAAGTTGTCTTTGCATCTCATTTGCAGTAACTGTAATATTTCATATATGCCTAATATTACCAATCTGGCTCCGTTGGCAAGTGATGTTTATGTTACAGTTCATCACAGCACTGAAGTCTTGGGTTGTATTCCTACCTCGGTGCTGTGTGGAGTTTGTATATTCTCCCCGTACTTGCGTGGGTTTCCTCCGTGAGCTCCGGTTTCCTCCCTCAATCAAAAAATATACTGGTAGGTTAATTAGTTCCCAACAGAAAACTGAATGTAGTGTGTAGTTGTGTGCGTGTACATGTGGTAGGGAACATAGGGGGTCATTCAGATCTGATCACTGGGCTGCGTTTTTTGTTGTCCTGCGATCAGATAGTCGCCACCTACGGGTGGCGTGTATTTTAGCTGTACAAGTGTGCGATCGCAAGTGTAGCTGAGCTGTTTGTGCAGTCTCTGCGCAGCCTGGGACTTACTCTTCCAGTGCGATGGAATCCTGCTTATAGGGGCCGGAGCTGATGTCAGACTCCCTCCCCCGCCCCCCTGAAAACACTTCAGGCCGCCTGCGTTTTTCCAGACACTCCCTGAAAACGGTCAGTTGCCACCCACAAATGGCCTCTTCCAGTCAATCATCTTGCGCACGCCCATGCAAATGGATCCTTCGCACCATCCCGTCGCTGACCAGCAATCCCAGTTGTAGCTGTCCGACGCGCCTGCGCATTGTGGCACAGATGCATGCGCAGTTTGGATCTGATCGCGCGCTGAGAGAAAACGCACAGCAGCGATCAGATCTGAATGACCCCCATATCTTGTAAGGTCCACTGGGGCAGGGACTGATGTGAATGGCCAAATGTGAGCACTGCGGAATATGTGTGCTCTATATAAATAACTGGTAATAATAAATAAGGGAGATTGCTTGCACAAAGTGTATTTTTCCTATGTCTTATACCTTGCGTGAGGTTAATATATCTTTAATTCGATGCCCAAGTTACACAAAGCACAAGTTCACTTTGGCAATTTATTGTGTCATCTCAGTAAAATGGTTAGTGTTAGCAGACTGAAAGATTCTATAATAACTGACTTATGTCTTTAAGGGGGTTACATTAAGGTTCATGTACACTTAGATGAGATGTACTAAGCAGTGAAAAGAGTGGAGATGTGAGCCAGTGGAGAAGTTGCCCATGGCAACCAATCAGCATTGAAGTAACCTTTATAATTTGCATACTATAAAATTATACAGAGCAGCTGATTGGTTGCCATTGGCAACTTCTCCACCGGCTCACTTCTGCACTCTTTTCACTGTTTAGTACACCTCCTCCAAGTGTTGTCTATAGTAGACATAACTAGAATGTTGCCACAATTATTGAGAAATGTTCTGGACATCCAAATACATGCAGTGTGTTGAGCATCACTTTAGCCAATATCTACCACCAGGGCTGGATGGCCATCTTGCACTTGTGGCAAATGCCATAAGGGCTGAAGGCCTGATGGGCCAGTCCGGTCACACACAGAGATGGGCTGGCTGAGCAGCTCCACCTCCCGACAGGGTAAAGGCATTGTGATGGTTGTCACAGCTGTCTCCTGTCAATTTCAAACACCTGTGTATGACTTCATAAATAACTCATCTTAAGTCATATTTAAGGTCATCTTGCAATGACAGCGCCAAGTAGTTTTGGCTCTTAGGGGCTAATTCTGAGTTTAACGCAGCAGCGTCTGTACTTTTTGCTAGTCTGCGACTCAATGCAAACGCCATTACAAGCCCCTCCCTGCTGTACATCTGTGCGCCTGAAGTTGCAAAGACTGAGACCGCCAATATGGGTCCATCACACGTCCATAAGACAGACTGTCTTTGTGCATTGGAATAACCACTGCGCAGGAACGCCCAGCACATTTCCAATGCGTGTCTGATGCCATGCGTCTCAATCGCAACTGCAGCTCTGTGCGCACAAACTCTGGAGGCATATGTAATTTGACTTAAGCACATGCGCAGGATAAGTAAGTCGCTCTGCTGCATCTAATATCGGCAGATATCATGCTTCATGAATACGCGCCCAAATCACTGGGGACATCGCTTAGGCTACTTGCCCAAGGGATGTCCCCAGTGATTTCAAAGCCGTGAGCCACACCCAAAGCCGTGAGCCACACCCAACAGTCACCCTTCCTTACACAGAGCCTGGTGCCTTATTACATTAATCTACAGCTACACTGCAGTTCTTTGACAATGGAGCTTGAATGGTTTTAACATCTGTGAGTTATAATATTCCACATATTTTGGGCAGTATAACTTTTACAAATCTAGAAAAGTGTCTGACAGGAACATTAGTGGTTGCTAGGGGAAACCCATGGCTGAATTCAATTTCAGATTTTCTATGCAGGACACACATGTAATACTGGCCATGCACAATTACATCCAGCATCCAGATACTTACGCAGTGTTGTGGTGGAAAATGTTTCCACTGTTCCAAGCACATCAGAGATCTCGCCAGAGAGTCTGTCCATAAGCTCATACTGACCTTGCCATGTCACCTAATATACTGCGGAATGTAATATATCAGGCATTGCAAAGGGGTCAGGTGCAAAGGACATGACCAGTGATTCACTCTGATGAGGTGATATTATAATGGATGAAGATGCTGCAGACATAAACCTGTGGGGAGAATAAAACAATCCTATTTTTTCCTACAAAGGGCTCAGAAATAATATTTCTCTGTGCTAAACTAAGCTATATCCTAATGATAATTCAGCTTCTCATTTAATTCTTACTTGATTACAATGTATTGACACTAATAAAACAGCAATGTGCTGTCAGATGGAACGCATACACGTGTTCTATCAAATATCAGGTATCTGCTAATACCGGACATAGGGCCTAATTCAGCATTGAACGCTGAATTCCGCACTTCTGCGCATGCGCACACGCTGCTGCGTAAATGTGCAATGACTTAGATTGCGTTCGCACTTGATCACAATCTAAGTCCCAGCGGGGGGTGGGGCGTCGGTGCGGTGTTGGAGGGCGTGGTCTACACAACAAACTCGTGTCCAGGCCATTTGCGGGGTAGGCCGCAGCAGCTGCGTGACATCACACGCACCCACTGTGACCCAAAACATGGCAGCCCGGTGACTGCCTTCGTAGCTAGGCTGCGAAGGCAGGGGGCTACCCTAAACATGTGAGCACATCACTGTTTGGTGTTGCGCTCGCTTTTTAGCAGGTGGAGGGACCCGGCATGTGGGGCGGCCTTTCCCTGTGCTGAGCGACCCCCCGCATGCTAGAGAACGGTAGTTGTAGTTTTACGATTTTTCGCAAAACTACAACTCAAGCTGAAGTAGGCCCATAGGACATTCATATTAGCAGATTAAATGATTATGGGGAGATGCATCAAACCCTGGAGATATAAAGTGCTTTGATACATTTCCCCCTATCTACCTTACTAAACATAACATATGACTATTACTGGTGTACATTATTGTATACCACCGCTACATAGTAAAGGAAGATTACTGGCATTTATTACATGAGGATTCTTATCTGCAGATTTTTTACTTTCAAATTTTTTTTTTTGTTGCACATATTTATTAAAGTATTTACTTTTCTCGGGCTGTAAATCTACACTACACTTTACCACATTCCAGATTGCTCGGATTGGACATTTGTGTATATGATTTATTACGCAGCATGCAGTTTCGTAAATAGATGATGAATGTTGTAAGATTTGATGACATTTTTTATATATATAAGAATTTATATCAAATTACCTGTAAATCAGATACTGGAAAATAAATGTGTTAAGTGTTATTATTGCTTATGGAATATATTGTTCATTGTGCCATGTATTTCTGAGAATATAAATGTGTTTTTCTGTAATTCTAAGAAAAGGAAAGGCACATATGATCAGCAGACATTCTGGAAAATTAAAATACAGAAATAACGAATGAACATAATGACGATAATGATAGTAAGTGTTTCATTGATTTATGAAACTATCTTGAGAACATGAAGCCCTATTTAAAGATGTAATACAAATGAGTTAACGCAAAAGAACTTTAGAGTACAGAAAGAAAGAATTTTAAAGGAAAAAAAAGGACTTTAGCTGTGAAAGTACAATGTCGCCACCTTGTGGTTACATTATGAAAAAAAGGGTGTGGCTGTAAATATAGTGTTTGAACAGGTAATTTGCTGTACTCAAGTTGTAGCTATAACGTACATGTATTTAGATCTTGAAAAACACATTTGAAGAAAGCTACAAGCAAAATAAAAGTAAAATAAATAAATAATATGTGTCTTATTATTATATTATTTGCAAAAAATGTGGGGAGGATTGTATGTTACATGGCAAATGTTATGCTCTGTTGAAAGACACCTTTTGCAATTTTGATAACAAAGAATGTTCAGTAACAGGACTGACTAGAATACACTGTACCATGACAGCATTACTACAATCTTATTCGGTGTAAACAAGTATGAAACTAATACATCTTTTCTTTAGAATTTAGCAGTTCTTGCGCAGCGTACATACGAGATTAATTAGCAAGGTGCCATGTAAAAATAAGAATTTACTTACCGATAATTCTATTTCTCGGAGTCCGTAGTGGATGCTGGGGTTCCTGAAAGGACCATGGGGAATAGCGGCTCCGCAGGAGACAGGGCACAAAAGTAAAGCTTTTACAGGTCAGGTGGTGTGTACTGGCTCCTCCCCCTATGACCCTCCTCCAGACTCCAGTTAGGTACTGTGCCCGGACGAGCGTACACAATAAGGGAGGATTTTGAATCCCGGGTAAGACTCATACCAGCCACACCAATCACACCGTACAACTTGTGATCTAAACCCAGTTAACAGTATGATAACAGAGGAGCCTCTGAAAGATGGCTTCCTAAACAATAACCCGAATTAGTTAACAATAACTATGTACAAGTATTGCAGATAATCCGCACTTGGGATGGGCGCCCAGCATCCACTACGGACTCCGAGAAATAGAATTATCGGTAAGTAAATTCTTATTTTCTCTATCGTCCTAAGTGGATGCTGGGGTTCCTGAAAGGACCATGGGGATTATACCAAAGCTCCCAAACGGGCGGGAGAGTGCGGATGACTCTGCAGCACCGAATGAGAGAACTCCAGGTCCTCCTTTGCCAGGGTATCAAATTTGTAAAAATTTACAAACGTGTTCTCCCCTGACCACGTAGCTGCTCGGCAGAGTTGTAATGCCGAGACCCCTCGGGCAGCCGCCCAAGATGAGCCCACCTTCCTTGCGGAATGGGCCTTAACAGATTTAGGCTGTGGCAGGCCTGCCACAGAATGTACAAGTTGAATTTTGTTACAAATCCAACGAGCAATCGACTGCTTAGAAGCAGGTGCACCCAACTTGTTGGGTGCATACAGTATAAACAGCGAGTCAGATTTTCTGACTCCAGCCGTCCTTTAAATGTATATTTTTAAGGCTCTGACAACGTCCAACAACTTGGAGTCCTTCAAGTCGTCTGTAGCCGCAGGCACTACAATAGGCTGGTTCAGGTGAAACGCTGATACCACCTTAGGGAGAAAATGCGGACGCGTCCGCAGCTCTGCCCTATGTCGAATGGAAAATTAAATAAGGGCTTTTATAAAACAAAGCCGCCAGTTCAGATACTCTCCCGGCCGAAGCCAGGGCCAGTAACATAGTCACTTTCCATGTGAGATATTTCAAATCCACATACTTTAGTGGTTCAAACCAATTGGATTTGAGGAAATCTAAAACTACATTTAGATCCCACGGTGCCACCTTAGGCACCACAGGAGGCTGTATATGCAGTACTCCTTTGATAAAAATCTGGACCTCAGGGACTGAGGCCAATTCTTTTTGGAAGAATATTGATAGGGCCGAAATTTGAACCTTAATAGATCCCAATTTGAGACCCATAGACAATCCTGATTGCAGGAAATGTAGGAAAACGACCCAGTTGAAATTCCTCCATCGGAGCACTCCGCTGCTCGCACCACGCAACATATTTTCGCCAAATACGGCGATAATGCTTCGCGGTGACTTCCTTCCTTGCCTTTATCAAGGTAGGAATGACTTCTTCTGGAATGCCTTTTCCTTTTAGGATCTGGCATTCAAACGCCATGCCGTCAAACGCAGCCGCGGTAAGTCTTGAAAAAGACAAGGACCCTGCTGAAGCAGGTCCCTTCTCAGAAGTAGAGGCCACGGATCGTCCGTGACCATCTCTTGAAGTTCCGGGTACCAAGTCCTTCTTGGCCAATCCGGAGCCACTAGTCTTACTCCTCTTTGCCGTATAATCCTCAATACCTTTGGTATGAGAGGCAGAGGAGGAAACACATATACCGACTGGTACACCCAAGGTGTTACCAGCGCGTCCACAGCTATTGCCTGCGGATCTCTTGACCTGGCGCAATACCTGTCCAGTGTTTTGTTGAGGCGAGACGCCATCATGTCCACCATTGGTTTTACCCAACGGTTTAATAGCATGTGGAAAACTTCTGGATGAAGTCCCCACTCTCCCGGGTGAAGGTCGTGTCTGCTGAGGAAGTCTGCTTCCCAGTTGTCCACGCCCGGGATGAATACTGCTGACAGTGCTATCACGTGATTCTCCGCCCAGCGAAGGATCCTGGCAGCTTCTGCCATTGCCCTCCTGCTTCTTGTGCCGCCCTGTCTGTTTACATGGGCGACTGCCGTGATGTTGTCCGACTGGATCAACACCGGTCTTCCTTGAAGCAGAGGTTCCGCCTGGCTTAGAGCATTGTAGATTGCTCTTAGTTCCAGAATGCTTATGTGAAGAGACTTTTTCAGGCTCGACCACACTCCCTGGAAATTTCTTCCCTGTGTGACTGCTCCCCAGCCTCTCAGGCTGGCATCCGTGGTCACCAGGATCCAATCCTGCATGCCGAATCTGCGGCCCTCCAATAGATGAGCCTCCTGCAACCACCACAGAAGGGATACCCTTGTCCTCGGCGACAGGGTTATCCGCAGGTGCATCTGAAGATGCGACCCTGACCATTTGTCCAACAGATCCCTTTGCATGGAATCTGCCGAAAGGGATTGCTTCGTAAGAAGCTACCATTTTTTCCCAGGACTCTTGTGCATTGATGTACAGACACCTTTCCTGGTTTTAGGAGGTTCCTGACCAGGTCAGATAACTCCTTGGCTTTTTCTTCGGGAAGAAAAACCTTTTTCTGAACTGTGTCCAGAATCATCCCCAGGAACAGCAGACGAGTTGTCGGCATTAATTGGGATTTTGGAATATTCAGAATCCATCCGTGCTGCTTTAGCACCTCTTGAGATAGTGCTAAACCCATCTCTAGCTGTTCTCTGGACCTTGCCCTTATTAGGAGATCGTCCAAGTATGGGATAATTAATACGCCTTTTCTTCGAAGAAGAAATATTATCTCGGCCATTACCTTTGTAAAGACCCGAGGTGCCGTGGACAAACCAAACGGCAGCGTCTGAAACTGATAGTGACAGTTTTGTACAACGAACCTGAGGTACCCCTGGTGTGAGGGGTAATTGGAACGTGGAGATACGCATCCTTGATGTCCAAGGATACCATAAAGTCCCCTTCTTCCAGGTTCGCTATCACTGCTCTGAGTGACTCCATCTTGAACTTGAACTTCTTTATGTACAGGTTCAAGGACTTCAGATTTAGAATAGGCCTTACCGAGCCATCCGGCTTCGGTACCACAAAAAGAGTGGAATAATACCCCTTCCCTTGTTGTAGAAGAGGTACCTTGACTATCACCTGCTGAGAATACAGCTTGTGAATGGCTTCCAAAACCGTCTCCCTTTCTGAGGGGGACGTTGGTAAAGCAGACTTCAGGAAACGGCGAGGTGGCTCTGTCTCTAATTTCAACCTGTACCCCTGAGATATTATCTGCAGGATCCAGGGATTTACCTGCGAGTGAGCCCACTGCGCGCTGTAATTCTTGAGACGACCGCCTACCGCCCCCGAGTCCGCTTGCGAAGCCCCAGCGTCATGCTGAGGCTTTTTGTAGAAGCCGGGGAGGGCTTCTGTTCCTGGGAAGGAGCTGCCTGTTGCTGTCTCTTCCCTCGTCCTCTGCCTCGTGGCAGATATGAATAGCCCTTTGCTCTCTTATTTTTAAAGGAACGAAAGGGCTGCGGTTGAAAGGTCGGTGCCTTTTTCTGTTGGGGAGTGACTTGAGGTAGAAAGGTGGATTTCCCGGCCGTAGCAGTGGCCACCAAATCCGATAGACCGACCCCAAATAACTCCTCTACGCATCGCCTGTCCACTGTCGTGTCCATAAAGCTCTTCTGGCCGAAATGGACATAGCACTTACCCGTGATGCCAGTGTGCAGATATCTCTCTGTGCATCACGCATATAAAGAAATGCATCCTTTATTTGTTCTAACGACAGTAAAATATTGTCCCTGTCCAGGGTATCAATATTTTCGATCAGGGACTCTGACCAAACTACCCCAGCACTGCACATCCAGGCAGTCGCAATAGCTGGTCGTAGTATAACACCTGCATGTGTGTATATACCTTTTTGGATATTTTCCATCCTCCTATCTGATGGATCTTTAAGTGCGGCCGTCTCAGGAGAGGGTAACGCCACTTGTTTTGATAAGCGTGTTAGCGCTTTGTCCACCCTAGGAGGTGTTTCCCAGCGCTCCCTAACCTCTGGCGGGAAAGGGTATAAAGCCAATAACTTCTTTGAAATTAGCAGTTTTTTATCGGGGCACCCCACGCTTCATCACACACGTCATTTAATTCTTCTGATTCGGTAAAAACTACTGGTAGTTTTTTCACACCCCACATAATACCCTGTTTAGTGGTACCTGTAGTATCAGCTAAATGTAACATCTCCTTTATTGCCAAAATCATATAACGTGTGGCCCTACTGGAAAATACGGTTGATTCGTCACCTTCACCACCGGAATCAGTGCCTGTGTCTGGGTCTGTGTCGACCGACTGAGGCAAGGGGCGTTTTACAGCCCCTGACGGTGTTTGAGGCGCCTGGACAGGCACTAATTGAGTGTCCGGCCGCCTCATGTCGGCAAACGACTGCTTAAGCGAGTTGACGCTATCCCGTAATTCCACAAATAAAGGCATCCATTCTGGTGTCGACCCCCTAGGAGGTGACATCCTCATATTTGGCAATTGCTCCGCCTCCACACCAATAACGTCCTCATACATGTCGACACACACGTACCGACACACAGCAGACACACAGGGAATGCTCTATACGAAGACAGGACCCACTAGCCCTTTGGGGAGACAGAGGGAGAGTCTGCCAGCACACACCAAAAAGCGCTATATATGACAGGGATAGCCTTATGATTAAGTGCTCCCTTATAGCTGCTTTTATATTAATATATTGCCATTTATTTTGCCCCCCCTCTCTGTTATACCCTGTTTCTGTAGTGCAGTGCAGGGGAGAGACCTGGGAGCCTTCCTGACCAGCGGAGCTGTGACAGAAAATGGCGCCGTGTGCTGAGGAGATAGGCCCCGCCCCTTTTTCGGCGGGCTCGTCTCCCGCTATTTAGTACATTTAGGCAGGGGTAAATATCTCCATATAGCCTCTGGGGCTATATGTGAGGTATTTTTAGCCTTTTTAAAGGTTTTCATTTGCCTCCCAGGGCGCCCCCCCCCCAGCGCCCTGCACCCTCAGTGACTGCCGTGTGAAGTGTGCTGAGAGGAAAATGGCGCACAGCTGCAGTGCTGTGCGCTACCTTAAGAAGACTGCAGGAGTCTTCAGCCGCCGATTCTGGACCTCTTCTTGCTTCAGCATCTGTGAGGGGGCCGGCGGCGTGGCTCCGGTGACCATCCAGGCTGTACCTGTGATCGTCCCTCTGGAGCTTCATGTCCAGTAGCCAAGAAGCCAATCCATCCTGCACGCAGGTGAGTTCACTTCTTCTCCCCTCTGTCCCTCGTTGCAGTGATCCTGTTGCCAGCAGGAATCACTGTAAAATAAAAAACCTAAGCTAAACTCTCTAAGCAGCTCTTTATGAGAGCCACCTAGAATTGCACCCTTCTCGGCCGGGCACAAAAATCTAACTGGAGTCTGGAGGAGGGTCATAGGGGGAGGAGCCAGTACACACCACCTGACCTGTAAAAGCTTTACTTTTGTGCCCTGTCTCCTGCGGAGCCGCTATTCCCCATGGTCCTTTCAGGAACCCCAGCATCCACTTAGGACGATAGAGAAATGAATATTAACGAAGACTGAGCTAAACAATGTACACTAGTACAATGCCTGAAGTGTTCATATTTAAATAAAGACATTATGTTCACTTTCATCAGTATGATTTTATGCTATGAGGGAATTGCTTTCCTGTCTATTTAAGGGGTGATCTTCAGGTTGCCGGCGGCCGGGCTCCTGGCGACCACCATACCGGCGCCGGAATCCCGACCGCCGGCATACCGACATCTTTTCTCCCTCTTGGGGGTCCACGACCCCCCTGGAAGGAGAATAGATACCGTGCCCATAGCGTGTTGAGTGCAACGAGCCCGCAAGGGGCTCATTTGTGCTCGCCCAGCTGTCGGTATGCCAGTGCCGGTATGCTGGTCGCCGGGACCCCACGGCCATCAAACCATACTACACCCTATTTAAGAGGTAATTTCATTGCTGCCAGCATACGCCAAATCACTTCAGCCCGCCCCGCCCCATCTTATCCACGCTTTACTGACCGGTTCTCCTCTCCTTACCTAAAGGATGGCTGTCTTGTCTCCATCATGGTCTCCCATTGTGCATGTCAGAGATATGACAGACATCCTGCAATGTCACATAGGGAGTTATTCAGAGTTGCTAACACACCCAAAAAGTTAGCAATTGGGCAAAACCATGGCCCTCATTCCGAGATGATCGCTAGCTGCTTTTGTTCGCAGCGCAGCGATCAGGCTAAAAATGTGCTTTTCTGTGCATGCGTATGGGGCGCAGTGCGCACGCGCGACGTACTTTCGCAAAAAGCTATGCAGTTTTACACAAGGTCCAGCGACTCTTTTCAGTCGCTCGGCTGATCGATGAGTGATTGACAGGAAGTGGGCGTTTCTGGGAGGTAACTGACCGTTTTCCGGGAGTGTGCTAAAAAACGCAGGCGTGTCAGATGATAACGCAGGCGTGCTTGGGAAACGGGGGAGTGGCTGGCCGAATGCAGGGCGTGTTTGTGACGTCAAAACAGGATCTAAATAGTCTGCAGTGATCGCAAGGTAGGAGTAGGTCTGCAGCTACTCAGAAACTGCATGAAAATATTTTGGAGCAGTTCTGCGAACCTTTCGGTCGCACTTCTGCTAAGCTAAGATACACTCCCAGAGGGCGGCGGCTTAGCGTTTGCACAGCTGCTAAAAGCAGCTAGCGAGCGATCAACTCGGAATGAGGGCCCATGTGAACTGCAGGTGGGGCAGATGTAACATGTGCTGAGAGCTTTAGATTTGGGTGGGTTATATTGTTTCTGTGCATGATAAATACTGCCTGCTTAATTTCTACACTGCAATTTAGATTTCAGTTTGAACACACCCACCCAAATCTAACTCTCTGCACATGTTACATCTGCTTCACCTGCAGTGCTCATGGTTTTGGCCAATTGCTAACTTTTTGGGTTTGCTATGTAGCTGCACACTAATGTGTAAAAAGATGCAGGTACACTATTCAAACATTACTAATTAGAATTATAATACAATTTGCAATAAATGTAGCAATAAATAGAGATTTTTAGCATACTCACGTCCAGGTAACCTCATCGGGTATGTCCCTAACATTCAAAGCAGGGTCGGTGCTAGGGTGTGTGGCGCCCCCCTACAAACTATAAATTTATACCCTTCCATACTTTACAAAGGGACAGCGTGTGTCTAAAAAAGAGGTGTGGTCTCACAAGGAATGGGTGTTGTCACACAATAGTACCCCCATTTCCATTTATGTCACAGCACAATCTTATTTACATTACTTTGCAAGTAGTAGTGCTGCTTATACACATAACTCCCCAGTAGTGCCACTTATTCACATAACGCCCCCCAGTAGTGCCACTTATACACACAACGCCCCCAGCAGAGCTGCTTACACACATAACATCCCCAGTAGTGGCGGCTCTTACACTTAACGCCCACCGTAGTGGCGAGGCTCCCACATAACGCCCCCAGTAGTGGCGACGCTCACACATAATGCCCCCAGTAGTGGTGACGCTCATACATAAAGCCCCCAGAAGTGTCGATGCTCACACATAACACCCCCAGTAGTGGCGGCTCTTACACAACACACCAGTAGAGGCACCGCTCACACATAACACTCCCAGTAGTGGTGAGGCTCACACATAACGCCCCCAGTAGAGGCGACGCTCACACATAACGCCCCCAGTAGTGGCAACGGCCACACATAATGCCCCCAGTAGTGGCCACACTCACGCATAACACCCACAGAGGTGGCGACGCTCACACATAACGGCTCTAGTAGTGGTGACACTCGCACATAACACCCCTAGTGATGGCAACGCTTGCACATAATGCCCCAGTACTAGAGACACTTACATATAACAGCCCCAGTAGTGTCACCGCTTACACATAACGCCCCCAGTAGTAGCATTGTTACACATAACACCCACAGAAGTCAATTTACCTCCAATCAAAATCCTGATGGTCGAAATCCCGACAGCAATTGACCGACGGTCAAAATCCCGACAAGGTCAAAATCCCAACATGGACAAAATACCGACATTTAAAATACCGACAAGGACAAAATACCGACATGTAAAATGCCGACAGGTCAAAATGCCGACATGATTTTTCCATTGAAACTGACTTGTTCATACTTTACCTTCCCAGTGGACCTGGAGGGGGTAGCGAGCCATGCGAGGGAACGCGGTACACTTATATGGTATACCTGCTATACCTCCCAGAAACGACCCATGTCGACATACAAAAAAACAATGAAAAACGCATGTCGGTATTTTGACCTTGTCTGTATTTTAAATGTCGGTATTTTGTCCATGTCGGTATTTTGACCTTGTCGGGATTTTGACCGTCGGTCAATTGCTGTCGGGATTTCGACCGTCGGGATTTTGATTGGACGTATTTCATACCGATCCCTACATACACAGATACACACACATACAGTGGGGCAAAAAAGTATTTGGACAGCCACCGATTGTGCAAGTTGACCCACTTAAAAAGATGAGAGAGGTCTGTAATTTCCATCATAGGTTCACTTCAACTGTGAGAGACAGAATCTGAAAAAAAAAAAAACACTAGGAAATCAGATTGTATGATTTTTAAACAATTTATTTGTATATTCTTGCGGAAAATAAATATTTGGACAATCAAAAAGTTTAACTCAACCGAGGTTATATTACAAAATATAACCTCGGTTGGCAATTACAGAGGTCAAACGTTTCCTGTAGTTCTTGACCAGGTTTGCACACACTGTAGCAGGTATTTTGGCCCACTCTTCCATGCAGATCTTCTCTAGATCTGTCATGTTTTGGGGCTGTCGCGGGGCAACACGAACTTTCAACTCCCTCCCCAGATTGTCTATTGGGTTGAGGTCTGGAGACTGGCTAGGCCACTCCAGGACCTTGAAATGCTTCTTACGGAGCCACTCCTTAGTTGCCCGGGCGGTGTGTTTGGGGTCATTGTCCTGAAAGACCCAGCCACGTTCCATCTTCAATGCTTTTACTGAGGGAATGAGGTTTTTGCCCAAAATCTCACGATACATGGCCCTATTCATCCTCTCCTTAATGTGGATCAGTCATCCTGTCCCCATGCTTCACAGTGGGTATGGTGTTCTTCGGATGCCATTCATCATTCTTCTCCCTCCAAACACGGTGAGTGGAGTTTATACCAAAAAGTTTGATTTTGCTCTCATCTGACCACATTATAGTCTCCCAATCCTCCTCTGGATCATCCAGATGGTCACTGGCAAACTTTAGACGGGCATGGACATGTGCTGGCTTAAGCAGGGGGACCTTTTGGGCGCTGCAGGATTTCAATCCATGATGACGTAGTGTGTTACTAATGGTAACCTTTGTGATTGTGGTCCCAGCTCTCTTAAAGTCATTGACCAGGTCCCCTCATGTAGTTCTGGGCTGATTCCTCACTGTTCTCAAGATCATTGATACCCCACGAGGTGAGATCTTGCATGGAGCCCCAGGTCGGGGGAGATTGTCAGTGATCTTGAATTTCTTCAATTTTTTTATAATTGCGCCAACAGTTGGTCTCTTCTCACCAAACTGCTTGCCTATTGTCGAGTAGCTCATCCCAGCCTTGTGCAGCTCTACAATTTTGTCCTTGGTGTCCTTAGACAGCTCTCTTGTCTTGGCCATGGTGGAGAAGTAGCAGTCTGACTGTTTGAGGTTGTGGACAGGTGTCTTTTATACAGATAACCAGTTCAAACAGGTGCCATTAATACAGGTAACGAGTTGAGGATAGAAGAGCTTCTTAAAGAAGAAGTAACATGTCTGTGAGAGCCAGAAATCTTGCTGCTTGGTAGGTGTCCAAATATTTATTTTCTACAAGAATATACAAGTAACAATTGTTTAAAAATCATACAATGTGATTTCCTGGGGTTTTTTTTTTTTCAGATTCCGTCTCTCACAGACCTCTCTCATCTTTTTAAGTGGGTCAACTTGCACAATCGTTGGCTGTCCAAATACTTTTTTGTCCCACTGTTTATACACACACAGTAGTGCCGCTTATACACATAACACCCCAAGTAGTGCCGAACACTGACGCTGCCTGTCAGGAAAGGAGGGGGGAGGCTTCAAGCTGCCTGCACCGCTGCCTGTCATACAGTGTGACAGGTGCAGCATCCGGCAGCAGCAGAGGACAGGCGCAGCAGCGGGGATGCAGAGCAGGGAGAGCACCTCTCCTGCCTGGCACCTCCCTGCTCTACATCCCTTTGCTGAGTGGGTAGAGCTGGGCCTGATTCTAAGGGTTTGAGTGGGACACCCCCAAACCAGCCAGGCCAAACCACCCCAAGGCATCACACTAGTGGAGCAAGTGAAGTGTTAAGGAGCGTTAATAGATAAGAGCAGCTACTGCACGTTAGGAGTGTTATAGTGGTGAAATATAATTGTGCGAAAAATGTAACAAACTATATAAAAACAAACAATTGTAGTGCTATACAGTGCTAGAGTAAGTGTTATACTGTGATGTCTTGAAGCCCAGCTATAGCCATTCAGGGGGCCCCTGAATTAGAAATGTTTGAATAGTGCACTTGCATCTTTTTCTCTTTGTGTGTGGCACTATGCAAGGTAGCGCCTCTCATTACATGTAGTGTAGTGTGCAGTCTAGAGCCCCTCCCTTTATATAGATAGCAACAGGGGCGGATTGGACATAGGGATCACAGGGAAAAGTCCCTGTGGGCCAATGTGCATGTGGGGCCTGTTTTGTTTGTTGACATGTGAGGGGTGCTGCTGCCACCATGGTTACTCTGTACCTCTGCTGCTGCCCATGTGAGGCCACCTCTACAAATTTTCCAGGGCCACTTTCAGTTCCTAATATAAATAACCAATAAAAAATATATTATGTTATTTTTCGGCGCACGATAAAGAATAAATAGTTTAACTAAACTAATTTAAAAAGCTGTTAACCAATATGATAAATGATTGGTATAATACCTTTCAGTTCCCCTGCCCAACTTTGAAAGAAAGTGCAATGGAAGATGCTAGCACTACATAAATATTAATAAATAAATGAATATATAGATGTTACAGCCAAGTATTATAAAACCTCTTGGTGTCACTGCCTTTCAAACAGCAGTGAAAATTTTAAACAAGTTGTAATACCAAAAGCTATAATATAATTTTTTTCCCCCTGTGGGAGCCAATTAGTTTTATTGTTTTCTGTGGGGGCCAATGTGAGTGTTTTTTCCTGTGGTGGCCAATGTGTTTTATTTTTTTTCTTGTACTATGTTTTGTCTGCACTTACATCTGAGTTGCATTGCAATGGTGTTCGTACAGAGGGCCTAATTCTGAGTTGATCGCAGCAGCAATTTTGTTAGCAGTTGGGCAAAACCATGTGCACTGCAGGGGGGGGGGGCAGATATAACATGTGCAGAGAGAGTTAGATTTGGGTGGGGTGTATTCAAACTGAAATCTAAATTGCAGTGTAAAAGTAAAGAAGCCAGTATTTACCCTGCACAGAAACAAAATAACCCACCCAAATCTAACTCTCTCTGCAAATGTTATATCTGCCCCCCCCCTGCAGTGCACATGGTTTTGCCCAATTGCTAACAATCTTACTGCTGCGATCAACTCAGAATTACCCCCAGAGTTGCAGTACAGAGTCAGACATGCCAAGAAGTATATTAGAAATGTGTTGGGCATTCCTGTATGGTTACAGGGGGTTGGCTAATCAGACGCAGATGTAACGTAATGTGGGCCTGTTGCTGATAGTGGTTGCACATAGGGGGTCATTCCGAGTTGATCGCTAGCTGCCGTTGTTCGCTGCGTAGCGATCAGTGAAAACAATGGCTAATATGCGCATGCGTATGCACCGCAATGTGCACGCGCAACGTACGGGTACAAAGAGCATCGTGGTTTTGCACAGGTTCTAGCGAAGCTTTCAATCGCACGGCCGAACACAGGAAGATTGACATGAAGTGGGTGTTTCTGGGTGTCAACCGTCCGTTTTCAGGGAGTGCTTAGAAAAACGCAGGCGTGTCTGGATAAGCGCTGGCGTGGCTGGGCGAACGCTGGGCGGGTGTGTGACGTCAAAAGCCGTCCCTCCGTCATTAGAATCAATGCACACGAAGAGTACCTACAGGCAGAGGCAGAACTCTGGGAGGCAACGGAGTCAGCTGCCGCCGAGGCTCCTGCTTTGAAGGGGGGCACCTCTCCTCCTGTTCTATGTGTTCAGCAACATTAATCAATTAAGTTAATTGACAGCAGCCGGTATCTCTTCCGTAGCAGACTTCCCCACTAGTCACTACACATTACAAATCACACCCTCTTTATTATAGATACACTGGAAGCAGACACCTTACTGATGAAGCTATTTGCTCCTATAAAGGAAGCATGAGAATTCTAACTATATGAAGTTATTTCTCTAACAATTACAAGTAACTTCATATAGTTAGAATTCTCATACTTCCTGTGCAAGAGCACATATCTCCATCAGTAAGGTGCATGCTTCCAGTGTAATAGGTTGTGGGTTCTAATCCTGTATATGACACTTGCAAATTAATTGACAGAGAAATAATCAGCATTGGGAGTGACTGAGCAGATCTATGTAGTGTGTGGCTGGACCCCTACATAGATCTGCCTAGCTGCAACGGTTTTGTAGTCACTTCATATAGTTAGAATCTGCATGCTTGCAAATGTGTGTGTATATATGTATGCATATATCTATATATATCTATATATATATATATATATGGACACCAATATTTTCCTTGCCTCCGGGCAACTGGGTGAAACTTGCACCACTGCCTACAGGGCTGGTCTTCTTTTGCACAAATGATTTTGCAGACGCTCTGCTGCACAAGCATTTGCACTTCTGCAAAGCGAAAATACACTCCCCAGTGGGCGGCGACAATGCGTTTGCCCGGCTGCTAAAAGTAGCCAGCGAGCGATCAACTCGGAATGAGGGCCATAGATACATAAAATTGCTCTAGTATAGATCTGGTGAAAGTTTCAATGGTGAGACCAATGGTGGCATCTGAAGACGCACAAAACATGATTGCAGCATCTGTAGACACTGAAAGTGGGCATCTTAGTCCTTGTATATTTGGCTGCACGGATGTATACTAGGGAAGGCCATTCTAGTGTAATTAGCATAATGTCACAGATGTAACTGCAGCAAAAGATGCAGGGAAGGCAGCAACTGCATCAAACTCATAATCAGACCCAACGAGGATGAATCCCGCCCCCTCAACAGATCCCACCCATACAATAGACCCCGCCCCCTTCAGGGCTGCTTTCATAAATTTGTCGGGCTGATTTTCCATCCCAATCCGCCCCTGGATAGCAAGCTACCAGAGATACAGTAATGCTGTTTAATGTATCTTGTTATTTTATCACCAAAACGGAGATTATCATGGATCCTGTATTCCTCTCTATGGTGGTAGCATCTGGTACAATTTACACATTAGGTATCTTTGCATTTGTATGAGGACTGAATCAGAGTAACGTTCATACTACTGCAGTTATATTTATTTCCTTTCCCCCCGATATCCAGATCTTCAGTCCAGTGGGCTTAAAACACAGAGGAGGAAACAGAGAAAAGCAGTTCTTGGTCTAATAATTTGAAATTATATTGCTTTTCTATTGACATCATATATAATGGTATTTATCAGGAGAGGTATAGGGGATATGTATCATTTTGGAGAAAGATAAAATGGAGACTGGAGTACCAACCAATTCTGTCACTTGATAGTAGCGGTTTGGTTGGTACTTTATCTCTCGTTATTTAGTTAATATTGATTGGCAGTGTAGGTGCTACTTTAATAATCAATTGAACTTGATTATTTATCAAATTAGTAATCAATTGATCACAAGACAATGTGCTAAATGTAATAGTCTACCGGTTGACAAAAGTGACTTTAAAAACATTGCTGCTTTAAATCTCCTGGCTAATTCCTCAAAACATTGCGACTTTTGGCAAGCCGCAGTCTACTACAGATGGCCCATACTCAGTTACAATATTTCCCCCAACCATGAGTAGAGCTTGTGAAATGTTTAGTTGCTGTTTGTTAAAACTGCTCTTGCCATAACTTACCTGCCAATAGACTTGATGAGCGAGAATTCCAGTAGGCTAACTTGGTGCTGCCTAGTCTATCGGTACTGGCCTCTAGGAGTGTTTTTTTTAAATTAAAAAAAATGCAGCTTTAGATTATGGAAAAAATCTGCATTTCTAGCAAATCAGAGGCTATAACATGTGGCACAAAGTATAATTTAAGCCTTATTTAAATTCAGGAAAGTGATGGTGTAACATCTGTACAGGCTGAGTCTTCCATATCTGAAAATCCGAAATCGGAAATATTCTGAAATCCACTGAGTGTGACTGAGATAGTGACACCTTTGGTTTCTGATGGCTCAATGTACACAAACATTATTTTATAAACAAAATTATTAAAAATGTTGTATAAAATTACCAGGCTACGTCTATAGGGTGTATATGAAACAAATGCATTTAGTGTTTAGACTTGGGTTCCAAGTTATCTCATTACGGCATACAAAAAATCCAAAATACGGAAATTCCAAAATCCTTCTGATCCTAAACATTGAAGATACAGGAGACTCAACCTGTATTGCCATATGTAAAATTAGTGTCAATGCTTAATTTGTCCAAGTGCACTTACTAAAATAAAAGATCATTAAACATTCCTTTTATGCAAATTTTTCAGCAAAACAACAACACTGGTCGCTACTAAAGTTTACATATATATTTTGTTTATGTTCACCTGTAAAAAATGCTAAATTGTACAAATTATGTTTATATTAAATGTATATTTATGGAAATCCCATTTCTACCCCAATGGCTGCAATTGGTAGGTGTTTCGCTGCAAAACTTCCCAGAGGGGAAAAAAAGAATCACACAAGTTCCAGAAACATACAGTATTTTCAGTATTTCATTTAGACCAACCATAAAATATGACCTGCATTATAGCGCACCAATCACATGTACATAAGAAGCTAGTGCATATTACAAAGGGATATTTACTGTAATCTGAATTATAATAATAACAGACAAATATAACTAGAACATAGCAGAATGCTTTCAAACATGAAGACAAATCTTTATTCTCTTATATACAAAGTACCTTTCTATAAGGTCCGGAGAGTGCAGTGCATTACAGATGAGGACATCTAATGTGTTGCGTCCATATTATTGATGCATATAGTAAATCACAATTTACATTGTCAAGATATAATACTTGTGGTCGGTTCTATTAGCATTTACACATGTGTATAAACAGTGTGAGCGAAGTGAAATAAAAATGTATGAGATATGAAATAAAAAGCTTCCACAGAAAGCATTAACTCATATACTTAATTTACATAAGCTTAAATACATATTTACATTGTCTTTTTACAATTAAATTAAAAAAACGAGTGTTTTCACTTCTAGGAGCTCTCTGAGGAATGTCCTGGAGCTTTGGCATGCACAGCACTGCCTCCAGCAGAGATAGTCTATGGCTGTGTATACAGTCCTTCTCTTATATATTCTTCAGATTTTCGTTTCTGGCCCTTCTGTAGTGAGTGGCTGGAAGGAGTTCCGGATCCGCAAAGCTTCTGCTGCACAGAGGTGCCCAAAGCATTTATTATACCAGTCCAAGCAATGGCCTCTGGGAAAAAGCACAGACAGAAGCAAGTCAAACTCTCAGAAATATAGAAGCAAGTCAGACTCTAAATATATATCTATATCTATATATATATACACACAGTGCAAAACGACCCGGCACTCAGACGTCCTTGTGTAAATAGCTTGCTACCGGTGCCCTCCCTCTAGGTAATGACCCAGAATGATAGAGCAACAGAAGGGCGGCACTCGGAGACTTGGTTTTAACAAATAAAGTGCAGTGACTTTATTGTGAACATCAACGTTTCGAGGTCTGCGCCCCGTCGTCAGGATAACACAAAGTGTACATAACAGTGTTTAAATACCTTATCATACAGTGGTTTTTCTCCCTCCAGCTCAGACGCCGCTGCCGGGCAGCGGCGTC
Source organism: Pseudophryne corroboree (assembly GCF_028390025.1). Taxonomy (NCBI): domain Eukaryota; kingdom Metazoa; phylum Chordata; class Amphibia; order Anura; family Myobatrachidae; genus Pseudophryne; species Pseudophryne corroboree. The sequence goes on from NC_086445.1 coordinate 145,853,524, forward strand.
TGAGCTGGCGGGAGAAAAATCACTGTATGATAAGGTATTTAAACACTGTTATGTACACTTTGTGTTATCCTGACGACGGGGCGCAGACCTCGAAACGTTGATGTTCACAATAAAGTCACTGCACTTTATTTGTTAAAACCAAGTCTCCGAGTGCCGCCCTTCTGTTGCTCTCTCTCTCTCTCTATATATATATATATATATATATATATACACACACACACACACACATACACACAAATGCAGAAATCAATGATTGTCCCATATGTAGGTGGTGGTCCTGTTCTGAAGAAAGCCAGTGTTTGGCCGAAAACGTCGACTTATTATGCTGTAAGAAGGTTGTGAGTAATACTAAAAACTTTGGTTGATGAAAAGACCCTGGTGAGTGCCCTCTTTATTTCAGCATTTGCATATGAATATATGAATATGTATACTTGCATTTAACTCTGCATCAGCCCCAAACAACTAATAGTTAAACAGAATGACTGATTTTACCACTGCCACAATTGGCGCTCACACAAGATTTGCTTTAGGGTGATGTAATGTAGAAGTGCTTGAACTCTGATCTTTGCATCTAAAACAGTGCAGCATTTATAGGATCTGAATCACTGCCTGGGGGGCACATTACACAGAAGGCACAATACTGTTCTGGATGCTACTTGAGGGGTCTGTCCAGCTTAATCATTCATATCTGATAGGGATGAATGTACTTGGTGACAACATTGCTCCCTGGAATATAGAAGCACATACTTCAGAGCAACTTACTTAAGGTCAACTCTGCAAATGTGGGTGAGCCTGGATTTTCCCGATCCACAGGGCTCTATCAGATAGCGGGTGTCCAGCACAGCCGCCCTCACTCCTCCTATTAGGGGTGCTTCCTCGTGCTCTACAGAGGTCGCCACCAAACTGCACATTCCCTTCGACAAGTCCGTTCTCCAGGTCCTGTAGGCAAATTCATAAATAGCTCTATAAACATTTCACGGATGTCTTAGTAAATCAAAAATGAACACATTCCACAAGCTGAATGGAATAAACAGATCTTGATGATTGCTTCTCTGCATGTAACTGATCCCATAACCTGCCAGTATCACTTACGTTTGGGTCAGATAAGGAGCAAGAAGGGACATACATACAGGTATGAGGTCTCTTACCTGTAAACACATATTATTGCTAAAGTTGTGTAACTGAGAAGTGAACGACAAATGCATTTGATTTTGCAAATATAACCAGTTACTATATATATGTATTCATTGGCGTGAGAGATGTAAGTTCCTTAATCGCAGTCCCAATTGCCTTAGTGGGGCCCACGAAAATGTGAATTTACTTATGTAAAAAATAAAATGCTTATAGGCATTGCTGAAATAAATATGTTAAGCCTAAACAGTAGAGTACTGCATTATTATTACTATTGCTATTATCATGTCCAAGTATAATATAACACAACATAGATACCTTAAGACGACAAAGTCCTTAGAAGGGTGTGGGGCCATGCTGTTCACCACATACTGATAAACCTCTGTTTGGTTATCAATACTTTCTACTACTTTTGCCTGCAGGAAATCATCATCCCATTGGTGGCGCTCTCTCAATATGCGATTCAGCACGACCGATGGGGGGGCCTCTACCTCCACTGACGCCTTCCAGAGTCGCAGCGGATTTCCATCTCCCACCTGAATAACCATAAAAGAGTAAGAATGTTCATATGCACATATATATGTCCCACCTACATAGGGACAGTTGGGAGGTGTCCCACTGTTGGAAGCCCTTTCAATGTGGTGTGTACTGAATGGGGTGTTTTTGGGAGAGTTAAGCGGTTAGGGGGCGGTCTAGCACTCTGGAAGCGCCAGATAGTGACCAAACCCCTTGTGACATGTCTGGGTTTCATTTTCTACACATAGGGGGAGATGCATCAAACCCTCTGAAAAGGACAAGTAGAAACCAATCAGATTCTATCATTTTACAGAATGCAGTAGATAAATGATTTGTAGAAGCTGATTCGGTTGCTATGAGCAACTTTTCCAGTTTTCCTCATTAGAGGGATTGATACATCTCCCCCAGAGTCCCAATGCTGTAACATCTTGTGAGCAGAACATGCAGAGTTACCGTGGTAACACAGATCTGCATACCATTACTGACACTGACATATGGGGAACTGAATAGTGAAAATGCATTACCTTTTTGTAGGCAAGGTCTGTGCTCTCTGGGCTGGACAGTGAGACCCATCCTTTGAATTTATCTCTGGCTTCTTTCTGCAGACCCTGGATGACATTGTCAAAGTATGTGCAGATACTCCCAGCCTCCTCCTCCATCTGCTTCCTCAGCTCCTCCACAGTGGGAAGGTGGATGTCGGCCTCTACGTATGAGTTCCGTGACTGGGCTATAATCTCATGTGGAACCTAAAACCAGAACCAAATAAACTATCACAACATACACTGTAAGAGCTGCAATGATCAATAACCCCATCACTGAGCCAGCCGTAAAGGGGGTATAAGCTGACAAGGTTTCTTTGCCCGTGTGTCTAGCACAGAACAATGTATCTACCAGCCAGGCGTAGCTGTAAGGTATCTCCTGTCTGGGATATGAGTACACTCTGCTACATCTTTGCATGCTCTTGGTTCCTACCAGGGCTGGTTACTCCCCACAATGACATCATACCTTCCCAGTTATGTCACATATATACAATTGTTAAGCGCAATGGAATTTGCTGAGCTAAGGACCTCATTCAGCTTCATTACAGTTTTGTGATTTTAGCACAGGGCAAGGCCGCCCAGTATGCAAATACCCGGCAGCAATGCTATTGCAATACAATTGCGATCGCATTGCTGATTTGCGGATGCCCCCTGCCTCTGCAGCACAGCGCCGCCATTTTTTTCAATTGGAGCGTCTGCGTATGATGTCACGCAGCCGCCCCAATAACACTCCGGACACGCCTCCCTCCGTTTTTCACGGAACGCCCCCCTCAATGCATCAACCCCGCCCAACTAACGCCATCAGCTGTCAATTATACTGCAGTAGAATCCTTCCGGGATGCAACCCCAATATGACAGCTTGCGCACTGCTGCATATACGCGTGTGCGGTATAGCACGTGTCGGGAATATGTGAACGCAATGCATAACCCGTGCTGAACAAGGCCCTATATAAGTTAGAAGAAAACTGTTAAAAAGTAATAATAATAATAATAATAATAATAATATATCCCAGGCAACTAGGTTAAGCCTTTTGGCTACTGTACATACAATGGTATCTCCAGGGGATGTGACAGGAGGGCCTGGGAATGCCAGGGAGGTGCAGCCTCAGCCCCTGATATGTTGTGTCACCACCCAAGATGTCTCGTTATGCACAACAGGGTGTGCGCGAGGCCTGGAATTTTTCATGGCGGTCTTTGGTTATCTCTACTGAATGGTGAACAAGCCCCATCATACAAACTAGTTCAAATTGTAGAATATTCTCCTACATCAAAAACTGTATTAAACATTCATCCATTAATAATCACAGTAGACAAATACAAGCACCTGGAACGTCAGTGCTGCTGCTGTATATGACATGTTTATATGTCTGTCATGCATGTGATTGCAAGGCTTATCTTGCCTAATCATGGAGAGGGAACATTTATTAAAAAGAAATATATTAATGGAGATGTTTGTTGTTTCCTCACACAAGTAAGTTGTCAGTATTTAGAGAGCACAGCGAACAGTGACACTCTGAGCAGTAATCAGGCGCACGTGCGCATTTCTATATATAGTTCACACTGTTCAGCTTTCTGCTTTGTCTTAATGCATTCCTTAGATAAATGCTCTTATGGGAAAACTCCTTCCCTTCATCTGACATTCCCCTTAATATGGCACAAGTGAGTGGCATCAATCTAATGCCCAGCGCCTCTCTGAGACCCCATGTGCAGCACAGGTCTTGTGATATCGCTCGCAGCACCCTGTCATCTGCAGCATGACTGACATTCTGCTGCGTTTGGGGGGGCGGAACCCAGCGACATATTTCAAAATTGGGACATGTCGCCTCTGTTTTGAAGGCATGATGGGTCCAGGGTCTGTGTTGCCGGACGCAGACTTCCTGGACCTGGGTGTCCGGATTCTACCGTCTGCATGAGTAAGCGTCAGCTTATGCAGGCTGGTTGGTGCCTAAAAACATAGCCAACCGCGGACAATAATTGCGATGGTGACCCGAGGCTGCATCCTCAGACACAGCACTCGGATCTCGTAAATGCAAACAGAAGGCGTCTATCTCCTACTGACGCCTCCTACTGCATTAGAATTTCAATCAGACGGCATTGCACAGACGTTTCCTAGCGGCTATGCAATTCCTTCCAAGCATGCATTAGACCCATAGTGACAGTCAAGCTTTGGCCATGTGGAGGAGGTTGAAATAATAGTACAGAACTGTGTAGACCACTAGAGGTGTTACTGTACCTGACAAATTATTATTAGGACTGACAACGGACCTGTCACTTTGGGCTCAATTCAATTCACCGACAGTTGAATAGCGCCGGGAATTAGCTCCAGGCGCTATTTAATTCAGCACCATGGTAAATCGGAGAATGCCTGTTCTCCCGGATTAAACATGGTGTTTTGTCGGGAGAATGGGCATTCTGACTTAAGTGCCTGGCGCGAGGGCAGAAATCAGCCTCGCGCCGCCACTGTTGTTGGATTTCTACTCACACCCCTTGAGGGTGCGAGAAGAAATCCCAGCCTTAAGTGTCACATGGGGCTGTATTGATTAGCGGCGGGAGCTAATTCCCAGCGCTATTCAACTGTCAGTGAATTGAATAGAGTCCCATAAAAGCACTTTTATATCAAGAAAAAGTTAGGGGGCACATTATGCACCGGAAATTTTTCGGGTTTTGGTTTTGGATTCGGTTCCGCGGCCGTGTTTTGGGTTCGGACGCGTTTTGGCAAAACCTCCCTGAAAATTTTTTGTCGGATTCGGGTGTGTTTTGGATTCGGGTGTTTTTTTACAAAAAACCCTCAAAAACAGCTTAAATCATAGAATTTGGGGGTCATTTTGATCCCATAGTATTATTAACCTCAATAACCATAATTTCCACTCATTTTCAGTCTATTCTGAACACCTCACAATATTATTTTTAGTCCTAAAATTTGCACCGAGGTCGCTGGATGACTAAGCTAAGCGACCCAAGTGGCCGACACAAACACCTGGCCCATCTAGGAGTGGCACTGCAGTGTCAGACAGGATGGCAGATTTAAAAAATAGTCCCCAAAAAGCACATGATGCAAAGAAAAAAAGAGGTGCACCAAGGTCGCTGGATGGCTAAGCTAAGCGACACAAGTGGCCGACACAAACACCTGGCCCATCTAGGAGTGGCACTGCAGTGTCAGGCAGGATGGCACTTAAAAAAAAATAGTCCCCAAACAGCACATGAAGCAAAGAAAAAAAGAGGCGCAATGAGGTAGCTGTGTGACTAAGCTAAGCGACCCAAGTGGCCGACACAAACACCTGGCCCATCTAGGAGTGGCACTGCAGTTTTCTAGCGAGAGGATGAGTGCTTCCATCCTCATGTGAAGCTGAACCACTAGCCATGAACATAGGCCAGGGCCGCAGTCGTTCCTTGCCACTCCGTGTCGTAAATGGCACATTGGCAAGTTTACACTTCTCCTCAGACGCTTTTAATTTTGATTTTTGGGTCATTTTACTGAACTTTTGTTTTTTGGATTTTACATGCTCTCTACTATGACATTGGGCATCGGCCTTGGCAGACGACGTTGATGGCATTTCATCGTCTCGGCCATGACTAGTGGCAGCAGCTTCAGCACGAGGTGGAAGTGGATCTTGATCTTTCCCTATTTTACCCTCCACATTTTTGTTCTCCATTTTTTAATGTGTGGAATTATATGCCAGTATCAATAGCAATGGCCTACTACTATATACACTGCGCACAACTGAAATGCACCACAGGTATGGATGGATAGTATACTTGACGACACAGAGGTAGGTAGAGCAGTGGCCTACTGTACTGTACTGCTATATATTATATACTGGTGGTCAGCAAACTGTGCAAAACTGAAATGCACCACAGGCATGGATGGATAGTATACTTGACGACACAGAGGTAGGTAGAGCAGTGGCCTACTGTACTGTACTGCTATATATTATATACTGGTGGTCAGCAAACTGTGCAAAACTGAAATGCACCACAGGTATGGATGGATAGTATACTTGACGACACAGAGGTAGGTAGAGCAGTGGCCTACTGTACCGTACTGCTATATATTATATACTGGTGGTCAGCAAACTGTGCAAAACTGAAATGCACCACAGGTATGGATGGATAGTATACTTGACGACACAGAGGTAGGTAGAGCAGTGGCCTACTGTACCGTACTGCTATATATTATATACTGGTGGTCAGCAAACTGTGCAAAACTGAAATGCACCACAGGTATGGATGGATAGTATACTTGACGACACAGAGGTAGGTAGAGCAGTGGCCTACTGTACCGTACTGCTATATATTATATACTGGTGGTCAGCAAACTGTGCAAAACTGAAATGCACCACAGGTATGGATGGATAGTATACTTGACGACACAGAGGTAGGTAGAGCAGTGGCCTTCTGTACCGTACTCCTATATATTATATACTGGTGGTCAGCAAAATTATGCACTGTACTCCTACTATATACTACAATGCAGCACAGATATGGAGCGTTTTTCAGGTAGAGAACGTATAATACTGGTGGTCACTGGTCAGCAAAACTCTGCACTGTACTCCTCCTATATAATACTGCTGGTCCCCAGTCCCCACAATAAAGCAGTGTGAGCACAGATATATGCAGCACACTGAGCACAGATATGGAGCGTTTTTCAGGCAGACAACGTATAATGGTGGTCACTGGTCAGCAAAACTCTGCACTATATTCCTCCTATATAATACTGCTGGCCCCCAGTCCCCACAATAAAGCAGTGTGAGCACAGATATATGCAGCACACTGAGCACAGATATGGAGCGTTTTTCAGGCAGACAACGTATAATACTGGTGGTCACTGGTCAGCAAAACTCTGCACTGTACTCCTCCTATAATACTGCTGGTCCCCAGAATAAAGATATGCAGCCCCCTGAAACAAAGTGAGAGGACGCCAGCCACGTCCTCTCACTATCATTTCCAATGCACGAGTGAAAAATGGTGGCGACGCGCGGCTCCTTATATAGAATCCGAATCTCGCGAGAATCCGACAGCAGGATGATGACGTTCGGGCGCGCTCGGGTTAACCGAGCCATACGGGAGAATCCGAGTATGCCTCGGACCCGTGTAAAATGGGTGAAGTTTGGGGGGGTTCGGATTCCGAGGAACCGAACCCGCTCATCTCTACATACCAGTAAATAATTCTGGACCTTATAAGGAAAAAGAGGGCTCTCATATAACTATAGTCACCTGAAGCAGTAAAATGTTGAAACAATAAAACAGGGGCTTATTTTGAGCAATGATGGTATGCAGTCTCACAATGCAATAAATGCAGTTACCTTTATAGATGAAGAACACTCACCTCAAACAGTTTGTTGCACTCTATAATCATGTGAGCGAGACCCTGCGTAGCTGCCAGGTTCTCATTCAAGTCCTTCTGATCAGGTTTCCCTGTTGCATACTTTTTCTGTATGGCCCTAATGGTAAATAAATACACACATAAAAAGATAAGTGAAAAGTTAGAAGGTAAGCGTTTGGAATATGAACTTATTTCACTACAAAGCTCTCTGCTCCACCTGTTTCAGATTGGAACTCTTGGGCCTAATTCAGATGCAGTTGCAGAGCTGCTATTGTAAGCAAATCGTCCGATGCTTTCTTACTGCATATGCGCCTGAGCCGCAGTGCGATCGCAGCGAGGAATTAGTCGCAGAGAGAGCGACAGGAATACAGCGTGATGCTGGGAGTATTCACACATTACACTTGTTGACAGCATAACCTATTGACAATTTTATTGGTAAAAGCCTCAACAAGTTCAAAAAAGTAAAAAAGTTTTTAACACTAGTGAAATGCACGTGATTAGGTCTGACAGCAATATGCTCAGTGTTATCACACACCCACTGGCGCTTTGCTGTATGTGGCAACATTGCAAGCTCATAACAAACCCATAATAACAACCCATAATAACAAACCCATCTCAAAAACATCGCATTGCGTTTGACATTGGTTTATACAAGCACAAAGGCAACTTTGATCTTCTACTATTTCAGTTAAAAAGAAAATAGAAAATGTGAAAGATTCAATTTGGCCGCAACGATTGCGGGTGTAAAGTGACGCTGCCGGGGGCTATCTAACTAGCCCCGATAAGCCGGCGCGTGCCACGGCTTTTAGGCAGGCAAAGCAAAATGCCCGATAGCCCCGTTTTCATCCGGAAACGGGGCTATTTCACCCGAAAACACACAGGTTTCTATGAACCTGTGTGTTTACGCGGGGCTATTTCACCTGAACACACAGGTTTCCATGAACCTGTGTGTTTACGAGTGTAACTGCACTCGTTACTTACCGGCCGAACTAATTAAATAGCCCGACCGCAGCACCCGAAGAAACATGGGGGTTTTTTACTCCCGATGTCTCTTCGGAGGCAAACTGAATATCCCCCTAAGAGTATAATATCTGTGCTCACAACTTGTTATTCCATTGCAGCTGCATTTAGCAATAACACATCATCTCCACAGCCTTGGGTTATACCAATAACAGGAGACTTTATGTATCGGATTCACAGTATTCTGACATTTATAGGTTTTATGAAAACATTTTACACATATTTTGAGAGAAATGTATGTCTGTAATTATGTCGGTAAGGATTCACAATCGTAAATAACAACCTTGGCGAGTTGTCTTTCCTTAACAAATTGAGGTGGAAGAGGGATGGCGCCAAACACACAGCCAGGTTCATCGGGGTCATCTGATTCTCTTCTACTGAGGTGACATCACTGAGGAAGCACAGAAGTGTCTGCAGAACTTCCCGGTTCTCATCCGACATCAGCATGATGGCCGACTGCACTGCCTGCAGCCTCTGGTCCTTGGGAACATCTGGAGAAAGTCATATGCCATTACAAAATGATTACAGGTACCCTCTGCTGAAATATATACACCATGGGGGTCATTCCGAGTTGATCGCTCGCTAGCAGTTTTTAGCTGCCGCCCACTGGGAGTGTATTTTAGCTTAGCAGAAGTGCGAACGGTTGTATCGCAGAGCGTCTGCAAAACTTTTTGTGTAGTTTCAGAGTAGCTCAAAACCTACTCAGCGCTTGCGAACACCTCAGACTATTCAGTTCCGGATTTGACGTCACACACCCGCCCAGCGTTCGCCCAGCCACGCCTGCGTTTTTTCTGGCATGCCTGCGTTTTCCCAAACACTCCCTTAAAACGGGCAGTTGCCACCCAGAAAGGCCCACTTCATGTCATTCACTCTGCGGCAAGCAGTGCGACTGAAATGCATCGCTAGACCCTGTGCAAAACTACATCATTCGTTGTGCCCGTACGATGCGCATGCGCATTGCGCCACATACGCATGCACAGAACTGCCATTTTTTAGCCTGATCGCTGCGCTGCGAACAAATGCAGCTAGCGATCAACTCGGAATGACCACCTATGTCTTATGTTGCAGTTAGGTAGGATAAAGAATAAAATCAATGTCATTCTTGTTATTATACTTGGCATATAGAACCGATATATTTTGCAGCACTGTAGAGTAGTAAACAATGAAGGAACATAAGCTGACTGGTCCAGTCACTGACACACAGTGGGTGCAGGCATTTTGAGGGCAATACTGTAGCAACCAGATCCTAGAGGAATGATAGGCGGAAATCTTTTGAAAATGGCAGCCTGCATCCTATGGGCCTAATTCAGAGATAGACATAAAGCCGATGGTTTACGTACATCTCCAATGTTTAGAGATCTGCACATGCATAGATGCCGCACTGCACACGTGCAGGTCTCCTGCAAGATTGCTTGCGGTGTCACAACATGATTGATAAACTGCGACTGTTTGGGGGCGGAGTTAAGTTTTCAGATAATGGGGAGATGGGAGGGGGGGGGGGGCACGACAAAATGTGTTACATCTATATATATATATCAGGGACTTACTTACAGCATAAGTAGTGGCCTCTAACATGTTTCTGGTAACCAATACAATTGAACAAGTACTACAGTATGCATGACCCGATTCAGTTGTATAAGAGAGTATTAGAGTTTCTTAGTCAGTGTCCATACAAGATCTAGGATATTTATTTTACATTTCTACACGCAGGCTCCAGCAGTAAATCTGTTTAGCTGGACGTTTATATAAGAGACGTATGACGGAAGTCTTTTGCCCGGCTACAGGAACATTGTTCCACACATCCTTTTAGTGTTTACGATTAGATTTTTTTTGTTTAATGAGCAAATTATCCAACCATTTTGTGCTATTTATATTAATTATCTTCTTTATGATCTGGGATACCTAGACCAAGTACAGTAATATTAGTATTATTATTAGAAGAAGAAGAAAATAAAATACCCGTCTATTTGGTAACGTATTGAATTTACAGACTAAAATGTATTTTGTGTTGTTTTTTTTAGGAAATCTCACATTTCAGTAGTGATTTCATGTACTAAGGCTTCTCTCTCTCTCTCTCTCTATATATATATATATATATATATATACACACACACACACACACACACACACACACACACACACACACACACACACACACACCAGTGACGTGCGGTGGGGTGAGGCAGGTGAGACAGAGCCTTTCCTGTCATACTTACATTTAAACCAGACTTTTGACTGAATAAAATATATGAAAAATACTGATATGTTTGAAATATCTTCCTTGCATTATTCTAATAATTTTTATAGCCAAAACTCTGGAGTAAAAAGTCTATGGCAGGTGAGGCAGTGCCTCACCTGTGTATCCTTTCCACACATCTCTAATCAAAACTCACCAGATTTCCAGGAGTTTATAATGCTGCACCTGTGTATAATGCCCAGATGTACCCTTTGGCTCATATATTGTAAATCTGGCTCTGGGGTTGGCCAGTGCCTCCTGAGCCATTTAGCTCACCGCACGTCCTTGATACACACACACAATATACATATATATATATATATATATATATATATAAGGCTAACATTGCTCCTCACCTCTATGGAGTGAATTCAAGTGCTTTGCACAGCAGTGGCCGCTAGATGGTGCCCAGTGGAGCAATTCAATTGTTGCTCCATTCGGGCGTGCACAGCCGCTGGTGCTGACATTTCAGACTGAAGCCCCCTGAGCTGGCAAGCAGAAATGAGCGAAAAGTGACCCATTTCAGTGCTGAAATGGGACATTTCACGTCGCGCCCATTACTTTTATCAGGCTTAGCTGCTTCATGCAGCTAACCCCGACCTCTCTGGGCGCAACAAGCGTCCAATATGATCTTACTGTTATTTTGTTCCGTCATTTTGACAGGCAGGTAACTAGTTTCCTATATAAACAAATTACAAATGTGATCTAGTAATTTGTAAAATTCCCAAACTCTGTGGAGATTTATGTTTCTGTTGCGTTTGTGAGTAATTGCCATATTTACAATATGGCTGCCGTTTCCTGTCAACTAGGAGTTAGACAGTGCCAGACCTTGCTGTGCTGGCAGTGCCACTGGGTGTGGCCACATGCACAGAGCACAAAGCATGTGTATTCCACACAACAACAGTGCCTATAAGTACAGTGTGTATTGAATGTTCTGTAAGGATATTAGCAAATGGACATTGTGCAGGGTTCACCAGTGCAAATAAATCAGCTCTGTTTGGAGGATGCTAACTAAATTCAATCTGCATATAAGCAATAAATTTAAGTAAAATTAAGCACAGTATACTGAGACCAATGGAACTGCCCTTCCTTTAATGCCGAAATTATCATGAAACATCCATGTTTGCTTCTACAAAGCAATGTATATTACACACAATTTCCCATACCTGGGAGAACAGTTCTACAGAACTAAGGGGGGGATTTATGACAGTGCAGAGAGTGATAAAGTGGACAGAGATAAAGTACCAACCAATCAGTTCCCAACTGTCATTTTTATACCATAGCCTATAAAATGATAGTGAGAAGCGGATTGGCTGGTACTTTATCTCTCTGCACTTTATCACTCCCCATGCTGTGATATATCCACCCCCTAAATATAAACATGGACCTCTAGCAATCTGTGCATTATATATTACTGTCTACATTGCCTCATTTTAGGCTGGCATCAGATCAGATATGTGACTTTTCTACCCAAGGGGCACCAGTAACCTATGACTGTGCTATGTAATACACTGAGTGTGAGTGTGCACTTACACTGGTAAATGTGCAGGAAGGTCTCTCCTAGCTTACTAGTGAGCAGCGGCTCTGGAAGGTCTCTGAAAAACTGCTTGGTCATGTCTGCCACATCGTATGCACACTGATCCTCATAGTTTACATTCTCCGGGCAGTTCTCATTCATCTGGCGCAGGGCCTGGATCCGAGATTTCACACCAGACTTTCTAAACAGGCCAACCTGTGGTAAAAATAACAAGCATCCATGAGCACCTCACAGAGTTTACCAGAGGCTATCATTTATACTCCATAGTAAATAAACTGGACTAGAGACAAACATGCAGAAAGTGGTCTGACAGGCTCCAAGTTCCAGCAAAAAGCACAAAAAAAAAACCTCTGCCAAAAGGAACGTACTGTAAGAAATATAAAATCCCCAAAGTGTTGGGAGAGACTAGTAATGTACTGTGCCTTCCTGCGGGGGGTCACTCTTGGTGTTTACATTATTACATAGGGCCTAATTCAGATCTGATCGCAGCAGCAAATTTGTTAGCTAATGGGCAAATCCATGTGCACTGCAGGTGGGGCTGATATAAGATATAGTTAGATTTGGGTGGGTTATTTTGTTTCTGTGCAGGGTAAATACTGGCTGCTTTATTTTTACACTGCAATTTAGATTTCAGTTTGAACACACCCCATCCAAATCTCTAACTCTCTCTGCATATGTTATATCTGTCCCCCCTGCAGTGAACATGGGGGGGTCATTCCAAGTTGATCGCAAGTAGCAACTTTTTGCTGCCCGTGCGATCAACTAGACGCCGTCTAGGGTTTTTTTTTTTGCATAGCAAGGCTGCTAACCCTTGTGTAGCCGAGCTATGCAAAAAAATCTGTGCAGTTTCTGAGTAGCTCTGGAGTTACTTACCCGCTGCGATGTCTTCAGCCTGTCAGGTCCCGGAATTGACGTCAGACACCCGCCCTGCCAACGACTGGACACGCCTGCGTTCGCCGCACCACTCCCAGAAAACGGTCAGTTGACGCCCCGGAACGCCTTCCTCCTGTCAATCTTCTTGCGATCGTGGCAGCGATGGCTTTCTTCGTTCTTCTTGTCGTTGCCCAGCAACGGGCGTACCTGGGCAACGGCGCGCCTGCGCATTGCGGACGCCGCACATGCGCAGAACCAACCCGTTCACACCGCTGCGAAAAACAGCAGCGTGCGAATGGGTCGGAATGACCCCCATGGTTTTGTCCATTAGCTAACAAATTTGCTGCTGCGATTAGTTCTGAATTAGGCCCATAGAACAGTGTTTATCAACCTCAGTCCTCAAGGCACACTAACAGTCCTGGTTTTAAGGATTGCCATACTTGAGCACAGCTAGTTTAAGGCCTGATTCAGAAATGTATGCGAATGCATTCACAACTGCGATTTGTGCGAAAATTTGCATTTCTATTGAGACACCCGCCGCTGGTTTCACAGATCCAAGATACTGCATACAAATACACAACGACAGTCACAGTTCTTTCCATCATCGACTATCCGAGTAACCCCACGGTCATGCAGAATGGCCGCAGGAAATGAGACACAGACACCATGTTTTCTGCATATGGGATCGCAGTTGTAGGCTACGGCACTCCCCCAAAAACGGATGCAACACGTCTGTGTCATTTTTTGCTGCAGTTGTTTTCACCAAATGTGCTCAATCATGGATATCCTTAAAACCTGGACTGTTAGTGTACCTTCATGACCAAGGTTGGCAAATAATGACATAGATGAAAAGTCAGAACAGCTGAAAACAGACACAGTTCCACCTTTCATATATTCTAATTGTGTAGATCAGAGCCGGCCCTACCTAATATGATGCCCTAGGCAAGATTTTGGCTGATGCCCCCTAGCACCGCCGCTAGTTCCGCCTCTGACCCGGCACCCCTTTTCCAGCACGATCACCCCTCACCCATAGTAGTCCTTGTTTTTGTGTTCCTACCTCCTACAGTATATTTTAAATAGGAACAGTGTGCACATTTGGTGCACAGGCTAGATTGCACAAGCAGCTTCTGCTGATTAAAATGATATGTGGCATGCCTATATTCTGTGTGCGACTGTATCTGCAAACAAAATACTACGTTACAGTGATTTCCACTGTAACGCAGCATTTCATATGCAGATACAGCCGCAGTCACACAGAATATAGGCATGCCACATATCATTTTAATCAGCAGAACCTGCTTGTGCCCGTAGGCACACCAAATGCCCTAGGCATTTGCCTAGTTTGCCTATGCCTAGGGCCGGCTCTGGTGTAGATCTAGAGCAGGGAATCACAACCTCTGTCCTCATGGCCCACTAACAGTGCAGGTTTCAGCACAGATGGCTAAATCAAAATAATTGAGGTACACTACTTAGTAAGCCACCTGTGCTCCAGCATGGATATCACTAAAACCTGGACTGTTTAGGGCACTACACATTAGGAGATAACACTGAACGATATGAAAGTTCTTGTTTATTAATGAACGAGAACTCGTTCATATCGTTCAGTGTGTAGGCACCAACGATGAACGCCGCGCTCGTTCATCGTTGGTGCCGTGTTGCTTATGCATGCAGGCCCATATGGACAATCTCGTCCATATTAGCATGCAGTGCTATGGAGTCGGGTGACGGGGGAGTGAAGAAACTTCACTACTCCGTCTTCTCCCCCCCCCCCCACCACCGCCGGGTCGGCCGTATCCGCAGTCGGGCAGCTCGGCAGCACATCGCCGAGTGTGTAGGGGGCATTAGTGTGCCTTGAGGACCGAGGTTGGGAAAGCCTGATCTAGAGGAAAACTAAATAAACAAACAAAATTGATTAAATAAAACCGCCAGCCCGACAATTGCCTTTTATAAAGAACTAGTATGATATATATCTATTTGTAATACTATCCATGCACAGAAAGGTTGAAAAACGTAAATGACATATATGAAATAAGGAAATGGCATGCAATCTCATAGTTACATAAGTCTTTAAAGTCCACAATATTGTTATTATATGTTTATGACATTTTATGTTTCCAGAACGTATTAGCTAGATTTTCCAGAGATAAAAGAGTTCGCTTTTTAATACATATGAATGCGTCACTGTTTGGAAGTACTCAAAGAGACAGTAGTTAGAGTACAGCTTTTTGCTGCTCACAATGATACGTCTCTGAGGAATTATATGCTCTCTCCCAAGACCTCAGATCTAAAATTATATTGTGTGGGAGGATAGTGAACTAAGAAATCCTTGTTCTAATTGTCCTGAGAGCTACACAATCTGCATTATGTTATGACAACATGAAAGCGGGCAGCCTGTATATATCAGTGCTTTTCATAAGGACAAAACATTGTTTTAATCTAAGGGGGAGTTGTCTATTTATTTTTCCATTATATCCCTCACATATATGGTCATTTTACACTTAGTTTCTTGAACTGTGAGGTAAAATATGTGGCAAAATATATTTTAAAAAGAAACAGCTAATCTTAACACATTAGAAATATTGAAATGCAATCACAATTTAATAGGACAAGTACCACTGACGTATATTGGGGGTCATTCCGACCCGTTCGCACGCGGCGGGCACAATGCGCGTGCGCGACGTTGCCCGGCTACAGGGGTCGCCGGGTTTGCATTGCGGCTTACAAAGGAAGCGGTCGCAGAGCCGACCGCTAAGAAGATTGACGGGAAGGAGGCGTGGCTGGGCGGATCCGGAGCGTTTGGAGCCGTTTTCGGGGAGTGGTGAGTATAATGCAGGCGTGTCCAGCAGAACGGAGGGCAGAGGAGTGACGTCAAAGCCGAGCCCATCATCGCTGGATCCTTCGCACAGGGTAAATAGGTATAGGGTTGGTCTTGTTCTGCTTGAAAATGTTTTAGCTTAGCTGGACTGCACAAGCGATCGCAGCCCTGCTAAGCTAAAATCCACTCCCCCATAGGCGTATAAAAGTTGATCACAGCAGCAGCAAAAAGTTGCTGGCTGCGATCAACTCGGAATGACCATCATAGAGAGGAGGGTACTCGTGTGCAGTCTCCGTGAGTGGGCCCCCTCATCTTACGTGCCGTAGCCGGCAGCGGCAGGCGTCGGCGCTGTTAGCACTCTGAGTGAGCACTAGAGACTCTGGCACAGTGCCAAAGTCTACAACGCATGCGTAGGTCTCCGAAAAAATGGTGCGGCGGCTGTGCCAGAGTCACGAGTGCTCTCTTAGAGCACTAACAGCGCTGCCGGCTATGGGACTCGGGAGAGGAGGAGGCCCACACAAGGACACCAGAAAGGTAAGTAGTGGGGAAATGGGTGCAGTGTGTGTGGTGTGGGCCCCCTCTGGACGGAGGGCCCATGTGCACAGGACACACTGCACCCATTATAGATACGCCACTGACAAGTACAGATCTTATTAGGTGCCTAAGGCCAGCATCGAGTTTGCTGCGGTATCCAGTTATCTGCAGATCGCATGTGTTATCGCGCGATCATGGGTCCTTTTCCGGTCGATAAAAATGGCCTATAACTGGATAGTATTTTTATTGCCTGAAAAAGGATTGCACCTAATAGGATTCCAGCCTAAGGATCTAAATACAACTTATTGGAGGGGAGTTTATTAAAAACCTAGTGAGGTTCATGCACGGTTGGACGTAAACGCATTTTGGGCCTGATTCATGTTTTTAATTGTAAGCAAGGCAAAAAAAAGCACACAACTAGGCAAAACCATAATGCAATGATGCAATGCAGGCTGGGCAAATAGGATGTGGTTACAATCCCGGCAGTCGGAATCCCGGCATGCGAGATACCGGCGCCAGAATCCCGACACAACGGAATGGTGCCTGAATCCCGAAAGGGCCGAGGACACCGACGTTGGAATCACAACCCCTGGGATCATTATTGTTGAAATAGCGGGGTGGGTAAGTACTACGCCGAGGATGGGGGGGGGCTAAGATTACGCAACCGCCAGGGGACATGCTACCATATTAAATGGCAATGTGCCCAGCCAGACATTGTGATGAACCGGTGGTGTCCTGCTGAGAAATGAATCGGAACCATAGTCCCCTGTAGGAAACAATGAGTGTAACGTTGTTGATCATTTGGAAACAGAACTCTGTTGTTTGACTAAACTTGCGTTTGGGCCATGACATTTTCTGGTTTGTCAATGCAAAGGGAAACCACAGTAAATCCTTTTGCTTTCAACGTTTGCTTTTTCTATGGCCTAGTGATAATAACGCATAGCATTTTTTCATACAGTATATAAATGGCGTATTTCATGATTTATTTGTACATTCCATTCTGTAGAAAGAATGTAATCTAGTTATCTCTGTGTAACTGGCTGGATGCTATTCTATAACATGTAACCCACACTCCAGCCAATCACATCTCAGATTGTAGAATTCTATAGTAGCCTGACCAATGAAAACACTATATGATATGTTTGTTATGGCTTACGGTAAATGTGTCCTACTGCATATTTTTTATTAACTAATCCCTATGTCAATAGTTTTCCTTGCTGAGTATGTGACAATGTGCACGTCATATAAGCAGTTTAGGTAACACAACACCAGATACACTTTTTGCATCAAAGACTGATGTTAAGCGATATGTGGATGCACAGGTCTATTTCTGTGACGACTGTGCCCTCTAAGACTCAGTATGACCAACAAGCTGCAGCCATTTAGGGGTGGGTAAGTGGAGGCGTCAGCCAGCGTTTCAGAAAATGGGGTTTGTCTGCCCCATTTCTGGATGTGCCGTGGCCAGTAGCTGCATCATTGGACGCAGTTTCACTGGCCGCTGCATACAAAGTCGCTGCGATAGCGTTTTTCTCCGAATCAGGCCCTTACCCAAGTTTAACTTGACCTGCAGTGATGATCATTTGGGATCCGCTTTGTATTGCTTGCACCTCAACGTCAGTATCAACGCTTCACACCTAAACATCTATTGACTCTGATTCTTATTTTTTTTATAATGGAATAATCTCAAGCAGATTTAGCATTTTGCTGGTAAGATTAAGTAAAGTCTGTCGAGTGCAAATTTGTGGCCTAACTAGGATTTAGCCAAATTTACCTCAGGAATTTCTCTGGAACATATCACGTTTGATAAATATTTGGCAAACATTTACATTTTTCCCTGACTTTGCCTCACTAATGACCAAAACACATCAGGGAGTTCCGTTTCGCAGAGCTTACACACACCACAACAGTATGCAGTCTGCATGGCACCATGCTCCTTACCTGATCAAGGCAGTTGTTGCGCAGGAATTGTAATGATTGCTGAATGCTCTGGGGTAATGGCTGCCCCGTTCTCTGCACATGAACCATCAGAGGTACACCAAAAACATTTTTATCCTTGTAATCGGGGCCCTTCATCCTTTTCATAAATTTTGGTACGGACCTGAAATTTAAAAACACCCATAAAGTTATGCAAGGAAGCTGTATAACATACAACGCTAAGGAAAATGAGTTCAGTTTACTCACTGCACCTACCATGTCCAGCCATGTTTATTTGACAAAGAGTACTTTTCCATGATGGCGGTCAGTCGGAGTAGCGAGAATTTCTGCAATAGATTGAGCTGGCCTGCGGACTGATTACTGATCTGAAGTGATGCAAGGGAGCGGCTCAGCTGGTGAGAGATCTGGAAACTCTGCCACCGCAAGCGCCTTGAGGAGAAAAACATTTGAAACAACATTATTATTATTATCATCAATATATTTACATATGATTAAATACATAAAATGGCTATACTTACATAGGAGATAAAAAAAAAAAGCAATTACTTCATTTGCATGTGTGTGCTGACCCCACAGCACACTGAATATATGAAAGAGGACGAATATTGCAATTACCACATGCACAAACTGAACTATTATTAAGCAATAAATACATTTACTGGTATATAATTTTACCTGTGGACTTTTACATGACCTGACAGGTAGACTTAGAGCTTGATTCAGAGGTTTCCTGCAATCCACATGCAAGGCCAATGCTCACATAGGTGAGTAGCTATTTTCAGCTGTGCATGCACGAAAACTCATGGAAACTCCTAGGACTCCAGCATTACATAGAATGTATATGTGAAGAGGCTGACGGTAGCAGAAATAGGGCTACAAGTGATGGGCTTTCCTGGGTAGTGACTGGGAGGTGGACAGAAATTTACACAAAAAGAAAGTCAGAGTCATGGGCGTGTTATGGGAGAGTCGCGGGAGTGTCAGTGACAGCAGCTGCGTTCCCAGATGCACAGTCACTGCCACAGAGGCCGTGTTCAAACAGAGACACTGCACCTGCCATGGTGCTGGCTGCAAGTGCCGATGGTGCGTCTATAGTTATGGCGGTGTGTCAGGAATCACTGGCAGTGTGCCAGGTGTGCAGAGATGCAGAAAGTGGGCGTCGCGGTGCTTCCACACTCAGAGACGGGCTACTCCACTAGGGAAGGGCTGACACTAGCATTAGCATATTATCACAGCCACAACCCCTAGAGCGCAGGGAGCAGCGACCATATCTGAATCAGTCCCTTAATCTTTTTCCTGAGTGTGTATACAGATTTGCACATCTTGGTAGAATCTGGACTGCAAAGTTACACAATGCACATAGGGCCTAATTCAGACCTGATTGCAGCAGCAAATTTGTTAGCTAATGGGCAAAACCATGTGCACTGCGGGGGGGCGGGGGGCAGATATAACAAGTGCATAGAGTTAGATGTGGGTTGGGTGTGTTCAAACTGAAATCTAAATTGCAGTGTAAAAATAAAGCAGCCAGTATTTACCCTGCACAGAAACAAAATAACCCACCCAAATCTAACCCTCTCTGCACATGTTACATCTGCCCCCCCCCCCCCCCCCCTGCAGTGTACATGGTTTTGCCCATTAGCTAACAAATTTGCTAGTGAGATCAGGTCTGAATTACGCCCAGAGTACTGCACGTAGCTATGAGTAGCACATCTAAATATCAAGGGGCGTGGTCATATCTCATGGTGGCGCATCGCCTCCCCCTTCTATGTTTTACAAGATGTGGCGGGAGTCACGAGTGCCTGTCCATGCGGCACGCGCCCATCTCTCTGTTGCTGAACGGCCAAGCAGATTGCTGGTAGGTCAGGCTTTTAGGGCAGACTGGCCCATCAGGCCATCGACCCTTCATGCATTTGCCAGAAGAGCCAGATGGCCAGTCCGGCTGTGTAGGTAAATAACTAAATAGGTTATATGCTCTAAATTCTAAATCTCTAATTCTATAGAAGCTTTTGAGTCTTCCCAAAGTGTCCCATCATACAGGAGCATGAATGTTATGTCCAATAACAAAATAATGCTCGCCATGAAGTTTGTCAAATGGAAAGATAAAAATATATACGAAATGTTACCAACTTTTTGTAGATATCAAATCTTGACATCGGACCTACACACAAAATTGAAGCTCTTACCTGTTTGTTCTAGTAAGTGATGCTCCAACTCCTGAGTCTCTTCTCTCTCTTGTCCCCGTTGCGTCTGATTCATTGAGGGACGTAGCGTCTCTTTCCAAATCACTTGGAGTTGTTCTCCCATCAGATATAGAATTCCCTTCAAAGTCCAATGTCATTGGATTGGGTGAATGGAAGGTTGAGGTTCCAGATTCCCCAACCGATAAATCATCATCTTGCAGCTCTGGCATGACATCCTTTGACCAGTGGTCTACAGACTGCTGGAGTCCATTGATATGTTGCAATACATCATCTAAATGGGGGAAGAGATCATCTCTCTCCAAGTCCATGAGGTCACCAGTGCTGGCATACAAGTGGGAGCCTGGAACATTATCATACACACTAAGCCTGCTGCCTCTCGGACATCTTGAAGACATCATTCTTGGTTCTTTTGCGCAGAGGTCCTTTTGCCTGTTAAACGATATGCTTCCATCACGCCAATTTCCAGCTCCATAATTATCATGAGAGAGGCTTTCAACAGATAATGCTTTGGGAAATGTTCCAGGTTTGTGGTCCTTTGGAATATGTACAACTAGATCCTCTTGTGAATGAAATTCATTTTTGTGGTTCTGACTAGGCTTAGCCCGGATCCCAGTCATTGTGAACAGATCAATGTCCTCTAGATACATTCCCCCACGTTTGCTTGATTCGGAAGCGTCCTCCTCTTTTATACTTGAAATGCTCTCATTGATAGTCTTCATTTCCAATTTGGAATCCAAGTTTCCAGTTACCTTATAGTCCATAGATGAGTCATTCACTGGTCCATTACCAATCTGAACGCAGTTCATTGATTTCAGGGACTCAGGCTCCAGTTTCAGGATAGGCTCACTAATTATTAAACCTCCAGTTTTTGGCAATCCTTTCAACTTACCGTGTATGCCTTTGCCTCTAAGTGTCCCCATACATTTTAGGAGTGTTTTTGCTTTAGTGTGAGTAGTCTTCTCAGACTTGGAATTTGGTTTACCATCTGGGAAATCCTTTGGCCAATATGGAGGTAACAGGTTAATTGAGTTGGAATCTGACACACACATTGTGTCGCTACACTCAAATGTCTCTCTAGAAGCACTGTTTCCAACATAGGAACATCTGCAGTCGCTGCCTCCGCTACTTCCACTGTGAATAGAACATATCTCAGGCTCACTCAGATCTGTCAAAACACTTTCACTGCTTGTTGTGTTTTTCATGTCCCCGGATGACCCAAGTCTTTCCGATCTCCTGAAGAGTGTGTCAATGTCATCCACCCGAGACCAACGGCGGCTGAGCCTTTGGAATGTCCATTTGTCACTGATAGCGCAAAGATCTTCTTCATCTGAATCTTCACTCTAAAATATACAACAGATGTTTATTATATTATCCTTATCTTTATAGTATTTTGATATGCAGTTATGCTTACGTGTATTTTTATATGTTTGAGTCGCTTGGTATAGTTAGTGTCTTTTGTTTCTATAGTGTAAAGTGATGATGTAGACATAATGGCCAAATGTAAAGAAATCAGTTACAGAAGTCTCTAATCTCCAGTCAAATACTGTCCAAAATGTCTCCTAATTAGAAAATGAAATCACACTAATATCCTCATTCTTATGAATACAGGAAATAAACTTTTCCCAGACCTTCTATTACTATTAATAATATTGCCTGTGACAACCAATCAGCTGCTCTGTATAATGTTATAGTATGCAAATTATAAATGTTACTTCAATGCTGATTAGTTGCCATGGGCAACTTCTCCACTGCTCACTCCTCCACACTTTTCACTGCTTCATGAATTGACCCAGAGGGGGCCATTCCGAGTTGATCGCAGCCAGCAACTTTTTGCTGCTGCTGCTGCGATCAACTAGCCACGCCTATGGGGGAGTGTATTTTAGCTTAGCAGGGCTGCGAATGCTTGTGCAGCCCTGCTAAGCTAAAAAAAATTCACACAAAGCAAGACCAGCCCTATACCTACTTACCCTGTGCGATGGACCCAGCGATGATGGGCTCGGTTTTGACGTCACTCCTCCGCCCTCCGTTCTGCTGGACACGCCTGCGTTATACTCACCACTCCCTGAAAACGGCTCCAAACGCTCCGGATCCGCCCATCCACGCCTCCTTCCTATCAATCTTCTTAGCGGTCGGCTCTGCGACCGCTTCCTTTGTAAGTCACGACGTAACCCGGCGACCCCTGTCGATGGGCAATGTGGCGCACGCGCACTGCGCCCGCCACGCATGCGCATTCTACACCCGTTCGCACCGCAGCGATAAACCGCTGTGTACGAACAGGTCGGAATGACCCCCCAGAGAGTCTACACTCACAGTACTAACAATACTCTCCTGGAATGACCAGAAGACTCACAAACTGTGGAGAGCTCTCTGAGATCCCAGAGAGAGAGACGTGGATTTGCCCACTTCCCCAATGAAATGAGCAGTCTGGGGTCTTTATGGTGCACAGTCATGGTACCCCCCCCCCCTCCCCAACAGCACACCTGAGACCCCTGCCAGCACCTCTTGCGGAAGGTCTGGGTAAATTGCAATTATCGGCCTACAATATATCTAGTTACACCGCTGGTCACCTGCTCATTGTAATGTGGTATAAAATGAACTGGAGAGAATTAATGTTACATAATGTGAACAGGTACTGTAAAGTGGCATAAAATGAACTGGGGACATTGTATGTCATAATGTGAATTGTGGGTACTGTGTTGCATAATGTGTACTGCAGCCCTACAACGTGACAAAATGTGAATTGGGGGTACTGTGTTACATAATGCGTACTGCAGCCCTACAACGTGACATAATATGAACTAGGGCACTACTATGGGGCATAAAATGAACAACTGCTGTGGAGAGGTGTCTCTCTAGAAGCAGTGGGACGGGGGCCCCTTCAACATGTTGCTATGAGACCCACAAAGTTCTCGCTACGTACCTGGATATAAAGGTGCATACACATGGTGAGATATTGACTATGCAATTTCCCCTGAGCCACCGATATTGACTATCTGTACTTGAGATTTTGACTATGGGGGTAATTCCAAGTTGATTGCAGCAGGAAATTTTTTAGCAGTTGGGCAAAACCATGTGCACTGCAGGGGAAGCTGATATAACATTTGCAGAGAGAGTTAGATTTGGGTGGGTTATTTTGTTTCTGTGCAGGGTAAATACTGGCTGCTTTACTTTTACACTGCAATTTAGATTGCAGATTTAACTCGCCACACCCAAATCTATCTCTCTCTGCACATGTTATATCTGCCTCCCCTGTACTGCACATGGTTTTGCCCAACTGCTAAAAAATTTCCTGCTGCGATCAACTTGGAATTACCCCCTATGTGCGATTTTGACTAAGTGCCAATTTTTACTATACTTTGTACTAAATTGTACACAATAAAGTCAAGATCGACTTGCCTGCACAGTCTATTTTTTCTTGCAATACCGATCCCCTGGGACCGCGCATCGATATCGCAATCTGTGTACACATGGTGCAATTTGAACTAACTTTCCTTACGATTTTGACTATATAGCAGAGGTTCCCAAACGCAGTCCTCAAGGGCACCCCAACAGTCCAGGATTTAGGTATATCCTTTGCTCAGCACAGATGATTAAATCAAATTGACTAAGGTGCTAATTAAGTCACCTGTGGCCAAGTATGGATACATTTAAAACTAGGACCGTTGAGGAGCCTTGAGGACTGCGTTTGGGAACCTCTGCTATATAGTCAAAATCGTCAGGTTACATCGCACCGTGTGTATGCACCTTAATGGTCTAAACAACTCACATCATCAGTTATAACTGTCCTTTAGCCTAGTCTGACATGAAGTAACCTTCTATAATTATCTCAATGGAGTTTATGCAGAACAAATTAAAAAAAATAAAAAAAAAAGAGCAAAAGAGGAGCAATTTCAGTGTAAAAAAAAACAACTGCCCAGTATTTGTTTGGTACAAGTAAACACAATTACCTACTGTCTGGTTGCCTGCTTTGTGGGTGGCGTGTCGCAGCAAAGTGTGGGTAGCAGGGGGCGTGATGGATTCAGTGCGAATAGCATCATCAAGTCTCCAGTACCACCCACTTTACATGGGAAGTGGGTAGCACCAAGTGGCTGCAAGGGCACTCAAGAAGACTCTCCTCTTTTTCCTGGCATCTGGCAGAGCCACCCAAGATTTTGGAGTCTCCTGATGAGTTGAGATAGTAGGCAAGTACAGATGTGTCCAAATACACCTATGCTCAATCGCACCACATTGCCGAGTGTGGCGTAACACAGCCTTTGCAACTTAGCCGCACCATGTGACATTTTCTTAAAATATGTCTATATGTGCTATACGAATCCTAAATACTTTAGTACAGCATTAGTAACTTAGGGGGTAATTCCAAGTTGATCGCAGCAGGAATTCTGTTAGCAACTGGGCAAAACCATGTGCACTGCAGGGGAGGCAGATATAACATGTGCAGAGAGAGTTAGATTTGGGTGTGGTGTGTTCAATCTGCAATCTAATTTGCAGTGTAAAAATAAAGCAGCCAGTATTTACCCTGCACAGAAACAAAATAACCCACCCAAATCTAACTCTCTCTGCAAATGTTATATCTGCCCCCCCTGCAGTGCACATGGTTTTGCCCAACTGCTAAAAAAATTCCTGCTGCGATCAACTTGAAATTACCCCCCTAGTTCACTACTAGCGGCATAGTACACTGTAAGCAAATTAAGAATTCAGGAAAAAGTAGTAATCTGAGTAAAATGGCAAAATATAGAGTAGATCCTACAGTATAGGATTCTGTCTTTTTTACCCAGATCCCGTGCGTTTTCCAGAATTTTGCACATTTATTCTCTAACAGTGTATAAAGTAGTTAAATGTGTACGAAGTACTATACTTAGAAAATCATTCGGTAAATGTAGTAGGGTCCGATTTGCCGGAGGTCCGGGATTGGCCATATTTTTAAAGCTCCAATCATTTACAAGGCAAAACCAACCTGGTTTTGCCTTGTAAATGATTGCCGCTTTAAAAATACAGCAATTCTCAGACAAAATCCAGGACCTCTGGCAACTCGGACCCTATTACATTTACCCACATACATGTCCTGATTTTGTCTAGATAGAAATAATGGGGGAATTTATGAATACTACAAAAAGGGGTTCTGCACAAAACGGTGTATCTAATAACCAATCAGAAATTATTGCTATTAATTTGTTAGAGCCCGATTGGTTGCAGTCACTTACAGCCCCTTTCTGCACCGTTGCATGTGAACTAATTTTAATAACTGCCCCCCTTGACCATGTAAACGATGTAGGTCTATGGTCAGCTTATGCAACTAAGTGATGTATTGACATTCTGCTACTCTCACTCCACAGACAGCGTCTGACAGACAGGAAAGGACGCATGAGAAATGTAATTTACACTTGTGGCATTTGCTTTAGTAATGATAGTTAATGATTTTTCCCCCCCTCAGTAAAGAATACCGGTGTTAATCAGGAAATAGTCTCATCCATTGACAAGCCCAATAAACAAGATCATACAGCCACCACCACAACAATCACCGCTAGAGACAGCACTGCTCTGCAGGAGACACACTTTTATTTGATGTTTATCCTCATCCTAGTCTCCTATTTAGTAGGAATTACCTAATTGTTATTGAATCCATTAAAAATCTGGGGGCGTTGGCCATATGGTGTAATAAGGAACTATGCAATCCAGGCTCACTAATTCTATAGGCTCTCTGACAAAGATTTAGTGCACCCCACACACAATAATATGTATGTGCTATGGTGACTTGTGAAGTAAATTGAGCATTTGGTGATAATTCATAATTATTATAATTGCTGTACGTGCAGATCATGGGGCTAATTCAGGTTGGTTCGCAAATTGCGATCCAACCGGAATTTTTGCGGTGGTGCCGTGGGCGCATGCGCAGTGGGCCGTACTGAACATGCATCCGCACTTTCTGCGGGGGGGCGCAGAAAATACGTTTGCCTCTGCCTGTAAATCAGGCAGAGGCGGTCACAGGGCGGGAGGGGGGAGGGGGGCAACGCTGCCGTTTTCAGAAAGGAAATGGAGCGTTGCGGGGGCGAGGCGTCCCGAACGGTGGGCAGTGCGGCGCGAACGGGGGCGCCACAATGCAGCCACCACAACAGGTAAGATGGCGCCGGGACTGCTGCGGCCACAGCTAAGCTGCGCCGGCAGGAGTCAACCTTAGTTTCTGCTGACAAGCAGAAATTGCGAGGCTATCGCAATTTCTGCTTGTTGCAGGGGAGAAGGCGCTGGTCAGCATGCTGGGCGGCCCCCAGCATGCGTGCACAAGGATAGCAAATTCTGCTGATTATCAGAATTTGCTATCCTTACTGAATTAGCCCCCATGTGCAGAGACTATGGGGCAAAACTAATTTATTGCAGATTAACTTTTCGTGCATATCACACGAAAAGTGCTGTGAAAACGGCAGAAAATGGGGAAATCTGTCTTTACCCCCAAACAAGCCAAAATAATATAGAATAATAGTATAGACGTGTGTTAGTGGTCATAATGAAAGTATTTGGAATACTTAAATTCAGTCAAATGGCTGTTATATGCATTCTTTTTTTAAAAAGTGAAAAATTATAGAAAGCAAGTATTTTTAGCAAAATAAATTCTCAAATTAAATTAGCGGTACATGAAAATGGGTATAAGTATATATTTGGGTCATTTTAAGCCCCCCCCCCCCCCCCCCCCACACACACACACACACACACACACACACACACACACACACACACACACACAAAGCCCAGAATACTCCCACCTCTAAGCCTAAAAACACTTGTCCTACTCATAAAGCACCCCAATATACCTGTCCCATACCTTGTACCCCAATTTCCATCATGCTGCGCATTTTCACCTGAAAACTGACATGTCATTATTAGCCAATTAAACATTATTAATCACCTCTAAGTGCCTAATTGGTCACTAAGGGGGTTGCCCCAGGGGTTCTGAATCAAATTCC
Organism: Pseudophryne corroboree; assembly: GCF_028390025.1. Lineage (NCBI taxonomy): Eukaryota > Metazoa > Chordata > Amphibia > Anura > Myobatrachidae > Pseudophryne > Pseudophryne corroboree. The sequence continues at coordinate 145,881,137 of NC_086445.1, forward strand.
AACATTTTTACCTTAACATAGGGATTTTCCACAATTATACACCTGCTCAGGAGGTGGTGAAAAGAAATTTGTGTGGAGAATTATCGCCAGTAATTTTTTGCAGACAACTGAATAGCAGCTTTTTCGTGATTCCCGATAAAAGCCCCATTTTCCCTCCTATCCTTACAACAAATAACACCTGCCCATAGTCATATAAAATCATTATGACTGTCCAGTGATGTATTATTTTACTGTATATAATTTAATGAACTAACGTTATCTGTTCTTTACAAAACAGAATATATTTTCTATCAAATATTTGTATCAAATTTGTTCCACTTGAACGTTTCTCCAAGAAAATGTTGTAGCAAATACTTATATGAAAAGCTAATACAAAAGACATAAGGGGAGAGGTGTGATAAAACAATCATTGTTACACATATGACCTAAAATTGGCTATAGAAAAATACATTTCTCCTGAACATTTATTACACAATGATGTGTTCTAATTATAGCAATGTACTGCAACGCGGAGGTAAATCTGCCAATGACTATCAGACTAGAACTGTCCGGCATGCGTCTTCAACCTGCGGCCCTCCAGCTGCTATGAACTACACATCCCAGCATGCCTTGATAGCAAAACTGTGGCAGGGCATGCTGGGATATGTAGTTCCACAGCAGCTGGCGGGGCGCAGGTTGAAGACCCATGGAACTGTTCCCAAGTTTGTGCGTTTACTAAATCAGGTACAAGATTACACTGCACTTTTGTATTTAATCTACACCCTTAAAAATACTACTTACTGTGTAATATCAAGGTATTATTGATTCTTTGACAGATCTCATGGACGTTCGCTCAGAAACAGAACATTCTTACAAATAGCTATAACTTCTAAACTAGGTTCTGCAGACACCTACCCAGCTATGTATGTAAAACTAATGAACCAAACACAGTAACAGACTATTTACCTTCTTCCTTTGGAGGCTGACATCGAGTTTCATGGATGCACACTTGTTCAATGTGTTCAGCCGTCTAGAAGCAAAGACACAGCCATGAATTAGTATTTGACTGATGGAGGACAAGGATCTCTTGCGTTTGCCGCTTCTCCAGCCCTCACAAGCCTGGCCTCCCATCTTCTCTGCAGCCTCCCACACACAATCCAAAATGCTTAGGGACTGCACAGTGTCCACGTTTCTTTAGGTAACTTGGCTAAGGCTATTGCTGACATTTAGCCTAAAATCCTTTGCAAATGTTTATCTTGTAGCTATCATCAGCTGGAGCTGCCCCAGCATTGTCACAGTAATGTGTATTCTTATTTGGCCTTATATAAATTAAGGCAGTGGGAGGAACATGTCCTTCAGCAGCTATTATTGGTCACCTGTCCAACTGATGTCCCCCCACCCAAGCCCATGTGCCACTGTGAGGTAATGTGTTTACACGTCAGAATCCCAACCTGCAGCCCACCATCTGGAAGTGGCTCTCTAATTAGATCACAGTTTTCTGGAAAATCAGTTATGTGCCGCTAAGCCTGTCAGTCTTTATATGCAATTTAGCATATCTATAGTAGTTATCTGCAGCTATTGAACCCATTCATTCACAGCTTTGCTCTAGATTGCAATTACATGCAAAACATTACAGTGGGTTAAGATTTCATTTACTTTGGATGATTGTGTATTTAGCTTTCAATCTATTCTTCTACTGTACATGTTTTATCCTGAAAGCTACTTCTATGTTAGTATTTAATTGGGTTTAGGTTATATGAAAGAAGACTAACTAAAGGGGGGTACTCACGGAGAGAGATCCATGCTTAAAATCTAAGCAATCTGACTAGATTGCTTAGATTTTAAGCACAGATCCCTCGTGTGTAGCCCCCTCAGCGATAGCGATGCGCGGCCCCGCACATCGCTATTGCCGGTGCTAGATTGAGCCTGCATGCAGGCCAATCTAGCACGTCGCTCATTTCAATCGCTGGGTGAAATGAGCGCCCCCCATCCTCCCCCGCATCGCTCAGCACACATCTCTCCCGTCTATATGGGCCTTAAGGGGTCTATGTACTAAGCCTTGCATGGAGATAAATTCACTGGAGATAAAGTACCAGCCAATCGGCTCCTAACTGCCATGTCACAGGCTGTGTTTGAAAAATGACAGTTAGGAGCCGATTGGCTGGTACTTTATCTCCAGTGAATTTATCTCCATGCAAGGCTTAGTAAATAGACCGACTTTAGTCTTATTTAGTATTGATGTAAACTTAATAGAATCATTTTTTATGCACACCAGCAAAAAATAGTTGGTAGTATAAAACAATGGCCCTCATTCCGAGTTGTTCGCTCGGTAAAAATCTTCGCATCGCAGCGATTTTCCGCTTAATGCGCATGCGCAATGTCCGCACTGCGACTGCGCCAAGTAAATTTGCTATGCAGTTAGGAATTTTACTCACGGCTTTTTCATCGTTCTGGCGATCGTAATGTGATTGACAGGAAATGGGTGTTACTGGGCGGAAACAGGCCGTTTTATGGGCGTGTGGGAAAAAACGCTACCGTTTCCGGAAAAAACGCAGGAGTGGCCGGAGAAACGGAGGAGTGTCTGGGCGAACGCTGGGTGTGTTTGTGACGTCAAACCAGGAACGACAAGCACTGAACTGATCGCAGATGCCGAGTAAGTCTGGAGCTACTCAGAAACTGCTACGAGGTGTGTAATCGCAATATTGCGAATACATCGTTCGCAATTTTATGATGCTAAGATTCACTCCCAGTAGGCGGCGGCTTAGCATGAGCAAATCTGCTAAAATCCGCTTGCGAGCGAACAACTCGGAATGAGGGCCAATATTAGGAGATTTTACACACATGAGTTGGGCAAATGGGTAAAACACATTTTTAGATTGTAGATGTTCTGTTAGTATGAGAGAGGATGGTATAAATACTCTGGGGGATTACTTATTACCATGGGCCCAAACTTGCATAAAGTAACGCATGGCCATTAGAAATGATCATTTAAATGCACAGTGGACTAAGGGATGATTCATGTTTGTAAGTAAAGCAAAAAAAGAAAGCAAATGTGCAAAACCATGTTGCACTGCAGGTGGGGCAGATGTAACATGTGCAGAGAGAGTTAGATTTGGGTGGGGTGTGTTCAAACTGAAATTTAAATTGCAGTGTAAAAATAAAGCTGGATAACATTTGTGGGCTACATGCAAAAGCAGCCAGTATTTACCCTGCACAGAAAAATCTAAATGTATGTCTCCCCTTACATGGCAACATGGTTTGTCCCAGACACAAAATTACTTGCTTTTTTTACTATACTTACAAATTATTGAGGCCCTAAGAGCGTTGGATCCCCTATAGGTTACTTCACTTCACTCTGTGAGTTTCCTATAGATGTTAGTAAATATCAATAATCCCCACAGTGCTAAGAATACCGAATTGACGCAGTAATGGATTCCAACATATGGGCTGACTATGTTGCAATGCAAATGGTGCAAACACATTTATTTATTTTTTTATTTGTTTTTGCATGCAAGGTATATACTGACTGCTTTTGCATGTAGTCCACAAGTACTGGGCAACTTTTTTTTTTTTTTTTTACACTTCAATTTAGATTTGAGCTAGAACATGCCCCTCTCAAATCGAAATCTCTCTGCACATTTAAAATCTGCCCCACCTGCACTGCAACATGGTTTTGCCCAGGTACAAAGTTACTTTCCCTTTCTGCCCAGCTCCATAGTTTGTGTTGTAAGTAACATATTTGCTGACACCTATTGTGTGGCTCATAGTTTATTTTTGTGGCACAAATATTGAAATAAATAAAAAAAATATATGATTATTATTAAATATGAGTATTACTGAGTGTGTCACAGCTAATTTTACCACTTAAATATATAATTTCTCTTTAAATTTTCAACTGAAATTATGAGTTTTCCCGTTAGCAATATATACGTTTGATGCATGCACCTTGGCTACGGGGACACATCTGCCCAACACACCACCGTAGAAACACTGTTCCCATAACAACCAATCAGATTCAAGCAATCATTTTAGAACATGTACAAGATAAATGATGGCAAGAATTTGATTGATTGCTACGGGCAAATTCTCCACTAGTCCTCGTTAGATGGGTAAATACATCTCCACCTATATGTCACATCCCCATGTAACATATCAAGTACACAAGTGATGAAAACAAAACATTCTATATTCAGTAATAAGTTGGACTACTTCAAAGTGGAAATGGGAGATTAGAGCACAATATGTTTTACTGTTCGCTTTATGACAAGTTGAGTTAGTATGATACTATTTTGCATGGTTTTAATTACTTATCAAGCATTAGTATGGAAGCCTCTGCTTTAAATGTTGCCTTATCCAGACCATTTACTTGGAAGATAAGCTAATGGCTCCCACATACAATGCAGCTTTATCACAGTTTCGCAGTATGAATGGACACACTTTACCACAGGACCAGAACATAGGAAAATCTCTTTTCTCCACAATAGTATCCAAAACTCCATAAGCTCTGAACCATTCTCATCTTTATCTTTAAAATGAAGTTAAAGGACTAATTAGAAATGTACCAATGTTTCCTATTGTGGCTGCGATGTATGTAAAGGCCAGTATTCACGGGCAGATGTGGGGAGAGATGTGTGCTGAGCGAACCGCTCAGCACACATCTCTCCCCCAGTTCAGCACAGCGCGATGTGTGCTGAGCGTGCGGTGGGGGGACGGGATGCAGGCCAATCTAGCACCAGAGATAGCGATGTGCGGGGCTGCATATCGCTATTGCTGTGGGGGGTACACATGGAGAGATAGTCAGATTGCTTAGATTTTAGGCTGGGATCGCTCCGTGAGTTCCCCCCTTAAGAGCTGCAGGACATATAAATGTCCTGATCTTATCTCTTATTGCTGGTTAAATGGGCACTGCATTAACAAACACGTATCAGGTGGTCTCTCCATTCAGGGCCTCATTCAGCTTTGATCGCTATTAAACAGAAATTGTGATTTTCCCAGAACTGCTTCTGCTAAAAAAGTGCATTGTGAAGAGCGGCCCAGAAAGGTAAAAGACGCCCACAGATGCATTTGCAAATTTGCATATGTATTTGCATATTTGCAATGCATACGCAAAAATCGAGTACCATCGAGAATTCCGGTTGACCCATGAATACGCAGGATATACCCGGCTGTAGTCGCAGCAGCACCATGTTTTTAATCGCACGCCACTGAAAAAGGCCATGACATGGCTGCATTTTACCAATCACTCCCCAAAAACACCATATAACCACCCACAAAAGATCACTTCCTGGCAATCGCTATGAGATTGTACTTTGCTGGCACTGCGATCATCTTGCAAACGCATTGCAGGCGCAATGCGATTGCAGCACATACACAGTTGTCTGATAATCGGCCAATTTGCAAATTTGCAATTTCACAACTGAAGATCAATAAGACCCTAAGGTCCTAATTCATGTTTACGTGTGATCAAGCTGGGTGAAAACGGCCGTTACGTCACTTTCGGCATCTGTGCAGCGCACACAGAGATGGACCACAGGCGCAAGTATAGAGCGCTTTGAAATCTCCAAAAGTATAAGGTTCCACCTATATTTCTTTCTTGTCGATGTCCTCTCATCAACCTGTGCTGGATTAATTCCTCCCAGTGCAACAGGGGGATATATATATATCCAGACCGCTGACAGAAGAGACGCCCATTTCTTCCTTGCGAGCAGGACCAGCCAACATGCACCCTCACCGGCTATTCAATGTGCTAGTACACAAATAGTAGGGAAGCAGAAGCTGTTGGGACATTGGATCCGACTCACCTTTAATCTAAATATCTGGTACTGGAGAACCATTAACAGTGACATATACTTAATTACCTCTAAGTTATGCCAAACTCAACCTGTTTTTGGGCAAACAATAAGTAAATGCTAATTGTTTCGTTGATATCATTGTGTAATTAACTTATGACATGAGAAATGTTGATTACTGTTCCCATACTCTAATATCTGTGGGGAACTGCCGCCGGGTAACCCACATTGATACAACAATTGCATTGGGAATAATACAACACAGAATAATACAACAATTGCCGCCGGGTAACCCACATTGATACAACAATTGTATTGGGAATAATACAACACTTTATAGACTGTTTTTCTTACAGCTCCTTTATCTGTAGTTAGACACTGGAAACACACTGCCAATTACATCTAGACAATTGATACTTTGTGTCTTAATTGAAGGCAATTTTCAGTCTATATTTAGTCAAGTGGTATTTCTGAGCTAAGAATTTGCTATTAATGTAACCAATAACACCATCCTGCTTGAATAACAAACTGAAAGTTCTTACATTGTATACTGTGAACTGGCAAAGGATCTCCATTCTCAGTTACACACTATAGAGCAGCTTTTACTTTTTAACTTTCTTACTTTCAAGATTACAGGGCAGTAGAAACACCATCTATAACCAAAAACCAATACTAATTAATATCTACTAAAGAGCCTCATATCTAAATATCTCTTGGATTATTATGTTACAATTTTGCCTTTGATATAAAATATAAAATTCCAAGAGATATGTGTGTGTGTGTGTGTGTGTGTGTGTGTGTGTGTATATATATATATATATATATATATATATATATATGTGTGTGTATATATATATATATATATATATATATATATATAATTTTTTTTTTTTTTTTTTTAACCCACACGGTACCAACCAGCCAACTAACCCATCTAATAGTTGGGACATTTTTCAAACTATAAATAATCAGGAGAAATTGTAGTTACATATGAGAGGTCATTTCTTTTGCCTCTCTATCAATTTAATACTGAGGTGATCTCTTTTTTTAATACTTTAAATATAAGAATTAAAAGTATTTTTTTTTTATTAAAGACTATGGGCCCGATTCAGGATGCATTCACATGCTGGGGCCTTTTGAAGTGTGCACACGCACAGAAGCTGCACTGCATGTGGGCAAACTGTGAGATGCAATGGCATATCACATGTGTGAACGCTTCTGTCTGACTGACAGGCAGAGGCATTTGCGGGGCGGGAGGGGGTGTCGCGTTGGCGTTTCATGGGCAGCATTTGGGGGGGGGGGGGTTACCGGCGGCTGCATGATATCACACGCTGCTGCTGTGAAACAAAAGATGCTGTGCAAAGGGTTACCCTAAACATGTGAGAGTATTACCATTGTGTGATGCGCTCACATGTTTTTTTTTTTTCGGGGGGGGGGGGGGGATTTCAGGATCCGGGAATCTCCCCGCATGTCAGTGTAATGGGTTGTACATTTTTCGCACATCTACGACCCATGCTGAATTAGGCCCTATATTTCTAGAGTGCCCCACACAGAGGTTTTCTTTCCTTTGTTCCAGTGGCGGAACAAGCAAGCGGTGGGCCCAGGTGCAACAAAATGCTTTGGGCCCCCCCCCCCCCCCATCCCATCCAAGTCCACCCCATGGGCAGTGCGCGCCGTAGGCGCGCGCAAAAATACATAGTGGCGTGGCTTCGTGGGGAAGGGGTGTGTCCACAAAATAATACCAATTCATAAAACGGTGCACAGTAGTCTCCATTCTTCAAATTACGCCGTACAGTAGCACCACTACACCAGGTAGAGACCCTTTTACACCTTACAGCGAACAGATTCCCCTTTTTACACATAACGGCAGACAGCGTGCACTTTTTGCACACAACGGCAGACAGCGTACCCTCGTTACACATAGCGGCAGACAGCGTGCACTTTTTACACATAACGGCAGACAGCGTGCCCTCGTTACACATAGCGGCAGACAGCGTGCCCTCGTTACACATAGCGGCAGACAGCGTGCACTTTTTACACATTACGGCAGACAGCGTCCCCATTTTACACATTACGGCAGACAGCGTCCCCATTTTACACATTACGGCAGATAGCGTGCCCTTTTTACACATTACGGCAGGCAGATTCTACCTTTTTACACATAGCGGCAGGCAGATTCCCCATTTTTATACATAGCGGCAGGCAGATTCCCCATTTTTATACATAGCGGCAGGCAGATTCCCCATTTTTACACATTGCGGCAGGCAGATTCCCCATTTTTACATTGCGGCAGGCAGATTCCCCCTTTTTACACATTGCGGCAGGCAGATTCCCCATTTTTACATTGCGGCAGGCAGATTCCCCATTTTTACATTGCGGCAGGCAGATTCCCCATTTTTACATTGCGGCAGGCAGATTCCCCATTTTTATACATAGCGGCAGGCAGTCCCCCCTTTTTACACATTGCGGCAGGCAGTCCCAACAAATAAAAAAAGAAAGAGACAGAAAGAAAGAAAGAAAGAAAGAAAGAAAGAAAGAAAGAAAGAAAGAAAGAAAGAAAGAAAGAAAGAAAGAAAGAAGAATTATACTTACCCTCTCTGTTGGCTCAGGCTCCTCGGTGCAGCTTCCCGGGCAGTAGAGAAGAAGGAGGAGGGAGGTGAAGGAGGGAGCCGCAGCAGCGCTTTGTTACTGGTGGAGGCGCTGCTGCTGCTGCCCCTCTGCTTCCCTATAGGCTGTTCTCAGAGACAGCCTATAGTGAAGCAGAGGAGCAGCAGCAGCAGCAGCGCCTCCACCAGTAACAAAGCGCTGCTGCGGCTCTCTCCTTCACTGAGAGACTGTGACCTGTTTATATATGAGGGAGGGAGGGACGGACCCTCCTCCCTCCTTCGTGTGCGGGTGGCCAGCCGCCAGAATCGTTCCTTATGACGGGCGAGTCACGGGAGCGCTGGTGTGCGGCTGCGGCATGACATACAATGAGTCATTGTGACTCATTCATGTAATGCCGGCCGGCGGCTGTGGGCCCTTGAGTGCGGCGGGGCCCCAGTGCAATGCACTGCCTGCCCCGCCAGTAGTTCCGCCCCTGCTTTGTTCCCCTGTTCTCTTACAGGAAGACCATACTGTTAATTACAGTTTCTAATACCCCGGGCAGCACCACCAACAGCGACATCACTACAAATAAAAGAGAAAGGCCCTCGTCAAAACCACCGGGTTTACGTACAAATCTGAATTAGGTCCTAAGGGGTAAATTTGCTAAGATGGGAGTTCTATTTTAGATGGGATGTTGCCCACAGCAACCAATCAGATTCCAGGTATTATCTTCTAGGAGGAGCTAAATAAATGAGAAGTAAAATCTGATTGGTTGCTATGGGCTATGGGGGAGGTTCAGGGGAAATTTGCGGAAAAATTATTTCACAGAAAGGGTAGTGGACAAGTGGAATAGCCTCCCATCAGAGGTGGTAGAGGCTAAGACAGTAGAGCAATTTAAACATGCATGGGATAGACATAAGGATATCTGTACAAAGAAATAAGGATCAAATAAGGTTAGAGATAAAAATAATATTGGAAAAAAAAAAAAGGGGCAGACTAGATGGGCCAAGTGGTTCTTATCTGCCGACAAATTCTATGTTTCTATGTTTCTATGTAGAACTCCCATCTTAGTAAATTTACCCTTAAGTGTCTAAAAAGAGGCTCTGCATTTGTGCTGGTCAGGCCCAGTACTTGCAATGGGAATGGGGGTAATTCCAAGTTGATCGCAGAAGGAAATTTTTTAGCAGTTGGGCAAAACCATGTGCACTGCAGGGGAGGCAGATATAACATGTGCAGAGAGAGTTAGATTTGGGTGTGGTGAGTTCAATCTGCAATCTAAATTGCAGTGTAAAAATAAAGCAGCCAGTATTTACCCTGCACAGAAACAAAATAACCCACCCAAATCTAACTCTCTCTGCACATGTTATATCTGCCTCCCCTGCAGTGCACATGGTTTTGCCCAACTGCTAAAAAATGTCCTGCTGCAATCAACTTGGAATTACCCCCAATATGTGCATATTAAGACATTCTTGAGTTGTAAAATATGTATGACATCTGTGGAACATAATGATAAGTCTCCTTCAACATCAACTAGTTTGCATTTCACAAATGAAATCATTCACATGTAAATGCAACAAATACCAATAAGTCATTTTATGTTATAACATTTATTCACCAAGTTTCTTATAATTCATGTGTTTAGGACACAGCGCTTTTATAACATTTCTAATAAACAAAAACTCAATAATGATAAAGTATGACTTCTGCACGTTCCAGGTGACATCCCTATTGTGCACCTTTAACCTATGTTTTCCATTTTACACTTTTAACCTATTTTACTTATTTCCTTTGGACGTATCCAACCTAAGAGCTTTTTCTTTCCACGGCTACTCAACCAGCACTGTAAGTAAATGTTGACTGACCCAGATGGCTACTCTCTCTACGGAGATCTCACAGGTTGTTAATGCCTTTACGGTCTCCTTAACACTAAGAGGTTGTGGGCTAAGATAAGAAAGGTTCCCCCTAACTCTAGTTTATGTAGCTCTTCAGTGTTACTTAAAACTTAACATACCTTAAGGCCAAGAGGATATTTATTATTTATTTAGGATACAAATGACAAGCAAATATAAGTGATAGCACATTAGTAACTCTTCTCTAAAAGCTGTGGAAGATGTAAAAAAATGTAATAAAACCTAAATACCTAAATCTCATTTGCAGGCTTTTAGAACACAATTCATTTAGTATGGTCACCTTAAGTGGATCTATTTGTTTAATGCAGTGGTTCCCAAACTGGGTGTTGTGGCACCCTGGGGTGCTGTGGAGCAATTGTAGGGGTGCTACGGGTTGGTGGTCTAGGACCAAATCAAATTTTTTAATGTAAATTAATGAATTATTTGCCGGGCAGCACAGACAGTGTAATGGTTAGCATTACTGCCTCACAGCACTGAGGTCATGGGTTCGATTCCCACCATGGCCCTAACTGTGTGGAGTTTGTATATTCTCCCAGCGCTAGCGTGGGTTTCCTCCGGGGACCCCAGTTTCCTCCCACAACCCAAAAATAATAAGATTTTAAACCTACCGGTAAATCTTTTTCTCCTAGTCCGTAGAGGATGCTGGGGACTCCGTAAGGACCATGGGGTATAGACGGGCTCCGCAGGAGACATGGGCACTACAAAGAACTTTTAGTATGGGTGTGCACTGGCTCCTCCCTCTATGCCCCTCCTCCAGACCTCAGTTAGAGAACTGTGCCCAGATGGACAATATGAGGAAAGGATTTTGTTAATCTAAGGGCAAGATTCATACCAGCCCACACCAAGTATATACCATATAACCTGGAAACATGCAACCAGTTAACAGTATGAACAAAAAACAGCATCAGTCAAAGACCGATTCCCACTGTAACATAACCCTTATGTAAGCAACAACTATATACAAGTCTTGCAGAGTAAGTCCGCACTGGCACGGGCGCCCAGCATCCTCTACGGACTAGGAGAAAAAGATTTACCGGTAGGTTTAAAATCTTATTTTCTCTTACATCCTAGAGGATGCTGGGGACTCCGTAAGGACCATGGGGATTATACCAAAGCTCCAAACCGGGCGGGAGAGTGCGGACGACTCTGTAGCACCGATTGAGCAAACGCAAGGTCCTCATCAGCCAGGGTATCAAACTTGTAGAATTTTGCAAAAGTGTTTGAACCCGACCAAGTAGCTGCTCGGCATAATTGCAAAGCCGAGACTCCTCGGGCAGCCGCCCAAGAAGAGCCCACCTTCCTAGTGGAATGGGCCTTTACCGAATTTGGTAACGGCAATCCAGCCGTAGAATGAGCCTGCTGAATCGTGTTACAGATCCAGCGAGCAATAGTCTGCTTCGACGCAGGCGCGCCAATCTTGTTGGCTGCATACAGGACAAACAGAGCCTCTGTTTTCCTAACCCTAGCCGTCCTGGCTACATAAATCTTTAAAGCCCTGACTACATCCAGGAACTTGGAGTCCTCCAAGTCACTCGTAGCTACAGGCACCACGATAGGTTGGTTCATATGAAAAGAAGACACCACCTTAGGTAAAAATTGAGGACGAGTCCTCAATTCTGCTCTATCCACATGAAAAATCAAGTAGGGGCTCTTGTGAGACAAGGCCGCCAATTCTGACACCTGCCTTGCCGAAGCCAAGGCTAATAACATGACCACCTTCCAGGTGAGAAATTTCAATTCAACCGTTTGAAGGGGTTCAAACCAGTGTGATTTAAGGAACTGTAACACCACGTTCAGGTCCCATGGTGCCACTGGGGGCACAAAAGGAGGTTGGATGTGCAGCACTCCCTTCACAAAAGTTTGGACTTCTGGGAGAGAAGCCAATTCCTTCTGAAAGAATATAGATAGGGCCGAAATCTGTACCTTAATGGAGCCTAACTTCAGGCCCATATCTACTCCTGTCTGCAGGAAGTGGAGAAAACGGCCCAGATGGAAATCTTCCGTAGAAGCCTTCTTGGTTTCACACCAAGAGACATACTTCCTCCAGATACGGTGATAATGTTTCGCCGTCACCTCTTTCCTAGCCTTTATTAGAGTAGGTATAACCTCCTCCGGAATACCCTTCTCAGCTAGGATCCGGCGTTCAACCACCATGCCGTCAAACGTAACCGCGGTAAGTCTTGGAACACGCAGGGCCCCTGCTGCAACCGGTCCTCCCTGAGAGGAAGAGACCAAGGATCTTCGGTGAGCATTTCCTGAAGATCTGAGTACCAGGCCCTTCGAGGCCAATCTGGAACAATGAGTATTGTCTGTACTCTTTTTCGTCTTATGATCCTCAAAATTTTTGCGATGAGAGGAAGAGGAGGAAACACATAGACCGACTGAAACACCCATGGTGTTACCAGGGCGTCTACTGCTATTGCCTGTGGGTCCCGGGACCTGGCACAATACCTCTGAAGCTTCTTGTTGAGGAGCGACGCCATCATGTCTATTTGAGGAATTCCCAAGAGACCCGTTATCTCTGCAAAGACTTCTTGATGAAGTCCCCACTCGCCTGGATGGAGATCGTGCCTGCTGAGGAAGTCCGCTTCCCAGTTGTCCACTCCCGGAATGAAGACAGCTGACAGAGCGCTTATGTGATTTATCGCCCAGCGAAGAATCCTGGTGGCTTCCGCCATCGCGACTCTGCTCCTTGTCCCACCTTGGCGGTTCACATGAGCCACGGCTGTGACATTGTCTGATTGAATCAGAACCGGTAGGTTGCGAAGAAGACTCTCCGCTTGTCGAAGGCCGTTGTATATGGCCCTTAATTCCAGCACGTTGATGTGCAGACAAGACTCCTGGCTTGACCATAGTCCCTGAAAATTTCTTCCTTGGGTGACTGCTCCCCATCCTCGGAGGCTCGCGTCCGTGGTTACCAGAACCCAGTCCTGAATACCGAAGCTGCGACCCTCTAGAAGGTGAGCACTTTGCAGCCACCATAGGAGACACACCCTGGCCCTGGGGGACAGTGTAATTTTCTGATGTATTTGTAGATGGGACCCGGACCACTTGTCCAGAAGGTCCCACTGAAACGTCCTCGCATGAAACCTGCCAAAGGGAATGGCCTCTTAGGAGGCCACCATTTTTCCCAGAACTCGAGTGCATTGATGAACTGACACTCTTTTTGGCTTTAGCAGGTCTCTGACCATGTTCTGAAGGTCCTGGGCTTTTTCCAACGGGAGAAAAACCTTTATTCGTTCCGTGTCCAGTATCATGCCTAGGAACGATAGTCGAGTTGTTGGAACCAATTGCGACTTTGGCAGATTGAGAATCCAACCGTGCTGTTGGAGCACTCTCAGGGAGAGCGACACGTTCTTCAACAATTGATCTCTTGATCTCGCCTTTATCAGGAGATCGTCCAAGTATGGGATAATTGTGACTCCCTGCCTGCGCAGGATCACCATCATTTCCACCATTACCTTGGTGAAAATCCTCGGGGCCGTGGAAAGCCCAAACGGCAACGTCTGAAACTGGTAATGACAATCCTGTACAGCGAATATCAGGTACTCCTGATGAGAGGGATATATGGGAACATGAAGGTAAGCATCCTTTATGTCTAGCGACACCATAAAATCCCCCCCTTCCAGGCTGGATATTACAGCTCGGAGCGATTCCATCTTGAATCTGAATCTTTTCAAGTACTGATTTAGGGATTTTAGATTTAAAATGGGCCTGACCGAACCATCCGGCTTCGGGACCACAAACAGGGTCGAATAATATCCTTTTCCCTGTTGGGCCAGGGGAACCCTGACAATCACTTGCTGTTGACACAGCATTTGAATTGCAGTTAACACTACTTCCCTCTCTGGGGAAGAAGCTGGTAAGGCCGACTTGAAAAACCGGCGTGGGGGCACCTCCTCGAATTCCAGCTTGTAGCCCTGGGAAACAATATCCATCGCCCAAGGATCCACGTCCGACCGAACCCAGACGTGGCTGAAGAGTTGGAGGCGTGCCCCCACCGGTGCGGACTCCCGTAGGGGAGCCCCAGCGTCATGCGGTGGACTTAGTAGAAGCCGGGGAGGACTTCTGCTCCTGGGAACCAGCCGAAGCAGGTGTTCTTTTTCCTCTACCCTTACCTCTGGCAAGGAAGGAGGAGCCCAGACCTCTTCTGGACTTTTGCGACCGAAAGGACTGCATCTGATACTGTGGAGTTTCTTTTGCTGTTGGGGAACAAAAGGTAAAAAGATAGATTTACCCGCTGTAGCTGTGGAAACCAGGTCCGCGAGACCGTCCCCAAACAACACGTCACCCTTGTAAGGTAAAACCTCCATATGCTTTTTTGAGTCCGCATCACCCGTCCTTTGGCGGGTCCATAAGGATCGCCTCGCAGAAATAGCCATGGCATTGGCCCTGGAACCCAGCAATCCAATGTCTCTTTGAGCGTCTCTCATATATAAGACTGCGTCCTTAATATGGGCTAAAGTTAACAAAATGGTATCCCTATCTAGGGTATCAAGGTCAGCGGACAGGGTATCTGTCCAAGCTGCAACTGCGCTACATACCCATGCCGACGCAATTGCCGGTCTGAGCAAGGTACCAGTATGTGTATAAATAGACTTTAACGTAGTCTCCTGCCTGCGGTCCGCAGGATCCTTGAGGGCCGCCGTGCCAGGAGACGGCAGCGCCACCTTCTTGGACAGGCGTGTTAAAGCCTTGTCCACACTGGGAGAGGATTCCCAACGTACCCTGTCCTGCGTAGGGAAAGGGTATGCCACAAGAACCCTCTTGGGAATCTGCAGTTTCTTATCTGGAGTTTCCCAAGCTTTTTCAAATAACTCGTTAAGTTCATGAGATGGGGGAAAGGTTACTACTTGCTTCTTTCCCTTAAACATGTGTACCCTCGTGTCGGGAACAGAGGGTTCATCAGTGATATGCAAAACATCCTTTATTGCAATAATCATACACTGAAAACTTTTTGTCACCCTAGGGTGCAATCTTGCTTCATCATAGTCGACACTGGAGTCAGAGTCCGTGTCGGTATCCGTGTCTACTATTTGTGACAAGGGACGTTTCTGAGACCCTGAAGGGCCCTGTGAGTCGGTCCAATCCGTGGATTGACCGCCTGTTGTCTCCCTGGACTCTGCTTTGTCCAGTCTCTTATGTAAGGATGCTACACTTGCATTTAACATATGCCACATATCCATCCATTCCTGAGTCTGCACCACCGACGGGGGCTCACCACTCATCTGCTCCACCTCCTCCTTGGACGAGCCTTCCGCTTCAAACATGCCGACACGCACGTACCGACACCCCACACACACCGGGATATAACTATAAAAGGACAAATCCCCAACCAGGCCCTTTGGAGAGACAGAGAGAGAGTATGCCAGCACACACCCAGCGCCAAACTGACACTGGAATAAACCCAGATAGCGCTTTTATGTTATAATAATGATTTCCCCACTCACTGCGCCAATAATTGAGCCCCCCTCCTCTTTTTCAGCCCTCTGATTCGTGTTCAGCAGGGGAGAGTCCGGGGAGCCAGCGTCTCTGCAGCTTCTGTGGAGAAAATGGCGCTGGTTAGTGCTGAGGGATCAAGCTCCGCCCCCTCCAGCGGCGGCCTTCGGTCCCGCTCTGATTTACAAAAAATGGCGGGGGTTTATCTATTTACTGCCTCCGCAGCCGAATATTCTCTAATATGCCAGCCTTGAGGTTTATTGCTGCCCAGGGCGCCCCCCCCTGCGCCCTGCACCCATCTGTGCCTGCTCTGTGTGTGTTGTGTGGGAGCAATGGCGCGCAGCGTTAGCGCTGCGTGCTTACCTCAGTGAAGATCTGAAGTCTTCTGCCACCTTGAAGTCTTCTTTTCTTCTAATACTCACCCGGCTTCTATCTTCCGGCTCTGCGAGGAGGACAGCGGCGGTTGTGAGACCTGCGTTCCGACTCCCTCTGGTGCTAATGGTGTCCAGTAGCCAAAGAAGCAGAGCCTATCATTTAAGTAAGTCTGCTTCTCTCTCCTCAGTCCCACGATGCAGGGAGCCTGTTGCCAGCAGTGCTCCCTGAAAATAAAAAACCTAACAAAATTCTTTAAACAGAGAAACTCGGGAGAGCTCCTCTGTAATGCACCCTATATCCTCTGGGCACAAGATTTAACTGGGGTCTGAAGGAGGGGCATAGAGGGAGGAGCCAATGCACACCCATACTAAAAGTTCTTTGTAGTGCCCATGTCTCCTGCGGAGCCCGTCTATACCCCATGGTGCTTACAGAGTCCCCAGCATCCTCTAGGATGTAAGAGAAATACTGATAGGTAAATTGGCTCCCAACAAAATTAGCCCTTGCACGAATGTGTGTGCATGTACATGTGGCAGGGAATATAGATTGTAAGCTCCACTGGGGCAAGGACTGATGTGAATGGCCAAATATTCTCTGTAAAGTGCTGCAGAATATGTGTGCGCTATATAAATAACTGGTAATAATAATAATAATATGGTCAGAGTGATAGGCAAAACCAGAGCTGGTGGCTGCCAATTATAAAATATGGCCCTCATTCCGAGTTGTTCGCTCGCAAGCTGCTTTTAGCAGCATTGCACACGCTAAGCCGCCGCCTACTGGGAGTGAATTTAAGCTTAGCAAAATTGCGATCGAAAGATTCTCAAAATTGCGAATAGAAATTTCTAAGCAGTTTCTGAGTAGCTCGATACTTACTCTGCCACTGCGATCAATTCAGTCAGTTTCGTTCCTGGTTTGACGTCACAAACACACCCAGCGTTCGCCCAGACACTCCCCCGTTTCTCCAGCCACTCCCGCGTTTTTCCCAGAAACGGCAGCGTTTTTTCACACACACCCATAAAACGGCCAGTTTCCGCCCAGAAACACCCACTTCCTGTCAATCACACTACGATCACCAGAACGAAGAAAAAACCTTGTAATGCCGTGAGTAAAATACCTAACTTAATAGCAAATTTACTTGGCGCAGTCGCACTGCGAACATTGCGCATGCGCATTAGTGACTAATCGCTCCGTTGCAAAAAAAATATAACGAGCGATCAACTCGGAATGACCACCTATGTGTCCAAGCAAAACCACAACCCTGTCCATCACCATGTAACTGTTACGCATTACAAAGTTTTATCCATGTTCGTGCAATATCTGGTGCCATTATAATTGTGAAGAGACAATATCACACCATGTGCGCCCTCTGTTATTTTCTTTGCTAGATTCCAAGTTTTGAGGTTTGGTGCTAGATGGAATATATAATACGAAAAACCTGCCGAAGTTCAATCTGGAAAATCTGTGATTTCTAAAACTTTTGGAACTTATATACTTACAAACTTACAGTCAAAGAGCTGGGCGTAAATGAAAATGCACCTATTTGGAAGTGTATCTTGCGCACCTGATGATGGTAACAGGCAGTGGGATGGCGCTAAGAGTAGCTACAGATTTTGCACAGGTAGAGGGATGGCACTAGGAGTGACAGGCAGAGGGTTGGCACTAGGAGTGACAGGCAGAGGGATGGCACTAGGAGTGACAGGCAGAGGGATGGCACTAGGAGTGACAGGTAGAGGGATGGCACTAGGAGTGACAGGTAGAGGGATGGCATTAGGAGTGATAGGTAGAGGGATGGCACTAGGAGTGACAGGCAGAGGGATGGCACTAGGAGTGACAGGTAGATGGATGGCACTAGGAGTGACAGGTAGAGGAATGGCACTAGGAGTGAAAGGTAGAGGGATGGCACTAGGAGTGACAGGTAGATGGCTGGCACTAGGAGTGACAGGTAGAGGAATGGCACTAGGAGTGAAAGGTAGAGGGATGGCACTAGGAGTGACAGGCAGAGGGATGGCACTAGGAGTGACAGGCAGAGGGATGGCACTAGGAGTGACAGGTAAAGGGATGGCACTAGGAGTGACAGGTAGAGGGACGGCACTAGGAGTGACAGGTAGAGGGATGGCACTAGAAGTGACAGGTAGAGGGATGGCACTAGGAGTGACAGGCAGAGGGATGGCACTAGGAGTGACAGGCAGAGGGATGGCACTAGGAGTGACAGGCAGAGGGATGGCACTAGGAGTGACAGGCAGAGGGATGGCAATAGAAGTGACAGGTAGAGGGATGGCACTAGGAGTGACAGGCAGAGGGACGGCACTAGGAGTGACAGGCAGAGGGATGGCACTAGGAGTGACAGGTAGAGGGATGGCACTAGGAGTGACAGGTAGAGGGATGGCATTAGGAGTGACAGGCAGAGGGATGGCACTAGGAGTGACAGGTAGAGGGATGGCATTAGCATTAGAAGTGACAGGCAGAGGGATGGCACTAGGAGTGACAGGTAGAGGGATGGCACTAGGAGTGACAGGTAGAGGGATGGCATTAGGAGTGACAGGCAGAGGGATGGCACTAGGAGTGACAGGCAGAGGGATGGCACTAGGAGTGACAGGCAGAGGGATGGCACTAGGAGTGACAGGTAGAGGGATGGCATTAGGACCCCTTCCTTCCTGCTTACCCCCTCCTTCCTGCTTACCCCCTCCTTCCTGCATACCGCCTCCTTCATGCATACCCCCTCCTTCCTGCATACCCCCTCCTTCCTGCATACCACCTCCTTCCTGCATACCCCCTCCTTCCTGCATACCCCCTCCTTCCTGCTTACCCCCTCCTTCCTGCATACCCCCTCCTTCCTGCATACCCCCTCCTTCCTGCATACCCCCTCCTTCCTGCATACCACCTCCTTTCTGCATACCGCCACCTTCCTGCATACCACCACCTTCCTGCATACCCCCTCCTGCCTGCATACCCCCTCCTTCCTGCATACCGCCTCCTTCCTGTATACCGCCTCCTTCCTGTATACCGCCTCCTTCCTGCTTACCGCCTCCTTCCTGCTTACCCTCTCCTTCCTGCATACCGCCTCCTTCCTGTATACCCCCTCCTTCCTGCTTACCGCCTCCTTCCTGCTTACCGCCGCCTTCCTGCATACCTCCTCCTTCCTGCATACCCCCTCCTTCCTGTATACCCCCTCCTTCCTGCATACCCCCTCCTTCCTGTATACCGCCTCCTTCCTGCATACCGCCACCTTCCTGCATACCACCACCTTCCTGCATACCCCCTCCTTCCTGCAATGTTCGTCTGCGACTGCAGTCTGAGAAAGTCTGACCTTACTCAGACTTGCAGTCTCAGGGAGGCTAGTGATGCCAAGGAAACTGCAACAGTGTCAAAGTCCTTGGACTCGCCACTCCCGGAAAATGTGGGCAACACGCACCTGTTTCCGGCTGGCCGTCCCCGTCCCTTCCTGTGGATGCCTATGCCTGTCAATCAGGCAGGGGCGATTGCATATCAGACTGACATGTGATCGCAGGACCCGTTCTGCTCATGCGCCTTTTCCTGAACATCAGGAAACTGCGGGTTGGATCGTATAAGCAATCCAAGCTGAATAAGGCCCTAAATCGTGAAAAACCCTACAAACAATAGTCATGCATGTGTAATGGTAATCCAATGCCAGAAAGTGTTTTCTACAATGGTAAACATATGCAAACAGAACAGAGTTTATTAGATTTTCAAGATACTGAGTATGTTTCCTACTTGGCTTCATTTTACGGTATAAATTCACAGTGTCTTCTAAATGTGGTCACCAGAATGCCACCTCAGAATGCGTCAACAATCACAATGTCGACAAGGACAAAATGTCAACAGTGTTGACATTGTGAATGTTGACAATTTTTAGGCTGTTATTATGGATAGGGTTCTGCTGTGATTAATGTTAGGGATACTCACTTCACCAATGGAAACCGCACAGACGACATGCCGACATTGGGCAGAGGGATGGCACTAGGAGTGACAGGCAGAGGGTTGGCACTAGGAGTGACAGGCAGAGGGATGGCACTAGGAGTGACAGGCAGAGGGATGGCACTAGGAGTGACAGGTAGAGGGATGGCACTAGGAGTGACAGGTAGAGGGATGGCATTAGGAGTGATAGGTAGAGGGATGGCACTAGGAGTGACAGGCAGAGGGATGGCACTAGGAGTGACAGGTAGATGGATGGCACTAGGAGTGACAGGTAGAGGAATGGCACTAGGAGTGAAAGGTAGAGGGATGGCACTAGGAGTGACAGGTAGATGGCTGGCACTAGGAGTGACAGGTAGAGGAATGGCACTAGGAGTGAAAGGTAGAGGGATGGCACTAGGAGTGACAGGCAGAGGGATGGCACTAGGAGTGACAGGCAGAGGGATGGCACTAGGAGTGACAGGTAAAGGGATGGCACTAGGAGTGACAGGTAGAGGGACGGCACTAGGAGTGACAGGTAGAGGGATGGCACTAGAAGTGACAGGTAGAGGGATGGCACTAGGAGTGACAGGCAGAGGGATGGCACTAGGAGTGACAGGCAGAGGGATGGCACTAGGAGTGACAGGCAGAGGGATGGCACTAGAAGTGACAGGTAGAGGGATGGCACTAGGAGTGACAGGCAGAGGGACGGCACTAGGAGTGACAGGCAGAGGGATGGCACTAGGAGTGACAGGTAGAGGGATGGCACTAGGAGTGACAGGTAGAGGGATGGCATTAGGAGTGACAGGCAGAGGGATGGCACTAGGAGTGACAGGTAGAGGGATGGCATTAGCATTAGAAGTGACAGGCAGAGGGATGGCACTAGGAGTGACAGGTAGAGGGATGGCACTAGGAGTGACAGGTAGAGGGATGGCATTAGGAGTGACAGGCAGAGGGATGGCACTAGGAGTGACAGGCAGAGGGATGGCACTAGGAGTGACAGGCAGAGGGATGGCACTAGGAGTGACAGGTAGAGGGATGGCATTAGGACCCCTTCCTTCCTGCTTACCCCCTCCTTCCTGCTTACCCCCTCCTTCCTGCATACCGCCTCCTTCATGCATACCCCCTCCTTCCTGCATACCCCCTCCTTCCTGCATACCACCTCCTTCCTGCATACCCCCTCCTTCCTGCATACCCCCTCCTTCCTGCATACCCCCTCCTTCCTGCATACCACCTCCTTTCTGCATACCGCCACCTTCCTGCATACCACCACCTTCCTGCATACCCCCTCCTGCCTGCATACCCCCTCCTTCCTGCATACCGCCTCCTTCCTGTATACCGCCTCCTTCCTGTATACCGCCTCCTTCCTGCTTACCGCCTCCTTCCTGCTTACCCTCTCCTTCCTGCATACCGCCTCCTTCCTGTATACCCCCTCCTTCCTGCTTACCGCCTCCTTCCTGCTTACCGCCGCCTTCCTGCATACCTCCTCCTTCCTGCATACCCCCTCCTTCCTGTATACCCCCTCCTTCCTGCATACCCCCTCCTTCCTGTATACCGCCTCCTTCCTGCATACCGCCACCTTCCTGCATACCACCACCTTCCTGCATACCCCCTCCTTCCTGCAATGTTCGTCTGTGACTGCAGTCTGAGAAAGTCTGACCTTACTCAGACTTGCAGTCTCAGGGAGGCTAGTGATGCCAAGGAAACTGCAACAGTGTCAAAGTCCTTGGACTCGCCACTCCCGGAAAATGTGGGCAACACGCACCTGTTTCCGGCTGGCCGTCCCCGTCCCTTCCTGTGGATGCCTATGCCTGTCAATCAGGCAGGGGCGATTGCATATCAGACTGACATGTGATCGCAGGACCCGTTCTGCTCATGCGCCTTTTCCTGAACATCAGGAAACTGCGGGTTGGATCGTATAAGCAATCCAAGCTGAATAAGGCCCTAAATCGTGAAAAACCCTACAAACAATAGTCATGCATGTGTAATGGTAATCCAATGCCAGAAAGTGTTTTCTACAATGGTAAACATATGCAAACAGAACAGAGTTTATTAGATTTTCAAGATACTGAGTATGTTTCCTACTTGGCTTCATTTTACGGTATAAATTCACAGTGTCTTCTAAATGTGGTCACCAGAATGCCACCTCAGAATGCGTCAACAATCACAATGTCGACAAGGACAAAATGTCAACAGTGTTGACATTGTGAATGTTGACAATTTTTAGGCTGTTATTATGGATAGGGTTCTGCTGTGATTAATGTTAGGGATACTCACTTCACCAATGGAAACCGCACAGACGACATGCCGACATTCACAATGTTGACATTCTAGCAATGTTGGCATTATGTCAATTTTGACATTCTGATCAACATATACACTAAGTGACTGTCAGAGATACAGGAGCAAAGGTCACAGGAGCTGAATCTTCCCATGCACAGCCAGCAGGCTTTCTAAGGCCCCACTCTGAGTATTTGACCTGGGTACCATGAAGCCATGACGATGGATTTTCCCGCAGGTGACTGGGCTAACGTGTATTATAAGTGCGATCATTAATACATCTCACTCATAATATGGGATGTACTGTACTAAGCCTGAAAATGTGGCAAAAACTCAGAAAATTCAGTTTTCTGGAGTTTGGACACATTTCCATATGCACCAAGCTCCGGAATCCAGTACATTCTGGAGCTCGGACCCAGTGGGTAACCCAATCTTCAGATCGAAGCCACAAGCAGTAACACGCCCCTAAACCAACCGTCACACTCCTGCCTTTTGCAGCCACTCCCCCATTACTGCACCCAAACGGTCCCTGACTGTCAATGGCTTTGTATATAAATCTTCTCTGTAACCGCCGTTGCAAGCCCATTGCAGCACATGCGCAGTGTGGTGATCTGCGGCACTGCGCACGTGCCCATAATCTCTGACTCAGGCCAACTGTCATTTACATCCAGGAGAACCAAGAGCATGATGAGGTATATAAACACCATTATCAACGTCTGGACTTTCTGAATAACAAAGAGGTCATTAAGATTGCTAATGTCTTTGTCAATTACATCAAATGCCTGAAATGAACTATCACACTTATCCCATCACTTTACAGAGCAGAACAAGAGGCAGCTGAAGATACGGGATATCTCCTTAATGTGTTTATGTACAGATTCATTTATTGCCGAGTTATAAATTAATTCAGCCTCCTCCAAATAAAGTACAAAATATAGGTAACTAAAACCTAGTAAAGTTACACTACGTTAGTATAACTCAAAATTATGTCTGAGTGGATTTAGGAATCCTTAAATCGGATCTCTATTGCTAATTAGGTATTTAGGTATAATCTAATAATATCTTTGTATGTTAATGAGGCCCTAAGGGGTTAATGCAGGTCCTAAGGGTTAATGGTGGCCCTAAGGTCTGTTAAAATATGACAGAGATTACTTATCTGCTTTGGTAATAGGGGCAAAGCAAAGGCTACTGAAAAAAAAACTGTCATTTTATGCAAAATGGCAGAATTAATCATCCATTGTTGGCTATATAACATAAATATAGCCCAGCTAATAACCAACCCACTCATGGACATAAGAACATTTCACGGACGCAACTGGATTACATACATAAAAGTCACAGCACTGTATTGCTGATGAATGTGCTGTACATGGCTGCTGTTTGTAATTAATTCAAGTCATCCTTTGCAATCATCTCTGTATTTAAAAGGAAAGGTACAGTTTGTGTTAATTTGATATATTTAAATGTCAGTATATCTATGCCTTTAAGGCTACCAATATGTATTGCAATATGGCTATCTGATCTTAAGCAGGGGCACCTGCCCATATGACCGAGACAATAATCCTTCTCGCAATGGGAGGCGATCAAGAGACCGCCTGTCGGGATCTTGGCGGTCACAATGAAGACGCCGGAATCCCGACAGGTGGTGAAATACCGCCAACAGAATACCGGCACCACAGGCTTTTCTCCCTCTGTGGGTGTACACGACACGCATAGAGGGAGAATAGATCCTGTGGCGAGCGCAGCGAGCCACTACGCCTGCAGCGTGGATTTCTATCACTCGCCCTGCTGCCGGCATACTGCTGGCTGAGATCATGACAGCCGGGATACCGGCCGCCGGTAAAACATACGTATTCCCTGGCAATAATATACATGACAATTAGAAATGGAGAGGAAATGCCACAGTCGTTTATTCAAATTTTTGAATCTGAAACGGTTGATGGAAATGGCATATCGCACACCCACATACACTATCATGCCAGCTGATCAACAAATCCAAGGGTCACATTAACAGTGCCCAATCAGCTGGTCAGCGGATGACAAACCAAACTGGAGTATTCTAATAACCAAAAAAACACTGGCATTGAAGTCCTCCTAGATCACTGCCCCAGCCTATTCCCAGTGTTCCCCTAAATATTACGCGGAAAACCACAAAGCCCCTTTCCCCATAATAGGAACACGGGTTGCGCCAAACATCAGGAACAACAAAATCTCTTCTCTACAATTTTCCTTTCTCTTCTTTTTTTATATATATATTTTTTCATCATTTTCTAGCTATGTTCTTTTTCCTTATTTTGTACTTTTGTTTTACAATATCGCAACAATTCACACAATGACCTGGACCCAGTAAAAAACACTGTACTACTTCTCCCATATTCTAATCTGCGGTGGACTAGGACAACTTCCTTCTGCACATCCTACTGGAAAGCAGGGGCAGTGACTGCGCTACCTGCCTTTATATATGCCTAACCCTGCCAGGCATACCATGCTCATCGCCACCAATTCTCTAATCTTGCCTATGCACTTCCACTGCCTAATCTCAAACTATTCCCATGCTCCTGTAGGTATCCTTCCCTGACCTGACAGTTAAGCCATGACCTCATGAAAGAGCAGGACCCATGCCAGGCTTCTTGCTGCAGACGTGACCTGTTGATGACTCTAGCAGGCATGACCTCCAACAATCAGAGTAGTGAGCAGTTCTGAACGGGTTTGGGTTGGGATGCTGGCAGCCGGGTTCCGGTGGTCAGTATAACGACGCTGGGATCCCTGCTGCTAGAATTCCGCCAGGGGAGCGAGCACAACGAAGCCCCTTGTGGGCTTGGCGGCCCGCTTCGCTCACCATAGGTTCTATTCCCACTCTTTGGGTGTTGTGGACACCCACGAGTGGGACTAGCCCGTTAGCTGTGATTCCGGCTGGCAGCATTGTCAGCAGTCGGGATTCCGGCGTCGGTTTCCTGACCCCTGGGATTCCGACTGCCGGCAATGTAACTACATTCCTTCTGAACACCTAAAAGAAGGGCTGAACTCAATTCAGACCCTATCAAAAGCAATCTATATTGTACAGGGTGCTGACCAGCAGACAACTGTAGTGTAACTAGAACCACACCATTACATAGCATAACCTAACCATTATTAATAGTAGTTACACCGACATATTATAGGCTTAGGTAAATGTGACTTTATTGTGCTGTCAGTTAGTATGTTGAAAGCTGTGTATCTGATGCAATGACGAAAGTAGAACTAGAAGACCATGTTGGTTTTCCAGCCCACTGTGCTTGGGTGAAGCAGCATGATGCGCATATGCACCCAAACTGGATGAGAAAGCGGTAACCGCCCACTGTAGCTCTGTTGCTATGGCAATATTTTCTTAATAAATTGACCCACTAACTTACTGGCTGGAAGCTGTATGCCACTGCCAGCATTGAGTAGAATATGGTCACATTCAGAGACATCCAGCAGCCTACAGTACCAGACGGCCTTAGCAGTGCCTCCCAGGTGCTGACACTGTAGGCAGCAAGCTAAAGTTAAGCACCTGTCCTAATTACTTCCTTATGCTAATGTGAGAATCTCCCCCTTGCAGTGGCGGATTTACCGCAAGGCAACACAAGCAGGGGCTTAGGGCCCGGCACATCCCAGGGGGCCCACAGAAAGACAGAGGCCTGGTTCACCTGACGCTGAGGGGGACATTGCTGCATATTCCTTGTCACAGTGTGCACTTCTAATTCCAGACTGGCGCATGACCATGCCAGCCAGGATGCTTCTGGGATGGCGGAGGAGTGTACAGCGTGGCGGTGTATAATATCCTGCTCCTGACCCAGGGAGCCGGTCAGTTTTCCCATAAGCCCCCACCCCCTGTCCCCGTCCACTGCCGCTAAGACCGCAGATGAGGTGAACGGAGGCAAGAGGAGCTGCATAACTCGGCGCAGCCTGGAAGACGAGGAGCGCAACAGGTTGGCAGCAGCAGCATGCGCATCGCACGGGTCACTCACAGCGCGCCTGAGAAAAAGCCCCATCGCCCGGCCGCACTGTCCTCCTGTACTGTAGGTAAGGGGTCCGGGGCAGCCTCACTTGTAAATCCGTTTAAGGTCACATCATCATGCCCACGAGGGGGGGGGGGGGTGGAGTTAGTGTCTCAATATATATATATACAGGGCTGGATTAAGGTCTGTGGGTGCCCCTGGGCAACAAACTTGTGGGGCCCTCTATGAATAAAATTATCAAAGTGATATATATATATATATATATATATATAAATACACGTGTGTGTGTTTTTGCTTCAGTCCAGCAATGATGCAGAATACCTTTTAAAAAGAACAGCGGCTCAGAGGCTTGGTTCAAGAATTGTATTAGAGTGCAAACGTTGTATGCAACGTTTCGGGGCTATATACCGTAATTCAGCGTTTCAAGGCTATAGCCCTCTTTATCAAGACCTTGATAAAAGGGTATTGATAAACCGGTCTTGATAAAAGGCTGGGGAACAGGAGACACCGACTAATCCAGCCGCTGAGTTCCGCTGAATGCCTTGACGGCCACACTCAGCTCTTCTGGCTACTTCGGCCGCACTCTAGTGGCCAGTGTCTCGCGAGATTTTGCGGCATAATCTCACGAGACTGACTGCTGTGAAGTTCCTCGGCTGTCGTTGCCAGGAAACAGCTGAGTCGACGAAGAGGGAAAAAACGGAGACAGCTAACTGCTGTACTCCGGTTTTATTTTAGTAGCAGTAAGGAGTCTGAGGGACAATATGTGGGGGCCCCGGGATGACCGCCCTTGTTGCCCATGCTATAATCTGGCCCTGTATATATAGATGGCGAAGAGGTGGTGGGGGGGTCTCAATATACAGGATGCAGATAGATGGGGAGGAGGGGGGTGTCTCTACATATAGATTGCTGGATGGTGGGGGAGGAGGGGGGGTCTCAATATATAGAGATGGGGGAGGAGGGGGTGCCTTTTATATATATATATATATATATATATATATATACACATATTTATATTAGAATCCACAAATAATCTCGCACTCCCCTTAGGGTGCATGCCTTTGATGTGTATTGAGGGTCCAGAAAGCATATATATGCAAAGTGTGACATTCCTAGATGCTTCCAACACCAGGTGAGAGACACTGCACGGCACTACAGGACATCTTTAAATCAATAGACTTTTGCTGTAATATATCAACATCTCTTTTGCACAGATCCTGATGACAGTGCTCTACTAGCTCAGAAACGTGGATATATTCCAGTAAAAGTTTATTGATTTAAAGAAGTCCTGAACGCTTATATACTGTACATCATTATCAGCAAGGGCACCCAGGCAGCTGTATTTACAGGAGTGAGTGCCAAACTACAAGACAGACACACACACACACACACACACACACACACACACACACACACACACACACACATATTATATATACTTTTTTTTCTTCTTTATACTTCCATGTATATACCCCTATGTGCTACCAGTCCAGTCTCCCACAGGTTGTCTGCATACACAGATGTGGGACGGCCATACGCCAAAATTCCAGATATACTTCTAAAAATGCCATCACAAAAGGGAAGGCCACAGTACTGCAGAAGTAATTTGGAGCTATAGTATTATCATGTACAGCATTGTGCTTTGTGCACCATGTGGAGAATATTAGTTTGTCTATAAATAATATGACTATTTTAGAAAAGGTCAAACCTGAACTCCCTCTCCCCCACCTCTTGGTTTGTCTTGCTATACACTGCCCCTCTCCTCATACTCTGCTTCTCCCTCCTCTCTTTGCCGCTCTTGCTCTCCCCTTTCTCTGCCTCTCTCTCTCCTTTTAAATAGTCTACCACCAGCTCCCATCTCGCTACTTGCACCTGTCCTCAATCTCTTTCTCCCCTTTGTTGTTGGCCCCTTTCTCTCTCTTCAATGGCAACACAAACCTCTCACAGCGGAGGGATGTCCTAAAAGAAAAATATAGATTCGCCCCTGCTGGTGCTGCTGTTCGGGGACCATTCTACTCTTCAGCCACCACTGCATACAGCATCTCTCCAAGCAGCCGCACGGTTACTGGGAGAACTGCTGGTGGTGGCAGAATCTGGAAATGAGCAGAATCGGTCCCCACGTTCCCCGAGATGAGGCTCCAGAATCTACCCCCACTGCAGGAGTGCAGGTAGGACCTGCGCTGCCGCCTCATGGACATGCGAGGGAAGGAGGCACAAGCATAGCAGGCACAGCCAGGGGCAGTGATCACTGGGCTATGGATTGTTTGAGGAAGGGAGGCCCCAAATCGGTGTCTCGCTTAGGGCCCCATTAGGTCTAAATCTGCCTCTGCCCCCTTGTACGTCAAAGATCCTGGCTCCTGCATGGGGAATCCTATGCCGCCTATTGTACTTACATATGCAGCCACAGTCATCATCATTAGTACCTGGACTCACACCACCCTCATGCTGGGTGCAATACATGAATCTGAAAAAGGCTCCTCATCTCCACGTGCACGCCTGCGATTGAGTATGGAAGCAGGCGCACATGCCCACCACACTCCATGAGATTGAGCCCAGAAACGCGCATTTCACAGACGGTGTAAACTAGCGATCTCCATACATTTGCATATGCCTGATCTCACTTTGGCGCATGTGCACTATGCTGAAATCTGCAAGGTCAGTCTGCATTTCCACTAGCGTTTCTCTCAGAATCAGGCTCATTATCTAAATGTAAGGCCCTGTAATGTGGATGAATTATGTTCTGTGGGTTTGCCCATCTTTTACACTCACAGTGCAGCCATACCTCCTGTCGTATTCCTTCTGCATCTGGCTCATGTTATATGCACGTGAGGGAGGCGCATTTGCTACCTACAGTATACATAGTTGGTTGCATCTTAAGTTTGTGGCCAATTCTGCAAAGGTGGCACAATGTTAATTAATTCCCAGGTGCATTATATGTTTGTGTTCACTGGTGGCTCCAGAAGTAGTGGACAGGTGAGGAGTCCTACTGGGTGGGGGATCGCACTGATGCCCCCCTTACCCCTTCTGCAGATCCACCGTTGTTGTGCTTTGATGTAAACTACATCAAATTCTTAATGAAAAACGTATTATGTTAGCTCAGCTTGTCAATGCACAGAAAGGCGCCACAGATGGAACTGACAAGGCAACTTTAAGCAATACATGCAGACACATCACATACGTAATAAAAAAAAAGTTCCAATAAATGGATGCGTAACAAATAAACAAACTTCTGAACATCGACAGAGAACATCTTCTCCTACCTGCAAAGTGGCTCTACATGGTCTCTATCAAGGAAATCATGATCCCGCTTCACAGATGCAATGTCGATTGGAAACTGAGAATCTGGAAAGAGAAAGGATATATCTGTGTCACAGTCACTCCCAGTGCTCGGAGTCAAAGCTCCAAGTTGAAGAACAACGTAACAGTATAGAACAGGAAGCTGCAGATCATCTATACTCTTGTATGGAAAGGTACAGTATTTTTATTGCTGTTGTGGAACCAATAAAGGTGCTATTAATAATAACGCGTGTGTGTCTCTGAATTGTTGCATTTACTATAAATTAACATCCAGCGCTATTGGTGGGGTGCCCACATTTACAGTCTGATGCAGAGCAGGTGTCATATTGCCAAACTTAAGGTGGGTACACACTAGTAGATATATCTGCAGATCAATTGATCTGCAGATATATCTATGGACGGATCGGGCAATGTGTTCAGCATACACACTGCCCGATCCGTCGGGGACTGACGTCATGAACTGGGCGGGCGTGTACACACGCCCGCCCAGTTCAGCTGTCAATCACCGCCGGCCGCCGCAGCATGTGTACGGGCGGTCACACACACAGCGACGCGCCAATATATCGGTAGATATATTGGCCGCCGGCTGTGTTGCGCGGCCGACGCGATACGTCTGTGAACGACGGAGTTCACAGACGTATCGGCCGTACACACTGGCCGACGCTCCCGCGATATATCGGCCGTTCAAGAGAACGGCCGATATATCGACCAGTGTGTACGGGCCTTTAGACTCAAGGCACACTAACAGGCCAGGTTTTTGTGATATCCATGCTTGAGCACAGGTGACCTCCGTTATTTTGTTATAACCATCTGTGCTGAAGCCTGGATATCACTAAAACCTGCACTGTTAGTGTGCCTTGAGGACCGAGGTTGGGAATGCTGATTTAGAGTGCAGTATGGTTCATGTGGAAGGTACACACCGGAATCACTGCTTATGCTGCTGTATCTGCTCTATGTAGAACAGTAACAATAGGAGAACCAGGGACTTTATAGTCTGTAGCACAAGCCTTTCCTGACGATAATCTATTAACTGGTTCACTGCTGTGCAGGCCTGATAGAGCAGGTTTATCCTGCAGACATAGGTTGCGACTACTTAATTATTTGAATTAGTACATAAATATTATTACTGAATATGCACGATTACTGCTGCATTAAAGGCTGGGTGGTCTTGATGAATGGGATCTTCTGTTCTCAGGCTTCCTATGTTTTTAGCGGCTGGCGTAATTATGGTTTTGAATCTCATAAAATCAGCCTTCCATGGGTGTAAAGTGTAATGGAACAGAGTGATGTCATGGATGAGATGCATGGCGAATTCCATCAGAGAAGCTGGTGCCATTACCTTCATAAAGCTGTGCGTACTGAGGAAATCCAGCAGCCCGTAACCACTCGCATGCTTCTTTCGCCTGGAGTTCTAAAAATAAGAACAGAACATAAATGTATTGCCTGGACATTCATATTTTATGACTGTGGTACTTCAAAGATCATCTGTAATACTCATGCACAGGGATGTCTGTAAAACGGGAAAGGTAAATATACCAGGCTCCTAGTAAAATGGATATGCAGGTAGAGCACACTAGTGGTACAGACAAAGATCCTGTAGTGGGACTAAGGGGGACATGTACTAAGCAGTGATAAAAGTGGAGAAGTGAGCCAGTGGAGAAGTTGCACATGGCAACCAATCAGTTGCTCTGTATATGTTTAAAGTAAGCAAATTTTAAATGTTACGTCAATGCTGATTGGTTGCCATGGGCAACTTCTCCACTGGCTCACTTCTCCATTTTTTATCATTGCTTAGTACATGTCCCACTAAGACATTACTGTAGCCCATGTATAATCAAGCCTATTGAGGTATGTGCAGTATGCATATGGTAACATAACAAGGTATCAGGTATATTTCTGAGATCAAAACAGACCGATGCACTACAAAATAAACCAATGTTCTTTCACCAGTGTACAATGACCAACATACTAATGCTTGTTCTCAGTGATCCATATCCATTACCTTTATCACACAAAGGAAAATATATATTAATTTGCATCATACAATAAAAATCATCCCCCTCCCCACGGGTAAAGGAGAAAAGGATAAAATATTCATTAATCCACCCAAAATCATACTGAAAACAAAAGGAACTGAGTAATGGCCCCCATACACTAAAGATTGGGGCAATGTCCTGAACCCCTGATGGCCAGGTTGGGGAATCAGGACTATAAAACATGTTAAAATATCCAGATTCCCTGGTTCCAACCGAAAACGGCAGGGATTGGCATATTGGGCATTTTTAACGTGTTTAATTTACCAGATTCCCTGTATTTTTAAAGCAGCAATCATTTACAAGGTACTATTTTGGGTTTTACCCTGTAAATGATTGCCGTTTGAAAAATACAGGCATTCTTGCACAAACACCAGCACCTACGGCTTCTCGCACCCTATTACCTTTAGGGGGTCATTCAGAGTTGATCGCTCGCTAACAACTTTTTGCTGTGCTGCGATCAGGTTAAAACTCTGCAAAACTGCGCATGCATATGCACCGCAATGCGCAGGCACGTCGTACAGGTACAAAGAGGATCGTTGCTGTGCGATGGATTTAACGAAGAATCCATTTGCACAGCTGATCGCAAGGTGATTGACAGAAAGAGGGCGTTTATGGGTGTCAACTGACCGTTTTCTGGGAATGTTTGGAAAAACGCAGGCGTGTCCAAGCGTTTGCAGGGCGGGTGTCTGACATCAATTCCGAAGTGATCGCATCGGCTGAATAAGTCCAGACCTACTCAGAAACTGCAACAAACCTTTTTGTGCCGTCGGCTGCAAATGCGTTCGCACACTTGCAAAGCAAAAATACACTCCCTTATAGGCGACGACTATCTGATCACAGCACAGCAAAAAGT
This sequence comes from Pseudophryne corroboree, assembly GCF_028390025.1. Lineage (NCBI taxonomy): Eukaryota > Metazoa > Chordata > Amphibia > Anura > Myobatrachidae > Pseudophryne > Pseudophryne corroboree. The sequence goes on from NC_086445.1 coordinate 145,913,567, forward strand.
TGCTAGCAAGCGATCAACTTGGAATGACCCCCTTAGTCCAGTATGTATGGGAGAAGTGCACAAGAATTACGTATCAACACACATACAATAATATTAACTGTTTGAGCAACACTGTATATCTGGTGTCCACTGGGAAGTACACAGTCAGCAGGATCAATTTATCACAAAAGTATAAAAGTTTCAGAAGCAAAATGGACTTTACAAGAGAAGGCAGGGACATTATAATCTGAGACCAGATATAAAAAGAATTTTCATCCCCCAACCTCTGTAACACTAACTAGTCCAGGAATTATTTATTAAAGGTAATGTCAATAAAAATGATTTTGCTAATTTAAAATTCTAATGCTGGCTACAGCAACTTTGTGGAATAATACCTGCTCCTTGGAATAGGAATTCTGCCTGAAACTGACTGCTGAAGACTCATTCAGGAGCCTCTTCAACCACGGAACCCATCAGTGCAGACCACATTTTGTTTCAGTGATTGTAGATGCAAATACAGGTGCATTTCAGAAACTTCAGCTGGCAATTTCAGGTATTATTCCCACTTCACATTTTAGTAACACCTAAAATGTGAAGTGGGAATAATACCTGAAACTGCCAGCTGTCCTATGTATTGTAGCACCAAGCACAATCATATTAACACAATGTTTGCCTAGAATTACCCTTTACATTAATTAATCATGTCTGAAGGTTAGTTAATAGCTTGGGTGCATTATCATAAAATAAAGGTAGCAGGTTGCCATCATGGTTAGCATTGTTGCCTCACATCTCTGAGGTCCTGGGGAGCGGGTACTACTTACCTGGGTCCGAGCTTTTAATTACCCGGTCCCCCTTTTGCTACCTGTCAGCCGGCAGCAGCCTGGTGGTTTCATGGAGACTGCAGCTGCTGAGCGCAGCTTTGTCAGGGGGGTGCAGAATGATCGCGCTGATCTGACCCTTGCTGAGGGGCACATCATACCTCCCTGTCCAGCTCACAGTATTTAAACAGCAATTTATTTAAGTTATTTTAAAGGGGATTGGCCACACCTCTGAGATTAGGCTATGCCCCAAGTTTTACCGGGACCCAGGGAAAGCTCTCTACGGCCCTGTATATATGTGTTATGCATCTAGTTGCATGGTACCACATTTCTGTCTATGCATGTGTAAAATCTCAATGAAGACTTAAATAGTTTCACCACACCCTCTGATAAGAGTATTAATCACTTTAAAAAAACATCTTCTTTTAAAGAACACCTACTGTATATCAGTGGTTCTCAAACTGTGTGCCGTGGCACCCTGGGGTGCCTCGGGACACTTGCAGGGGTGCCTCAGGTTGATGGTCCAGAGCCAATTCAAACTATGCACGGTCAATGTGATAAGCAAAACCAGTGCTGGTGGCTGCCAATCATAAAATATGTTGACAATCAGAAGTAAATCTTGTTCCTCACCACATAAGTGACCCTAAGCATGACATATAAACACGATCTACTTAATGTAATATTTCTTTCTAAATTTTTCAATAAAAAACTATTGGCCTAGGGATGCCGTGAAAAAATTCTGATACTCTAGGGCTCCGTGATTCAAAACAGTTTGGGAACCACTGACCTATATATCCACAAACCAGTAGTATTTGTAACCTGGGAAGGAGAGTACTCCGCACCCGAGTAATTTTTTACTTTATCCTTTCCCCTTAAAAACATATCCACAAACCAACAAGAATAGATGCTTAGGGCCAGCAAACTAGCAAGGTCGGTTGTTTGGCTGTTTGATTAGCGGCTACTGCGTTATATGAGTGCAGGGAAATATATGTGGCTGAGCAATTTAGAGGTAAGAGAGTGAAAATGGTGACTGGCATGGGGAAATAAATTAGACAACGTGTAAACATCCTTACAAGTTTACTTTTGCAAGTTGTACAATCCTCACTAGAAGTTGTATTTAGAGCTTCTCTCTGATCCTTGGCAGCACTTGAGGATCATAAACAAGCTAAAAATATATTGAATGAGGAGATTCCATTGCGTCTTTTGGCACAGGTTTTGACCTTTTGTTATAGGGAATAAAATGTTTGGTGCTAACAAAAACAGCATCATATCTATTGCCCACTTACCACTTAACGCAATTATAACATGAAGTGGACCTAGTTCTGACAACACTCAGTACACTACATATGTATTATTTTACAGAGTGAACCTTTATCTCAAAAAGTACTGTACCTACAGTGAAAAATGTGAATAATTAGAATAATCTTACTGGGTTCTAAAACAATCCATGTTGAAGTTGAACAGAGCATTTTCTCCCTCATGGAGGGGTCAGGTAGGCAAGTATGAGTTGAACTGAAATTGTCTTTTGCAAACTTTAGAAACACACTGTTCCTGCATTTGACAAGTGTGAATAACTGACCTTCCTTAGCAAAATATGTAACCATGGAAACAAACTGTAGATGTTCTTAAGGAAAGGCAATTGTTCACAGCATACAGTATCTGTCAACTGGCAGCAATAAAGTGTTGCTGTTGCTCCAAGAGAGGATTTCAGAAGTCATATTTGTAATAGGAGTTATTGTAATAAGTTTTACTACTGAGAATAATGATTTTGTTGGGTTTTTTTTTATGTGGAGTTAATCTTATCATTATATGCTCATGTTTCTGTCAAATAAATTGTTACTGTATGTGCAGTGTAGAAATGTTTATGACTCTGTCTTGGTGTATCAAACTCAGTGCCCAGAATTGACTGAAGTGTGATATCACCAAAATACAGGTTTAAATATTATTAGGTTATTATAAAGCCAAAATTACACACCAAATAGTATCAGCATCATTATCGGACAGTCAGAATTACAATTCCTACAATATACAAATCACATATAAAAACAGAACAAGTATACAAGGCAAAGGCGTTTCATGCATGAGACAAAGGGTACAGAGGGCTCTGTCTGCAAGTGCTCGCTGGCCCTCATTCAGGTCCCGAAGGGTCTGCGGCGCATGCTGCAAAGTATCGATGTCTGGTATTGTGCGCATGCGCCAGACCCGTACTGTGCATGTGCAGAATGGGTCTGCAATGACAGATGCAGGATGGCATCAGAAGTCTTTTGGGGGCGGGCAGGGGGCAGTGACGGCCTCCGTTTCTGTGGTGGGAGTTAAGAGGACAGCATCTTTGTCAGAGGATGGAGATTTCCTGGCCTAGGTGTAGCAAATACAGTGGCCGGCTTGCGTGACCCCATGGGTCACACAGCCAGGCGATGATGTTAGAGATGATACCATACTGCATCCTAGGTCACATTGAGATCAAATATTATAGTAGGGGAACCCATAGGAAACAACGACCACAATATGGTCACAGTCAATATCAATTTTCATAAGCAGTCCTATATAGGTTCAACTAGGACTCTGAAGACAACTTTGACATGATAAGGGAAGCTTTAAGGGACACTGAATAGAAAATTTTATTTCACGGAAAAAACACTACGGAGAAATGGAAAGTGTTAAAATCGCTGCTCGATGGGATTACTCGTAAATTTATTCCCATGGGCAGCAAAGGACTAAAAACTCCAAATCAATGTGGCTTAACAAAAATATTAAGGAACTAATAAGCAAAAAAAGGTGAGCACTCAAAAAAATACAAATCAGACGGGAAGGCGGAGTCATTCCAGTACTATAAGGTTTGCAACAAAATATGCAAAAAGGCAATAAGAGCGGCTACAGTAGAAACTGAAAAGTTAGTAGCAAAGGAAAGTAAATCAAACCCCAATTTTTTTTTTATATATCAACAGCAAAAGATTAAAGAAGGATAGTATAGGCGCTTTAAAGTACAAACTGGGAGGCTTAATTAAAAATGATAACGACATAGTGGATAAATTAAACGAGTTTTTCTCATCAGTATTTACAATAGAGGTCCAGATGTATGAACTGACACCTCATCTCAATAAGGATAATGTCCCACTGCTAAGTGCTTATTTAAGTGAGGAGGAAGTCTGGGACCTATTGAAAAAAATGAAGATTAATAAGTCACCTGGTCCAGACAGTATTCACCCAAGGGTTCTTATGTAGCTACACTCCGAATTAGCAAGACCTCTATTTTTAATCTTCAATGATTCAATTACATCAGGCATGGTTCCCAAAGACTGGTGTATAGCGGAAGTAATGCCGATCTTCAAAAAGGGAAGTAAAGCTGAATCAGGCAATTATAGACCAGTTAGTCTTACATCTATAGTGGGGAAAATACTAGAAAGCATTTAGTGTACAGAAGATCCTTGAAGCCAAAAAGATTATTATTAGGAACCAACATGGATTTGTAAAGGATAGATCATATCAAACTTACTAGGCTTTTATGAAACAGTAAGCGCGAACCTTGATCAGGGTAAGGTGGTGGATGTCATCTTTTTAGACTTTGCTAAAGCTTTCAACACAGTGCCACACATGAGACTTATCTATACGTTACATGAACTGGGGCTAGGGAGCACAATATGCACTCGGGTTAGTAATTGGTTAGATAATAGGGAACAGTGCGTTGTGGTAAATAGAACGTTTTCAAATTAGACTGAAGTACTAAGTGGTGTGCCACAAGGGTCTGTACTTAGACCAATATTGTTCAACATTTTCATTAACGATCTAGCAGAAGGTCTAGAGAGCATGGTGTCAATTTTTGCAGACGATACCAAACTATGTAAGGTTAGAAATTCGGAGGGAGATGCTGAGTCTCTCTAGAACGATTTATTTAAACTGGAATCATGGACAGCAAAATGGAGAATAAGTTTCAATACAGACAAGTGTAAGGTAATGCACCTTGGTAGCAAGAACAAAAATAACACCTACATACTAAATGTGGTGATTTTAGGGGATTCCGTACTGGAAAAAGTACTGTTCACATAGATAACAAACTTACTGTAGCAGCAGCACCCAATGTAGGATAGCAGCAAAAAAGGCAAATAAGGTACTAGCATGCATAAAGAGGGGTATTGATGCAAGGGATGCGAGTGTTATACTCCCATTATATAAATCACTAGTGAGGCTGCATCTTGAATACTGTGTACAATTTTGGGCATCTTACTACTAAAAGGATATCCTGGAAATAGAAAAGGTTCAGAGGCGGGCGACCAAACTAATTAAGGGCATGGAGACGCTGGATTACCAGGAAAGGCTTGCATGTTCGCATTGGAAAAGAGGAGATTAAGAGGGGACATGATCAACATTTATAAATATTTAAGGGGACAATACACAGAGCTTGCAGGGGATCTGTTTTTGGTAAGATCAACACAGAAGACATGTGGACACCCACTTAGGTTAGAGGAGAGGAGATTCCGCACACAGTGGGGAAAAGGTTTTTTCACAGTAAGGACAATACACGTTTGGAATTCCCTGCCTGAGAGAGTAGTAATGGCAGACTCTGTCAATACTTTTAAGAAAGGACTAGATAAATTCCTAATGGATAAGGATATACAGGGTTATGGTGGATAGATCATGTACTATAGTTATAATAAAATGCGGAAATACAACACAACGGCCGACTTTATCAACAGTTAAAATTAGTCCTGAAAATAATACAGAGTAGGAGAACACAAATAGGTTGAAGTTGATGGACAAATTGTCTTTTTTCAACCTTATAAACTATGTAACTATGTAACTATATGCATGTAGGAACCATGACGCCTCCTGCTGCATTACCATATTTGAGCTATCTATGTAACTCCAATCACATCAGAATCAGGGTTTCCGACTTACTGGCTGCTACCTCCGGGAGAGGGAAGCAAGCCCGGCACAGCAGCGTGTGGGAAGGGCAGGCGTGACTCAGAACAGGGGTGGAGTTGGGGCGGGCCACATACTGGAGGCAGCACAGGGGACGTGGTAGTCGCAGTTGCGTCATCGTGGCCATGCCCCTGCAGGCATTATACAGTGGGAGGCAGGGCTACGGAGACACGATTCAATGCGTATCGCGTCCCCTCGGACCGCCCACTTGTGCTTTGTAAGTCGGTGGCCGAAGGGGGTGCGGGGGGGGGGGGGGGGTGTCTATGGCACTGCGGGAGACTTGCCTACCTTTCCTGGAGGCCGGGACTTGCACCCGATTTTCAGGAGCCTCCTGGCCATTCCGGGAGCGTAAGCAAGTATGATCTGAATGAGGGCCACAGTCTAGTTAGTTAAGTCTTAAATTGCACTTTCAGTTTAGATAACTTGTTAGGATACAACGTACCATTTTTAAATACTCCATTCTAAAGGTGGACGAGAGCAACGCAGTGATGTTTGCCAGGTGCTACAGCAACAGTGACTGCATTCTACAACATGCAATAGCCCTCTCTTACTTTTGTGCTACTTTTTAATAGCTTTAAATCTGATCTTACAGTATATGATTCTCTCCCAACAAAAGCAATAGAGAGTCGCGCTTGGGAATATAGAAGGCTCAGATACAAAGTTGCAAGGAACACTTTTCTCTTGCAGGAGTACCATTTTACAGTACAGTAGGAGACTTGAATGTAAGACATAGCACAAACTTTCCAGTATAAACACAAGTTTAACAGAGACCTTTGAGTTTTGACTAAACACATTAACAATAATTAGCTGGGCCAATATGAGCAAGCCTTTTTTAGTCCAATGTTTTTGCTGGAAAGCCTGTGAGCCAGCTCATTAGCCTTTATTTACTTAGACGGCAGTTTAATACCTTGGCCTCCGTAGTGCTTACAAGAGCACACACAGTTCATATTGGGAAAAAAATAACACTGCAGATATCTTTAATAGAACACATCTGCCCACCAAGGTAACATGCTAGACTCCGATCCAAAGCCATTTACAGGACACAGGAACTATCAGATGTACACTAACATAAGAATGACAGTATTTTTAGGTTTCAGTTATTGAAAGGAAGGACCGTCCTATAAGACAAGTAGGGTTTATTGTAAGAAGTGTATGCATGGAGTGTGCCTCTAGTGTACACACAGTATTATTAAGGGGCTGTTTTGTATTTTGTGCAAATAGTTTTTTCAAATGATTTTTCCTAAGGGGCCATGACGATTAGGCCATTTCCCAAAAAATACTTGGGGCTGGCCTTGCTCTTTACAGCCCTACCCCCACACCGCTTACGTTCAAAGCAAATGCAAACTAAACTCAAACAGCTGCTCCATTTATACAAAATCTGGTATATTGGTTATCTGCTGCCCCCAGTGCGCTTACTGCTACCCCAAAATATTACAAACAGCAACAAAAACAAGGACAGCTTACTTCCAATCAGTTTATATTCATTAATATATTTAAGATACAGGTGTTCCTGGGTGGTGAGTGGGAGGAGGCCTAAAGTGAATGCAAAACAGAGTACGTGTTATGGGAGTGTCACGGAGATGTCAGATAAAGCAACTACGTTCTCTTAAAGGGAGATGTACTAAGCAGAGAAAAGAGTGGAGAAGTGAGCCTGCGGAGAAGTTGCCCAAGGCAAGCAATCAGCTGCTCTGTATAATTGTATAGAATGCAAATTATAAATGTTACTTCAATGCGGATTGGTTGCCATGGGCAACTCCTCCACTGACTCCCTTCTCCACTCTTTCACTGCTTAGTACATCTCCCCCTTAGACACATACCTGCCTTCACAGAGGCCATGATCAGACGGAGAATCCGCACGTGCCATAGAGCAGGTGCAAGTGTTCATGGTGCACACAATGGTGTGCTGATGGCGGTTTGTCTAGAACAGTGGTTCTCAAATTGACCTCACACAGTTCATGTTTTCTAGGTCACCTGTGAATCTTTGAAATGTGACAGATGGCCATACACCTGTCCTCAGCTAGTTGACCTGGAAAACGTGACCTGTGTGGGGTCCTGAGGACCGAGTTTGAGAAACACTGGTCTAGAACCACCGGTGTTTGCAGCATCTCACTGGGCATCTCTGAGTTTGCATATTCAGCACACACTAATACACAAGGGGAAGGCTGAAACTAGCATTTTTAGATTATTGCAACCACGACTCCAGCAACAGACGTTAGAGCAGATGTAGCAGCCCAACATATCCAAATAGCTCCGTTCCAATCATTTTAACAAAATGTCCTTGTCCACAGGTAATCACATTAAGCATTTAGATCAATTTAATTAATTTAAGAGGTATGTTTAATACTTGCAGAAAAAACAATCATGCTGCCATGATGATGGGCCTGTTTTTATGTGGAGGCCTGGAGCTGTGGCTCCATCCTTCCCATTGGTTATCTGGCCCTGCTTTAAAGTCACAAAAAACATCCATCCTAGCTTCTCTCAGCTCATTTTATGTAGTCCTGGCCACGAATCATTTGTCTCAGTTCCACAGTTTCACTGTGACAGGATTGCAGCTTCCTGAAAGGTGCAGGGAGCCAGACAAGGAGCATGTAACTAATACCCCTTTTACACTCGCAGAAAAATCCCGGGATATTGCACGTGAACGCGCATCATCCCGGGATTCTTCTCAGTGTAAATGGGTACAGGGACAATTTCCCGGGACGAGCATCCCGGGATTTCATCCCAGGTCAAAAGCAGGGTTGGTCCCGGGACCGTCCCGGGAAGCTGGGTAGTGTGAAAGGGTCCATCCCGGGATTCACTATCCCGGGACTGTTAAAAGGACTCGGATTGGAGCTTTCTTGGGCTCAGAAAAGCTGATGTCATCTTTTCTGAGCCCAAGGCCATTTCTAATGACATACTTTATGCATTTGCAGGGATATCCCGGGATCAGTGTAAATGGGGCTGTCCCGGGTCGATCCCAGGTCTTAATGCAGTGTGAAAGGGGTCAGTCCCGGGAATGCATCCCGGGATGCATCCCGGGAAGCATCCCGGGAGTGACCCGGGAGTGCGAGTGTAAAAGTGGTATAAGAAGCCTGACTATTTAATTTACCACAATGAGGTAGATGTGTTGGGGGCACGTCTGGAAGCCCCTCAAGCCCGGCGCTCTAGGCTGCATCCTGATTAACCTAATGGTTGATCAGACACTGGGAAGATTGCAGATCAGGGTTAGGAATTACTATGACATAAACTCTATGGCTGCCAAAATTACCTGAACAGATACCTCAGACAAGAAAATGTTTGGGGGACAATTGAAATACAAATAAAATATTTTGTATAGCTGCCTCTAGCACTTCAAAATTGGGTAATGGATAGGGTACATACCCAGCCATCCTCACAATGTGTGTCCATACACCCTTTTGCTCAAATCGCACCAAATAGCCCGATCTGGTGCCCCACCGACCTTGTGACTTAGACGCACCAAGCATCCTCTCAATGACTTTTGCTTAAAATTTACATCTAATCTGGGATGCATTCGGCATACTGGTGTTCAGGATGCTGGCATTTGGAATACTGACGACGGAATCCCGACACTGGTCAGAAGACTGGCGCGGAACTCCGACATCGCTCAAAATGACGACGCTGGAATCCCAAATGTTGACATCCTGAGCATAAGTACAGTATGCCGGGGATGCTTAGGGTTAGGCTGGGGGTGGGGCTTAAGTTTAGGCGGGGAGGTTAGGGTTTGGCCGGGGGTGGCGAGGGGAGGGTTAGGCACTAAACAGGGAAGGTTAGGTACTAAGGGGGTACGGTTAGGGTTAGTCTATGGAGGGGTTAGGGTTAGGCACTAAAGAGGGGGGAGGGTTAGGCTGCAGGTAGGGAGGGTTAGGGGGGTAGGGGAAGAGAGTCAGAATACTTACCTAGCAGGTGTCGGGATTCTGCACATCAGGATGCCACTGTCCGTCTTATGACCGCTGGCATCCTATCATTACCGAGGCGAAGCAGGAAGGGGCATCAACAAGATGCATAAACATCTTGTCTGCCGAACAGCTCCGGCAATGTCTCCCTGAGCACACAGCGCGTCAGCAGCGCTGTGTCTCCCTACCCGGCTGGCTCCTCTGCACTCCTCTGGAGGTGGCACAGCCAGGGACAGCTCTGTCCCTGCTGTGGTGTATGGGCATCGCCACCTGCAGCTGTCGAAATTGATAGCTGCAGGTGTCAGAACGGTCAGCATCGTACATTGCCCAAGCATATCGGCCTGCTATCTATAACGTGCGCTGATACTGCTTCTCCTCCATATCGGAGGGTAATACATTTACCTCATAGGGGGATATTCAATTGTTTGAAAAGTCAGTTGGGTGTCTGTTTTTTCCTATCTAATAGACACCCAACCGACTTTTCAAACATTTGAATTTCCCCCATAGAGTAAGACCTGATTTCCGGTATATACACTTTTTGTGACATCAGACCATGGGTAAACCACACTGTAATAAACAGCTTTGATTGACAAATGTTCGATATTTCCTGGGGATTGTTTTATTCTTGTATAAAAAAAAAAAAAAAAAAGACAACCTTTACACCCAATAAGAAATATGGTGAACAAATGCAGGCATGATCTCCCTAAAGGTGCATACACACGGAGAGATTTTGGCTATGAGAGATTTTGACTAACTTTTCCCTTGAACTGGCAGTAGGAGATTTTGACTAACTTTACCAGAGATTTTGTCTAACTATGCAAGAGATTTTGGCTATGGGAGATTTTGGCTATGGGAGATTTTGACTATCTCATTTAAATAAGGGGATGAGTGTCATATATAGGACGATTTTACAGGGTGGCTGGTATTTAAATAGCTGAAAGTTAAAAAAAATTTTTGCGTGGGGTCCCCCCTCCTATGTAAAACCAGCCTCGGGCTCTTTGAGCCAGTCCTGGTTGTTAAAATACAGAGGAAAAAATGAGTAGGGTTCCCCCATATTTAGACAACCAGCACCGGGCTCTGCGTCCGGTCCTGGTTTAAAAAATACGGGGGACAAAAGACATAGGGGTCCCCCGTATTTTCCAAACCAGCACCGGGCTCCACTAGCCAGGGAGATAATGCCACAGCCGGGGGACACTTTTATATTGGTCCCTGCGGCCGTGCCATTACCCCCCCAACTAGTCACCCCTGGCCGGGGTACACTGGAGGAGTGAGGACCCCTTAAATCAAGGAGTCCCCCCCTCCAGCCACCCAAGGGCCAGGGGTGAAGCCCGAGGCTGTCCCCCCCATCCGTGGCCCGGTGGATGGGAGGCTGATAGCCTTTCAATAGTAATATTGTTCTTTACAGGAGGCCTACAGGTCCCAGCAAGCCTGCCCCAGCATGTTGGCACTTGGAGAACCACAAGTGCCAGCATGCCCGGACATAAAGGGCCCGCTGGCACCTGTAGTCCACCTGTAAAGAAAATATAAAAAAAAAAAACACAACACACTCTTTTAAAAATCCTTTATTAAACTGGGTCTTCACCTGGGGGCGGCGGCCTTTAAGCTCTTTTGCATGGCCGCCGCCTTCCCAGGGCTTCCGGCGTCTTCACCTGGGGGGGGCGCCACCTCCCCAGGGCTTCTGGGGTCTTGCTCCGGCGTCTTCACCTGGTGGGCGGCGGCTGCTAAGCTCTTTTGCATAGCCGCCGCCCATCCAGGACTTCCACGACGTCTTCACCTGGGAGGCGGCGGCCTTTAAGCTCTTTTGCATGGCCGCCGCCTTCCCAGGACTTCCAGCATCTTCACCTGGTGGGCGGCGGCTGCTAAGCTCTTTTGCATAGCCGCCGCCCATCCAGGACTTCCACGGCGTCTTCAGGAGCTCTTCTCCGCTCCTCCTCCGCCGTCGGACTGACAGCCGCTGCCTCGCGCTGACTTATATAAGTCAGCGGGAGGGGGCGGGGCGATGACGCGGCGAGCCGTGATTGGCTCGCGGCGGCCATCTTGAATTTCAAAAATGACGCTGAGGCGCCATTTTTGAAACTGGTACCGCTCCGCTGCCAAACTCTGCAATAGAAAGGTAAATTTCCCCCGCCCGCACCGCTGCCGCAACCCGCCGCCGCCCGCACCGCCGCCGCCCACACCGCCACCGCAACCCGCCGTCGCCCACACCGCCACCGCAACCCGCCGCCGCCCGCACCGCCGCCACAACCCGCCGCTGCCCGCACCACCGCCGCCTGCACATCGCTATCACTGGGAAAAATCGCTGGCCTCTTAAAGTGTTAGCGATTTTGACTAACTTTTGCAGCGACATAGCCAAAATTGACTTGCCTGCACTGACTATTTTTCCCAGCGATAGCGACCTAGCGGGGACGCGCATCGCTATCGCTGGCTGTGTACACACGGAGCGATCTGCACTAACTTTCTGAGCGATTTTGACTATATAGTCAAAATCGCTCAGTTATATCGCTCCGTGTGTATGCACCTTAAGACAGTGGTTCTCAAACTGTGTGCCGTGGCACCGTGGGGCACCTCAGGGCACTTGCAGGGGTGCTTTGGATTGGTGGTTCAAGATCAATTCAAAGTATTTATGGTCAATGTAATAGTCAAAACCAGAGCTGTTGGCTTCCAAGCAAATCGTGTCACTCCCCACATAATTGAACCTAACGATGACATATAAACACAATTTACTTAATTTAATATTTCTTTGTAAATGACTCAATAAGAATCTTTTGGCCTAGGGGTACCGTGAAAAAAATTCTGATACTCTAGGGTGCCGTGATTTAAAAACGTTTGGGAACCACTGCCCTAAGGAAATCTGCCCTGTGCTGGACAACCTAGGGGTCATGCCCATTATAACAGGGGACCCTAGTGGTGCAAGTCAGGGCTGGCAAACTTTAGTGCTGCTACTGGCTGTTCTATGTACCTTGCACTTTTCATCCCCCTGATTGTTTCAATACTAGCTTCGCATGGGCTATAACCGCTAGTGGTGAAAGTAGCTTTTTTGGGGTGGGTACCCTTTTTTATAGGTGGCACTTGATATGCCAGCTGTCGGGATCCCGGCGATCAGCCTACAATCGCCAGAATTCCGATAGCTGACAACTATTTTTCCTCTTGGGGTGTCCACGACACCCCTGGAGGAAGAATAAATAGCGTGGTGAGCGCAGCGAGCCTGCAAGGGGCTCTTTTGCGTTTGCCCTGCTGCCGGTATACCGGCGGTTGGGATCCCAGCACCGGTATGCTGGGTGACGGAATCCCGAGCGCCGGCATACCATAGTAGACTTTTTTATTACTATATATTTTTATATACTTGCACGGTCCTTGCTGATGAGCATAATCTTCAGCGTGACAGAGATATCTGTGGCTGCTTACACCTCTAATATACGCAAGGTGCACCATACGCCCTCACTGTACTTCTACTACACGTGTGAGTCTCTTTCTTCCTCTGTTCCACCTCTTCAAGCACAGAGTGGCGCAAGTGCCAGATACGTGGATGATTCTGAGTCACACGCAAAGTGGCTGTATTTGGCGGCAGCTGCTACAGATACCCTATCTCGCTAATGCAAGATCCCATTCACCTAATGGGGGACCGTGCACTTGGAAGCGTAAACAAGTGCCAATCACTGATGTTACGCTAGCAGCCGCAGATGTCATGATAATATCGCCACTTGCACCAAATCCATCTAGGTGCTAGTGATCCATCAGAAACAGACGTCCCTTCCCCATACACTCTCAAAAAGTCAGGGTGATTATGTGTGATGGCATTGTCACTGCCCAGTACCCGCACTGGAGTGCCCAATTTTATGGATGTTCCGTCCAACTCAGAATAAGCAGACATATGCAGAAATTTGCTTCTGCACATGTGCTGCATGCAAAAATCCGCTGAAGGCATCCATGCTAAGCGATCCGTCTGCCTCCTAGCCCAGAGGTTCCCAAACTCGACCCTCTAGACACCTTAATGGTCCAGGTTTTAAAGATAGCCATGCTTGGGCACAGGTGACCTAATTAGGACCTCAGTCCACTTGATTTAACCATCCGTACTCAGCCATGGATATCCTTAAAACCTGGACTGTTAGGGTGCCTTGAGGACCAAGTTTGGGAACCACTGCCCTACCCTGTAAGCAGAATTGTTTCTTTAAATGCGCAAATACAATAGTGGCCTCTACAGACACCAAGAAAGTACATTTATTTTCATGTTGTTAATTGCAGCTGCATGACCTGTTTAATATATAATAATAATAATAATAATAATAAGCCAATTCAGCAAGTAGTTTTTTTTAGCTCTCTACTTTGGATATTCTTACCATAGTTGTCTAAGACAGCAATTAAAAAGTTATGACAAAATGTGATGAAAGATGTTGAAGCTTACACAATGTACCACTGTCTTCATTTTATCGTGTATTATATGCAGAGTATAACCCCCCCATAGCTGTATGGAAAATGTATTCACTCGCCTCAGAGAATTGCTTCTGTCAAAAGATAATTAAAACACAACTTGGCAACCCAGCGCATATTGTTTTGTTACTTAATGAGGGTATTCCGTTATTCGAATCAGAGATACTATTTTCTAATCATTGTGTCATGATTGAAAGTTTCCAGCCTACATAATGATTTCAGATGACCAGGAAGCAAAAATGATGTAAACAATTTGCATTACATAACTGTTAAAGGGACATGATCACCCGCATTGTGCAACAGCCAGCCCATGTCACAGCGTCTCATTATACTCTGCAGGATAAAGAGTTGCAACATTGCGGAGGAAAGTTCCAGTAATAGCAGTGAGTCACTTCTGTTGTCCTGTAAACAGAACCATGCCAACTATCACTGTCCATCATCATTTGTTATGCTGTACTTCCTACCACCCTACTGTCGGTGCTATTAGCTGCGTCTTCAAGTAAACCACAACGCATGGCGGCGAGATAGCATGCAACGGAAAGCTTGCGAAGCCGGTAGACAATGTGCCACACCAGCCAGATACATTACATTCCACCCTCGGAGTCTACTTGCAAATGTAACCTCTACTCTATCTGTAATTATCAGTGAAATTGGTTACTTCTGCAGAGTCTAGGGGGAATATTTACTAAAGTGCAGGTTTTTAGAAGTGAAGATGTTGCCCATAGCAACCAATCATATTCAACATATAATTTAGCACCTTCTAGAAGATAATAGCTAGGATCTGATTGGTTGCTATGAGTAACATCTCCACTTCTAAAAACCTGCACTATAGTAAATATGGGATCCGGTCTAAAGATCGACACTGTCTAGGTCGACAATGTTTAGGTCGACCACTATAGGTCGACAGTCACTGGGTCGACAGGGTATGGAGGTCAACAGGGTTTCTAGGTCGACAGGGTTTCTAGGTCGACAGGTCAAAAGGTCGACATGAGTTTTTCACATTTCTTTCTTTGTTTGAAGTTTTTCATATCCACGTGGACTACGATTGGAACAGTAATCTGTGCCGAGTGCAGCGGTAGCTGAGCGAGGCACCTTGCCCGAAACGTGGCGAGCGAAGCAAGCCATGCGAGGGGATACGGTGCACTAATTAGGCTTCCCGGTCACTGTACAGAGAAAACGACACAAAAAAAACATGAAAAACTCATGTCGACCTTTTGACCTGTCAACCTAGAAACCCTGTCGACCTTCAGACCCTGTCGATCTAGTGACTGTCGACCTATAGTGGTCGACATAAACATTGACGACCTAGACACTGTCGATTTGATGATCCACACCCAGTAAATATACCCCTAGGTCTGGGATCGTTAAAAATGTTTGAGTCGTGATCCATCAATGGAATCCAGCAGGAATTTGTATTTCTTATATGACTGTCAACATTCAAACTCAAAAGTTAACTGAACACCCAATAGACCCTATGGGGTTTATCAACCGCATTAATGGTCTTATAAACCCCATGAGTTGCTAAAGGTAATTTTGGGGATCCCTGCTCCACGTATTGGAATAAACAAAGTTATGCATAAAACAGACCCACACCTACAAGTCACCTGTCCAGCATCAGTGGTTTGCAATACAGTAACTACCTAGAAAAACTTCTTACATTAGTGAGTTCACCACTGATGAACAAGAATGCGAAGCAGCGGTGGGGCCAGGCACATGTCTGTTCCATTATAAATCAAGACAGGTGCAAGAACGGTACCAGTTAGACAAATGTTAAATAGTGACTAGAAGCAGGATATGATAGGAGTTCTTTCAAACTTTCATTTGGCATATTTAGCAAAAACAAACAAAACAACAACTTTTAACAATTCTTACAAAATGGTCACGCTGGGGCTTGAGTGAACAGCTATTACTTATTTATTACCAGTTATTTATATAGCGCACACATATTCCGTAGCGCTTTACATAGAATATTTGCTCATTCAGAAAATGTATGCATCAGGGGCCTAATTTAGACCTGATCGCAGCAGAATTATTGTTCTCTAATGGGCAAAACCATGGCCCTCATTCCGAGTTGTTCGCTCGCTAGCTGCTTTTAGCAGCTTTGCACACGCTAAGCCGCCGCCTACTGGGAGTGAATCTTAGCTTAGCAAAATTGCGAACGAAAGATTCTCAAAATTGCGAATAGAAATTTCTTAGCAGTTTCTGAGTAGCTCGAGACTTACTCTGCCACTGCGATCAGTTCAGTGCTTGTCGTTCCTGGTTTGACGTCACAAACACACCCAGCGTTCGCCCAGACAATCCCCCGTTTCTCCAGCCACTCCCGCGTTTTCCCCAGAAACGGCAGCGTTTTTTCGCACACGCCCAGAAAACGGCAAGTTTCCGCCCAGAAACACCCACTTCCTGTCAATCACACTCCGATCACCAGAACGATGAAAAAACCTCGTAATGCCGTGAGTAAAATACCAAACTTTTTAGCAAATTTACTTGGCGCAGTCGCAGTGCGAACATTGCGCATGCGTAGTTTGCGGAAAATCGCTGCGATGCAATGAAAAAGAAAGAGCGAACAACTCGGAATGAGGGCCCATGTGCACTGCAGGGGGGGCAAATATAACATGTGCAGAGAGCAGGGCCGAAACTAGGGGGGGGGCTAGGGGGGCAGGCGACCTGGGCGCCGGATTGGAGGGGGCGCCGAGACCCCCTAACACCCTCTATGCGCCAGTGTCGTTTCTTGAAACCCCCTTCTCCCTCCTCGCGAGTGCCCAGCTCGGGGGGCGGGGTTTCGCGGAATGACGCGTTTGCGTCGTGACGTCATGACGCAAACGCGTCATTCCACGAAACCCCGCCCCCCGAGCTGGGCACTCGCGAGGAGGGAGAAGGGGGAGCCGCGCAGACGAGGAGGGAGAGGCGGCTGAAGAGCGGCGAGAACCGCTTCAAATGTAAGTCAGCCCCTCTCCCTCCCTCCCTCTCTCTCTCTCTCTCCCTCCCTCTCCCCACACCTGCCGGAATGTGTAAAATGGGGACCTGTGCCTGCCGCAATGTGTAAAATGGGGACACTTTTTCCTGCCGCAATGTGTAAAATGGGGACACTTTTTCCTGCCGCAATGTGTAAAATGGGGACACTTTTTCCTGCCGCAATGTGTAAAATGGGGACACTTTTTCCTGCCGCAATGTGTAAAATGGGGACACGTGCCTGCCGCAATGTGTAAAATGGGGACACTTTTTCCTGCCGCAATGTGTAAAATGGGGACACTTTTTCCTGCCGCAATGTGTAAAATGGGGACACTTTTTCCTGCCGCAATGTGTAAAATGGGGACACGTGCCTGCCGCAATGTGTAAAATGGGGACACGTGCCTGCCGCAATGTGTAAAATGGGGACACTTTTTCCTGCCGCAATGTGTAAAATGGGGACACGTGCTTGCCGCAATGTGTAAAATGGGGACACTTTTTCCTGGATATGAAATTTATGTTAGAAAAGGCAATTTTTCAGGTAAAAAAGTTCTGAAAGATATATATACATATATATATATATATATATATATATATATATATATATATATAATATTTTTATTCATTTATTTATTTATTTAAAATTGTTTATTTTTTTAATTTTTTTATTTATTTATTGTAAAAAAAAATTTTTGTTTGTTTGGGGGGGGGGGGGGGGGGGGTTGTCAAATGACTACCTTGCCCCGGGTGACAAAAACCCTAGTTTCGGCCCTGCAGAGAGAGTAGATTTGGGTGGGGTTTGTTTAAACTGAAATCTAAATTGCAGTGTAAAAATAAAGCAGCCAGTATTTACCCTGCACAGAAACAATATAACCCACCCAAATCTAACTCTCTCTGCACATGTTATACAGTATCTGCCCCACTGCAGTGCACATGGTGTTGCCCATTAGAGAACAATTTTGCTGCTGCGGTCAGGTCTGAATTAGGCCCCAGGTTTCCATCAGGCACAAAGTCTATCAGTGACAACCTCCTCCATTGAGCTGTATTCATTATTGCTTTGCCTGTGTATTAATGCGACATGACCCTATTTATACGCCCTGTCATTTGAGTCAATTAAGCTACCAAGGCAGAGGGCTGTGACACTTTACTTCAGGGTTTCCAATCAACAGGCTTCTGCACTGTAAGGGGTTACAATATCATGCTCCTCCACTGCAAGCCCTGTTTGCATTGTGTATTTGTTTTGGGATAACATCTCTTGAGATCATGGAATTTAATTTAACTGAAACAAAGGATATTCGATAACCTCCTTCTGTGTACGTAGAACACGTGAACTTCGGAAGAAGATACATTTATGTTGCTTTCAAAATGCAGTTGGACCTTAAGGTTCAAAGCTCTAGGTCGGGTAGATGCAGAGAAAAGAGTGTAGAAGCAGTGAAGAGTGTAGAAGTGAGCCAGTGGAGAAGTTGCCTATGGCAACCAAACAGCATTGAAGTAACATTTATAATTGCATACTATAAAATTATACAGAGCAGCTGATTGGTTGCCATGGACAACTTCTCCACTGGGTCACTTCTACACTCTTTTAGTACATCTCCACCTAAGGGGTCTACAGTATGTATTAATTCTTAGAGAGCAATAAAGTGACAGAGATGAAGTACCAGCCCAACAGCTCCGAACTGTTATGTTACAGGCTGTGTTTGAAAAATGACAGTTAGGAGCTGATTGGCTTGTACTTTATCTCTGTCCACTTTATCTCCAAGGCTTAGTATATAGACCCCTAAGTAATCAAGGACCCACTTGCTTGAAAGAGCTTTTGGTATCTCATATCACCACACTTTCCTTTGATTTTCAATGACAGGAAAGCAAAAATTGTCCAGAACTTATGATCCCTACACACTTACAAATCTCACTGCACGATATGAACGTTCTCATTCACTAATGAACGAGAACTCGTTCATATCGTGCAGTGCAGTAGGCACCAACGATTAACGATGCGCGGCTCCGCGCTCGTTAAACGTTGGTGCCGGGTCGCTTATGCATGCAGGCCAATATGGATAATCTTGGCCATATTAGCATGCACTACTATGGAGCCGGGTGACGTATCCGTCACTGGGCAGCTTGGTGGCGGATCGCCGAGTGTGTTGGATCTACTTATTTTACAGCATTAAGGGAGGATGACAACAGTCTAATAAATGTAACAGAGTATGGATATTTATTATTTTGTATTGAACATATTTTATATAAACTGATATATAATACTTGCAGGGTTTATGCTTGAGGCTGCCAAGTAGTTCTGTGGGTTTGGGACTTCAGTTTGGGATTTATGTTACATAAAATGTAGGCTATGGGAAAAACTAACTGAAATCTGTGTAAATCTAATGTTTGGTCTCAGTGTAAACGTATGTTTTGAGTTTGCATATACAACTGACATCTTAAATAAATACATTTTGTCCTTGTAAGGTTAGTGTAATTCAATACAAAAGGAAATAGAGATGTCCCAAAGGCTACATTAAATTCTGTATACCGGTAGTAACAGAATGAATGCACTGCTGGTGTTATTTACCAAGAGCTCTGTGAATGCTCAAAATACCCAGAGCACTTCAGTTGGGTGTAGACCTGTATACAGTATGACAGTTCTTTGTAGGGATGCTGTAGTCTGTTTTTGTGCTGTTTTGAAGGTCATTTAGGGGTCAATTCAATTTTGGGCAATGCCGGCTATGCTTGTTATCTAGTGCGTGCATATTCTGCACTATATATAGCTCTGAGATCGTATATTTGAGTGTACCCCTATATGAATCAAAATATGTGATTTTGGGGTTGATTTGGTGTACTGTTGCTGCCGTTCCAACATATCACTTGCAAATAAAGTGACCCCTTAGGATACTTATCGTTCTGTGTACCCTTAATAGACACTTTAGTCCAAGCAATCACAAAATACTCAATGTGGTAAATTTACTAAGGTAAGATTTTATTTTAGAACAGGTGATTGCCCATAACAACCAATCAGATTTTATGATCTTCTAGAAGTAGCTAGATAAATGTTTAGTAGAATCTGATTGGTTGCTCATAGCATCCAATCAGATTCTACTTAACATTAGCTTCTTCTAGAAGATTGTGATTGGTTGCTATGGGCAACATCACCAGTTCTAAAAATCTCCCACCTAAGTAAATTTACCCCAATGTGTTTCATGTTCTCTGGAAAATGAAATGTGATATACAAACATAATGGCCACAGATCTTGAACATCTTCACTTTTTTTTTTTCAAATTTGGAAAATTGACAATTGTATTTTATGCGGAGTACACTGAAAAAATGTTTCCTTAGGCAACACAGCATTATGTTATGTATACTCAGTTCTGCCAAGTTCCTGATATATGTGTGGGTGTTGCTAGTAGCTTTTTCACATAAAACGTCTTTGGTTTATGGGTATTTTAAGACTATTCCCCATGGATGATGTAGAATCAGGAATTCCTGTACAACAGAAACACATGTATTCACAAACATGGAAACGGATAGTAAATGAGGACAATTCTCCTTGGATTTTACGGACCTTGGCGCTACAACACACTGAATATTTCCACATTAGTAATCGCTCCTAAGTGCTTTCCAAACCCTAAGTTACATTTTCTGTGAACTTCTACAGGTCATAACCTTTTTTCTGAAATAATGTGTGTTGGAAAGTTTAGATCAAGTCTGTTTATTTAGCGTTTTGTTGTGTTTTTTTTGCATAGAGTACATTTTGAACACAAATGGAAATAATTTTAGATCTACAATCGACTACGAAAGCATTAGTGTCAAACCACATTGTCAACAGTGTCCATCTGTATTCTATTTATGCTAAAGGAGATATTTGCCAGATACTGTATCTTGGCACCAGAATGTGACACAACAATAGTGTCTTCTTATTAAGTTACTATTCAGTGTACCTTCACTGACTTAGAATAACCTCCTCTGGTACCCATCAACAGAGCCGGATTAACAACAGGACATCTGGGGCGGTTGACCAATGTCCCTCACACATAGCTGCATCTGCACTGGCATACAGTATGTGAACAGGGTTTTGTGTGTGTCATAATGTGACCCGGAGGCACTACAGTGTAGTTAATACGCTTATGGTGCTGGGAGTATTTACACACTTTATAATAACATCAGCAGCATATTTTACTGCAAATTTCATTGATAAGGACCCTTACAAGTTAGTTGCCCTGGGGCAACCACAAACCTTAATCCAGCCATGCCCATCATCACTAACAAAAGG
The DNA here is from genome assembly GCF_028390025.1 of Pseudophryne corroboree. Lineage (NCBI taxonomy): Eukaryota > Metazoa > Chordata > Amphibia > Anura > Myobatrachidae > Pseudophryne > Pseudophryne corroboree. The sequence goes on from NC_086445.1 coordinate 145,934,806, forward strand.
GTCAATTTATCAACGGTGAAACCATTAGCCTTGAAAAATCATTAATTATTGCTGCGAGTCGGGGAGATAAGTAATGAGGCATTTTGTTCTTTTTATCCTTAAACAGAGAGTTCCACTATTTCTTACATGGTAATGTATCGGTTACAGAAGTGGTTGTGGCACGTTATATATATCCTGAGGTGGGTTGGGGCTGTAATGCCGGCAGTCGGGATCCCGAAGGTCAGTATACCGAGACCGGGATCCCAGACGGCAGAATGCCGGTGGGGGTGCGAGTGCAACAAAGTCCCTTGCGGGCTCGTCACGCAGCGGGCTTGGTGGCTTGCTGCACTCCCCACAGTTTCTATTCCCACTCTATGGGTGTCATGGAGACCCACAAGTGAGAATAGCCCCTGCTTTCGGCTCTCCGCATTGTCAGCAGTCGGGAATCTGGCGTCGGTCTCCTGATTGCCAGGAACCCGACCGCCGGCAAATCAACTACATCCCCCTGAGGTTAGTAGCCAGAGGTTCTTCACAACTTCCCTAGAGTCCTGTGTCCTATCCTGATGCAAGACCTAGCCCACGCTTCTTGATGTGGGTATTGAGTTGGACACCCCACCCACACATACATACAGCTTTCCCTGCCCAACCTGCTACAGTATGCTTATGGGGAAATAGGTTCAGTCCCTCTGGGGCACTAGAGGAGTTTTAGTGCTTGGCGCAGTGACTCTGCTCGAAATGTGGATCCAGGTTTTTTTTTAAATGTTTGTTCTTTAGTTATAATTAAAGGGCGCCCACTGTTTTGATTCAATTGTTCTGGGCACCCTTTAATTAGTTAGACACGATTTAGCCAATTCATAACTTGCCTCCTAGCATTGTCTCCAATTCATAACAAGTCACACATCGGTGCTCTCAACTCATAACATGCCTCAGAGCAGTGCCTCCAATTCATAATATGCCACACTTCTGTGCACCCAATTCTTAATATGCCACACAGCATTGTTCCCAATTCATATGCCAAACATTTGTGCCCACAAATTAGAATATACTACACATCTGTGCCAACAATTCTCAACTGTGCCACACAGCTTTGCCGTATGTGCTGCCTGCATAGCCCAGATTCAGAAATGGCGTCCATGGATGGTGGAAAACGGAGATAGTGCAACACAAACCTCCTCTAATCCTCAAACAGCTCTTGTCCAAAAATGAACATGTTGAGCCAGAAAAGTGCATAGTACACAGACTGGTAAGGGTGCAGCGCCCTGCTAGAACACTAGGATTGGACTGCTGTAGGTGGCTCACGATGCCCCGGTACTGCAGGCTGCTTTGTTGCATCCTGTAATATATTAGGTCACCAGATCAAGCAAATAATTATGGATACATTTATAAATTGTGCAATATCTTTGAGAATTTTTAACATTGGGATGTCGATGTTGGTATTTTCCCAGCTGGCATCCTGACCTGGTATCGGATCCTGACGGTCAGGATGCCAGCTGGCAAAATACCAACATCGACATCCCAATGTTAAAAATACCAACAGTGAATGATTTCTAAAGCTATCCCTGATCCCTAATCCCCCTAACCCAAACCCACCTTTCCCGCAGCCTGACCCTTACACTCCCCTCCCCCCCACACCATAACCCTACCCCTCCCTGGTGGTGCCTACCCCTAACCCATACCTCCCAACTGTCCCGTTTTTTTGGGGGACTGTCCCACTATCCCATCCGTGGGCAGTAGTGTCCCGTGGTGGGTGTGGGGGCAGTTGGGAGGCTATGTTACTCGCTGCTCTGCTTAGCGGTGAATAGACGCTGTGCCCATGCCCGATCGCGGCTTTACTGCAAGGCCACACCCCCATTTTCACAGCGCAGGGAGTCCCTCTTTCTACTTTCCAAAAGTTGGGAGGCATGCCCTAACCCCTCCTTCCCACAGCCTAAACTTAAACTTCGGGATTCCGTCGCCAGGATAGTGATAATTGTCTGCATCCTGGCACTGGCATTGTCAGTAGTGTCGGGATCACAGCGTTAGTATTTCGCCTGCAGAGATCCTGACCACATCCCGCACTAATTGCACATAAAACAGCTATTTAATTGTATCAGTTCTAAATAAACCAGATAAGCATGTAAATTTTCTGTCCGGGCAATGGGGGTCATTCCGAGTTGTTCGCTCGCTAGCAGATTTTAGCAGCGTTGCACACGCTAGGCCGCCGCCCTCTGGGAGTGTATCTTAGCTTAGCAGAATTGCGAACGAAAGATTAGCAGAATTGCTAATAGAAAATTCTTAGCAGTTTCTGAGGAGTCCGAGACTTACTCCTACACTGCGATCAGTTCAGCCCGTTTCGTTCCTGGTTTGACGTCACAAACACTCCCTGCGTTCGGCCAGCCACTCCCCCGTTTCTCCAGACACTCCCGCGTTTTATGCTGGCACGCCTGCGTTTTTCCGCACACTCCCAAAAAACGGTCAGTTTCCGCCCAGAAACACCTACTTCCTGTCAATCACACTCCGATCACTTCAACGATGAAAATTCTTCGTTCGGACGTGAGTAAATCTACTAAGTTTTGTGCTAAAATACTTAGCGCATGCGCACTGCGTATCATCCGCATGCGCTTTTTTGCCTTAATCGCTCCGTTGCGAAAATCGGCAACGAGCGAACAACTCGGAATGACCCCCAATGCCATTAGCATGTAGTGAGCACCAGCTGTTATAGCCTGCTATGAAACCCAGGCAATAACAAGGGGTGTGTATTTGGTGCTGCTCCATAGCACCTGCATGTGGCTTATCAGGTGCATGGAACGGCATCTGCAGGTAGTAGGACACTCTGGCCAGTGCAGTATTTCACAGAGTCGGCAGCCCAGGCCCCCTAGGTGTGACATGAACTCAAGGGTTTAGGGGGCGGGGCTGGCACAGGGTGCTGATCAAACCATATTCTTTCTGACCCTGATGGGGATTTGGGAGCCCAGACTATTATATTTACAAAATCACTTCATACAACTCAGCTGAAATCTGCAACTTACAAGTGGATAGGTTATAAACAACTTTAATAAAGGAACACAGCAATCATTTGGGGATGCGATAAATGTGTGGAGTTCTATTTTAGCTTGCTTTGCTTGTAACCTATACAGTCGTGAGCTGTATATTTAAGCTGTCATGTATCAAGTGAGATTGAAAATATAATGCCCTCTCCCTTTCTCCAGCCACTACTGTCTCTTTGCTTACAGTGCTGCAGGAGTGCTTCATGTCTCTACAAAACAGCCAGCCCAGTGCCAAAGGGAAGCTGATCATTTAAGCCATGATCTGTACCACAAGAGCTGGCAGGCACTGCATCATGTGCAAAGACGTAACCACACTATAACGCTGATAGTTCCGAAACTAATGTAAATTACTGGCCCTGTGCGTGTGTCGTGCACACTCTCTGCCACCAGACCTTTGTGCTATGATCCAATAGCATTGCTGCCTGCAGGACCAACTCTTGTACTATATTATGTATAACAGAACTAAAAGAATGACAGACGTTTAGTACACATTTTATTATCAACTGAAGGATATTAAAGAAACACAATTAACAACACTAATTTGCAATTTTACTTGGGGGACATCAAATGTTCCACCTGTTTTTTCATGTGTCAGTCTATTTCAATTTTTACATTTCTCAGTGGTGATGGTAATGTATAATACAGTAAAGTTATGTTTTTTTGAGTTTGGTACAGGATCCCGACAGTCAGGATGCCAAAGGTCAAAATCCTGACACATTTTTGTTACTGGGCTAACCCTACTCCTTACCCTCCCACTAACCCTACCCTCCCATAGCCTAACCCTAACCATTCCCTCCTGCAGCCTAACCTTAATCCTCCCTTCCTGCAGCCAACCTCTAACCCTCAACCTAGTGTCTTTCCATAACCTCCCCTCCTGCAGCCTAACCCTCAACCTAGTGTCTTTCCATAACCTCCCCTCCTGCAGCCTAACCCTAATCCTCCCTTCCTGCAGCCTACCTCTAACCCTCAACCTAATGTCCTTCCATAACCTTCCCTCCTGCAGCCTAACCCTAATCCTCCCTTCCTGCAGCCTACCTCTAACCCTCAACCTAGTGTCTTTCCATAACCTTCCCTCCTGCAGCCTAACCCTAATCCTCCCTTCCTGCAGCTACCTCTAACCCTCAACCTAGTATCTTTCCATAACCTCCCCTCCTGCAGCCTAACCCTAATCCTCCCTTCCTATATCCTACCTCTAACCCTCAACCTAGAGTCTTTCCATAACCTCCCCTCCTGCAGCCTAACCCTAATCCTCCCTTCCTGCAGCCTACCTCTAACCCTCAACCTAATGTCCTTCCATAACCTTCCCTCCTGCAGCTTAACCCTCCCTTCCTGCAGCCTACGTCTAACCCTCAACCTAGTGTCTTTCCATAACCTTCCCTCCTGCAGCCTAACCCTAATCCTCCCTTCCTGCAGCTACCTCTAACCCTCAACCTATTGTATTTCCATAACCTTCCCTCCTGCAGCCTAACCCTAATCCTCCCTTCCTGCAGCCTACCTCTAACCCTCAACCTAATGTCCTTCCATAACCTTCCCTCCTGCAGCCTAACCCTAACCCTCCCTTCCTGCAGCCTACGTCTAACCCTCAACCTAGTGTCTTTCCATAACCTTCCCTCCTGCAACCTAACCCTAATCCTCCCTTCCTGCAGCTACCTCTAACCCTCAACCTAGTGTTTTTCCATAACCTCCCCTCCTGCAGCCTAACCCTAATCCTCCCTTCCTGCAGCCTACCTCTAACCCTCAACCTAATGTCCTTCCATAACCTTCCCTCCTGCAGCCTAACCCTAACCCTCCCTTCCTGTAGCCTACGTCTAACCCTCAACCTAATGTCCTTCCATAACCTTCCCTCCTGCAGCCTAACCCTAACCCTCCCTTCCTGCAGCCTATGTCTAACCCTCAACCTAATGTCCTTCCATAACCTCCCCTCCTGCAGCCTAACCCTAATCCTCCCTTCCTGCAGCTACCTCTAACCCTCAACCTAATGTCTTTCCATAACCTTCCCTCCTGCAGCCTAACCCTAACCCTCCCTTCCTGCAGCTACCTCTAACCCTCAACCTAGAGTCTTTCCATAACCTTCCCTCCTGCAGCCTAACCCTCATACTTACTGTATGTTCAGGATTGTGACCGCAGCGCCGCAACTAAGGGGGGTGGGGGGATTTCAGGGGGCACAGAGACCTGGATTTCAGGGGACGCAGAGACCTCCATCCAGTTCCATCAGCCAGGTGCTCCTCCTCCCCATGCCCAGCACTGGAGTCGGGGATAGTGGCGGATCCATGCAAGTACTTTGTCCTCGCACTGCACTCCATTCATCCAATCTGTGGAAGACTTTACAATCAATCTAAAATCCTTATGGCAAAGCACTGCTTGACAATCAGGATTTTAGATTGATTGTATATTCTGCCACAGTCTGATGGAATCAGATTACTGCCTTGCCCCGGGTGCTGAACATCCTAGTTTCGGCCCTTGTGA